>NC_135322.1:29737907-30047349 GCF_048772815.1 Callospermophilus lateralis | reverse complement strand
TTAGGTAGGGGAAGAAGGGGAGAACAGGGAGCTGGTGGCACAGGGGGAGAAGGGCTCAAGGCCCAAATCCACTGCAGGGTGTCAGGGTTTGGGAGCAGGTCCCAGGCTGAGGGAGGTGAATTTTCCCAAGCAAGGGGCAGGGCTACGTTTTCCCAAAGGGAGCCCACAGGACCAAGACACCAGGTGAAATTCGTGGCCTGGATGAGCATACAAGGAAGGAGGTCATGAACGCCGGCTTGACAGAGACAGAAATTACAGGAGGGATGAAGGAAGGCACAGCCTGTAGGGCCTCAGGACACATATGGGTGGGGTGGGGGCCAGGACCCCAGTAAGGAGCCCAAGCAAGGGACATAGAGGAGGGCCTAGGCCAGTGGAGAGCAGGGAACACCGGGCTGGGAAGGCAGGGCTGCAGTAGTATACTGCAGTACAAGAATGCCAAGGGGAGCAGGGAAGCGGCCCCAACCAGGTGCCCTCAGACAATGCCCAGAAAAGCAGTGAGCAAGACTGATCAAGCCAGGAGCCAGGTCAGGAAATGGAGATCCATGAGCCAGGGCGTGGGCAGTGGGCTCAGGAAAGTGGACAAGATTTGGGAAGGAAGACAGGGTATACCGCAGGGGGCAGTCAGGCTCTAGGCCCAGAGCCACCTCCAGGTTTCAGGGTTTCTAGTGCCAGACAAAACCACCAGGGAGAACACGGGGCGTAGGTGAGGAGCAGAGCATTGTTTTCCATAAGGCACCCTGGATCAGATGAGAATCTATGGCCAGGTCCTGGCAAATGAGGCCAGGAAAATGAAGGGAGCCAGAAGGAAGGTAATGGGAGTGCACGGCAGATGTTTGGGGTGGGTACACATTGGGACAAGACCCAGGACCCAAGCCAGGCGCACTGTCAAGGGACCCACCCAATCAATGGTGATGGGGGGACACAAGGAGCAGGAGACCTGCGAGTGCCAGAAAAAAGCGCAAGGGGAAGGGGAGGAAGGGGCTGCTGGAGAATCAGGAAAAGTGAAGGGGCACCCAAGGGAGTGCCGCAGTCTGGCTGGGCACAATTCCCTAGCGACTTGTCAAGCAGGAATGAATTTTATTTTTAGAATGCACACCGCACCATGCAAGCTCTCCAGGAATTCCCTGAGAGCCCAACTGCCACCACCGGCTCTTCCCATGAGCACCTCAACTGGAACCCTTAGGTCCCTGCTCTTGAGGCCCATTGGCTGGGTCGTGTGGGCGGAGCCAAAAGAGACCCCCAGTTAGCTCTGTGGTCTGAAAGGGTGGGGAAACAGCCCAATGAGCATCACCGCAGAGGAGCAAATCAGCTGGAACTCTGCTGGGGCCACGGTGAGCCAATCAGCTGGCCACTTCGGCTGGGGCTCTCAACATCTCCCCCTCTCTGTTTAATTAAACAATAAGCATGTGGCTTAGGGACCATGCCTGTCTTAGGTTGTCCAATACTACATATTTTCCTTACCTGTCATCCGATGATCTGACCTCAAGGCGTCAGCCTCCTGTCTTAGGTTGGTACCATTGCAATTGGATCTTACCCGTCATTGACTACCAGTCTAGCATATAGCCACACCTGTGGATAGGCCTTTGTACCATTGGGGGGGTTGAGGTTCTTGCCTCACCTCTGTTGGCCCCCAAATTTTAGCTGAACGACCATCATAAGCAGCAGGGAGGAGAATACAAAATGCCATGAAACCAAGCCAATTGAAGGATCCTTTTGGAATAATTGTAAAAATACCCTGGCACTATCACAAGTCGCTGCACCAACAGATCGTTCAGAATGCATACAAGTGATACATAGTCTAGGCAAGTTTTGCAGGCAGTTCAAAGCAGAGGAATTTGTAGATAGGCTTATATAAACATTTCCTCCCAAAGCAAATCGACTTTTTGATTTAGCATCACTTGTTGAGTTACATTATTCATTGGCGCATCAGTTTATAGAGTTTGTTGTGATAGCTATTGCAGAAGTTGTAGTTTGGTTTTATCTTTGTCTTCACTGGCACTGGGATAAAGATAGGAATTCTGGCAATGATGGCTAAAGAAAAAATTATGTAACATTCCAGCAGGCACTAAAAGAAAGCAATTTTCTGACAATTTACATTATCTTGAACAGAATTATTAAATATAAAGAAAAGGAGAGGTTAAAGTAAACAAACAGATCTGTTAGCCTCCTTTTTTGTTCACATATTAAAACAATACTCAACAGCTATTTACCCAATTTGAATTAAACCATTTAAATCACGTGAATAAAAAAAAAAAATATTTGAATCCAATTTTTCATGAGCGCTCGTCATATATGATATCTGGACATACGCACATACAAACATACAACACAAAACAGAAGTTTGCACACATAATATACAACACATAACATAATAGTAAAGGCCTTGTAACTTTTTACAGGTGAAATCTCCATTGCAATGTTTAAAAACTTTATAGTCACAAAATAGAACTGATCAGCAAAACATTAAACCAGGTCTGTATGAGCTCAAAAAACAAAACAGAACTTCATAATGTGGGAAAGGGCAATAATAAAACAGATATTGAAAAGAGCATTCTGGTTTCATTAGCCTCCAGGTGTGGGAAAACCAGTGTCTCAGATGTAAGGATAGCCAAACTGGAGTTCTGGATATCAACTGTTATGGATTTGAGCCAAATCATCTTCTTTTTCGTCTGTAGAAATCACTTTAGTTAGTCTCTCTGGAATCCAAATAGGCTGCTATTCTCCCTGTGAAAACACACAAACAGACCCCCGACTCCAGACAATCACTGGGTCAGGACCTTAGTTAATCTCTCTGGAATCCAAGTCGGCTGCTGTTCTCCCTGTGGAAACACACAAACAGAACCCCGACTCCAGACAATCACTGGGTCAGGACCTTTCCATTGTCCTGTTAGAATATCCTTCCAAAGTACCTTGGGCTTATGTACATTTTTTGGACACATATGCCTTTCTGCAGCACTAAGCCCTGATGAATCAAAATTTAAAAAGCTTAGAGTAAAAAGGGTTATTTTAAGTTTATCTTTGGGGAATATATAACCCTTCCCAATTCCCTCTTTTTGCTTTAATAAGTACATTTTAATAGTTTGATGAGCTCTTTCAACTATGCATTTTCCCTGTGGATTGTATGGGATTCCTGTTATATGAGTAATGCCAAATGATGAGCAAAATTGTTTAAAAGAGGTTGAAGTATAACCAGGGCCATTATCTGTTTTTAACTATTTTGGAACGACCACAGTGGCAAAATTATGTAAGCAATGAGCTATAATATATTTAGTTTTTTCTCCAGCATGAAGGGAGCCCATCAATAATCCGGAAGAAGTATCAACTATAATATGCAAATATTTTAATTTTCCAAATTCTGGCAAGTGTGTGACATCCATCTGCCAAATATGATCAGTCCTCTAGGATTGACTCCAAGATGAATTTGTGGTAAAAAGGTCACACAATTTTGACATTGTTTTATTATTTTTCTAGCTTATTCCTTAGTTATTTTAAAATGCTTTTGTAAAGTATTAGCATTGACATGGAACCTTTTATGAAAATTTGTAGCTTCTTCTAGTGTAGAGAAAATATGTATGTCATGTGTAGTTTTATCTGCTAAATCATTGCCCAAACTAAGGGCTCCAGGCAATCCTGTATGTGCCCTGACATGTCCTGTAAAGAATGGATCTTTTCTGTCCCAGATTAGACTTTGTAGAAAGGAAAACAAAGAGAAAACAGTAGAGGAAGGGGAAATCCTACCAGCATCTCCAAGGGATATTATGGCATTAACTATATACTGACTATCGGAAATTAAATTAAATAGAGAATCTTTAAACATCACAAAAGCTTGTAATACTGCATTAAACTCTATCTTTTGAGCTGATTGTTTGGGTGCTAAAAATGTAAAAGTTTGATCAGGGGTAACTACTGCTGCTGTACCATTATTTGACCCATCAGTGAATATATTTAAAACATTCATGATAGGTGTTTTTCTTGTCATTTTTGAAAAAACTACAGGATGCAAAGACCAAAAGGACAACAAAGGATTAGATGGTAAGTGGTTATCAAATGAAACATTAGATTTGCACATGATTATTACTCAAGTATTTAACTCATTAGCTAACTCATCAATTTGATCCATAGTATATGGAGTAATGATTTTATTGGGAGAAATTCCAAACACTCCCTTTGCTGCTTTTATTCCTTTGAGTATTAATTGTCTTACAGTCTCAGGATACCTAGTAAGAATAGTGTTAGGAGAATAAGATAAGTTTATCCATAATAATGGACCTTCTTGCCAAAATACTCCTGTGGGAATATTTTCTGTTGGTAGTACAATAAATAATAAAGGCAAACTTATATCAATTCTATCCAAATGCATATATTCCAAATATGTTTCAATGATTTTTAATGTCTTTCTTGCTACAGGCATTAACATGTGGGGTGAATTTGGATCTGATGGACCTTTTAGGATATCAAATAAAGGTCCCAACTCTCCTGTTGGTGTGCCTAGATAAGGCCTTATCCAATTCATGTCTCCTAATAACATTTTAAAGCCGTTAAGTGATTTGAGTTGATCTACTCGTATTTGAATTTTTGGTGGATGGACCATGGTTGAGGATAATAGAACTCCTAAATAATTAATTAAAAATTTTAATTGTACTTTATCTATTGCTATCTCTAGATTATAATTTATTAATAAGTTTGTAAGTGTGGCATAACATTCTAGCAATGTGTTTTTATCTTTGTGTGCTAATAATATATCATCCATATAGTGAAATATTTGTAGTTCAGGATTTTGATTTCTAAGTGTCTGGATTACTTTGTTAACATAAATTTGACACATAGTTGGGCTGTTAGCCATCCTTTGAGGGAGTACTTATCTTTCATATCTCTGATCAGGACCTTCATGATTCAGTGCAGGCATAGTAAATGCAAAATGTGGACTATCCTCAGGATGAATTGGAATTGAAAAAAAAAAAAAAAAAACCAAACAAGGAAAAGTGCTACCACTTGAGCCACATCCCCAGCCCTCTACATATTTTAATATATGTGTTTAAATCTTCATGTTTCCATGGTCTTATTGCCTCCTTGCACCATCTGTTTTCTTGTTCAAAGGCTAGCTGTTTAATTAATGGCATTGCTTGTTCTATATCCCCAAGGATTCTGGTAGCTGTTTGTATAAGCCTATCTACAACATGATGGGACCAGAGTGGAGGCACAGGACGGGGCTGGCAAAAGGGGACTTAAATCAAGGGATAAGGAAAGGGTCCTTGAGAAGGGTAGCCAGGGGCTCAAGCAAGGAGCTGGGTCCAGTAATGGAGAGCCAAGTGCTAGCACCTGGACCTGGGTGAATGAAAACTAACATGGAAGGGGATCAGTGGGAGGGGAGACACTAGAGTGGGTGTCACAGGGGGAGCAGGGCTCAAAGCCCAGGTCCACTGCAAGATGTCAGGGGTTGGGAGCAGGGCTCCAGCTGAGGGAGGCCAAAGAGCCCAGGCTAGCCGCAGTGCTACGTTTTCCAAAGAGAGCCCCCAGGGTCAAGAGGCCAGGTCACGTCACCTGGCCTGTTTGAGCATCCTGGGAAGGGAATCAGGAAAGTGGGCATGGCAGATACAGAAAGGACAGGAGGGCCAAAGGAGGGCACAGCTTGAAGGGCTGCAGGATGGGTGTGGGTGGGGTGGGGACTAGGACCCCTGCAAGGAGCCCAGGCAAGGGACCTAGAAGAGGGCTCAGTCTAGCGGAGAGCAGAGAACACTGGGCCAGGAAGGCAGGGCTGCACTAGTGTACTATAGTACTGGAATGCCGAAGGTTTAGTGAAGCAGCCCCAGCAAGGGGCCCTCAGACAATGCCCAGAAAAACAGTGAGCAAGAAGGGCCACCAGAGAATCAAGTGAGGAGCCATGCCATGAAAATGAGAGTCAAGGGCTATAGCTTGGGCAGGGGTGTCAGGACCATGGACAAGTTTTGGGAAAGAAGGCAGGGGATCTAGCAGGGTGCAGTAGTCTCCAGGCCCAGGGTCACCTTCAGGTTTTAGGGTTTTGGGTGGAGGATCAAGCACCCAGGGAAAGCAAGAGCCTGAGGCAAGGGGCAGGACATTGTTTCCCATAAGGTGCCCAGGATCAGATGAGAATCTACAGCCAGGGTCCTGGCAAAGGAGGCCAGGAAAATGTAGGGTGCCAGAAGGAGGGCAATGAGAGGGCACGGCAGGGGGTTGGTGTGGGTCCATATAGTGGAGAGACCCAGGACCCAAGCCAGGTGCCCAGGCAAGGGAACCACCTGATCAATGGTGATGGGGGACCCAAGGAGCACGAGACCTGCAAGCCCCAGAAAAATGTATGAGGGGAGGGGAGGAAGGGGCTGCGTAAGGACCAGGAGAAGCCAAGGGGCACCTAGGGGAGCCCGCTGGTGGGTCCAAGCAAGGGGCTCCCAATTCAGACTCAACAAAAAGAGACTTATTGCTATGGCATTGGCTTTGAGGAATGCTGTCAGGGGCTCAGACGAAAGCCCAGTCCCAGGGACTGGAGTGCAAAGGGTCAGGGTTAGGGAGGGCTGGGTTGCAGTAGGGGCAGCATGCAATGCCATAGGGCAGAGGAAGGAAGGGAGGGGATCACTCAGGGCTAGGTGGGAGCAAGTCCATGTTACCTGCCATGCAGTGAAGGGGACTCAGGTGAGTGGCAAGGCTGTGTTTCCATAGGGAGCATTCAGGGTGCAGAAACCAGCCAATTCTGCTCCTCTGCCCCAGGTGAGTAGTTCATCAGAGAGGGACCTGGACCAAAGGAGGGGCCAAAGAGAGTACTGTGAGGTGATACCTGTGCGGAATTAGGGGGGGTGGGTCGGGCTGCCATGACCCATTGGAGCAGCATAGGCTTGGTAGAAGCAGAGGGAGCTGAGGGTCCAGGCACTGCCAGGATACCAGAGCTTGAGGGGAATCCGAGGGTAGGCATAGGAGGGGCCTGGCAAAAGGGGCATGAAACCAAGGGTCAGGGAAAGGGTCCTCAAGAAAGGTAGCCAGGGTCTCAAGCAAGGAGCCTGGCCCAGTAATGGAGAGCCAAGTGTTAGCACCTGGGCCTCAGTGATTGAAAAGAAACATGGAGGCGGAGAAGCTTGAGGGGAGAAAGTGGAGTAGGTGGCACAGGGGGAGAAGGGCTGAAGGTAGAGTTCTGCTGTAGGGTGTCAGGGATGATTAGCAGGGCCCAGGCTGAGGGAGGCCAAAGGGCCTAGGCAAGGGGCAGGGATACATTTTTCCAAAGGGAGCCCCCTGGGCCAAGAAGACAAGACAAGTCGCCTGGCCCATGTGAGCATATTGGGAAGGAGGATCAGGAAAATGGGTGTGGATGGAGTGGGGGCCATGACAACAGCAAGAAGCCCAGGCAACAAACCTAGAAGAGGGCCAGGCCAGGGGAAAGCAGGAAACACTCTACTGGGCAGTAAGCACTTTTCCTGTGGAGCAGGAAAGCGAAGTGGAGCAGGGAAATGGCCCCCGTGAGTGTCCCTCAGACAAAGCCCAGAAAAGCAATGAGCAAGAAGGGCCACCAGATGCTCAAGCAAGGAGTTAGGCCAGGGAATGGAGAGCCAAGGGCCAGTGCTGGTTAGGGGCCTCAGGACAGTGGACACATTTCGGGGAGGAAGGCAGAAGATCCAGCAGGGGGCAGTCAGGCTCCAGGCCCAGGGCCACCTCCAGGTTTCAGGGTTCCTTGTATTGGACCAAGCACCCAGTGAGAGCAAGGGGCCCAGCTTTGGGATGGGGTGAGCTTATATGCAGCCTTAGACAGGGTAGAGGGGACTTGCCCCTCCATGCAGGAGACCCCTCCCACCTGGGGGAATCTATTATACGCTGCAGCCAGGGTAGAGGCATCTTGTTGTTCCTGACAGGAGACCCCTCTCACTTGGGTATCAGGGGAGCTTGTATCCTGCCACAGCCAAGAAAGAGGGGACTCCATCACTCCTATCTGGGTGGAGGGGGAAGCTTGAATACTGCCACAGCCAAGGTAGAGGCTTCTCGCCCCTCCAACCTGGGTGTAGGGGGAAGGTCTTATAGCGCCTCAGCCAGAATAGAGGGGACTCTCCCCTCCAAGAGGGAGACCCCTCCCACCTGGGTGTCTGTTGGAGCTCATACACAGCCACAGCCAGTGTAGAGGGGACTCACAACTGAAGGTGGAATACCCTTCTCACCTGGGTGTCAGGGGAAGCTTTTATACTGCTGCACCAGGGTAGAGAATATTTGCCCCTTCAGGTGGATGACCCCTGTCATATGGGTGTCGGGTAGAGCTCTTATACCTCTGCAGTCACGGTAGAGGGGACTCGCACCTCTGTCGGGGGACCCCCTCCAAACTGGGTTTCATGGGAGCTCCTATACCACAGCAGCCATGGTAGAGATGACTCGCCCCTCCTGGAGGAGGACCCATCCCATCTGGGAATTGGTGGGAACTTGTATACCAGCTTAGCCAGCATAGAGGGGACTATACCCTCCAGGCAAGAGACCCCTCCCACCTGGGTGTTGGGGGATGGGAGTCATATACCACAACAGCTAGGGTAGCAGGGACTCACCACTCTAGGGGAGACATTCCTCTTACCTGGGTGTTGGGAGAGCTTCTATACCTCTGCAGCCAGGGTAGAGGGAACTCGCGCCTCCAGTTGGAGACCCTTCCCACCTAGTTGTAGGGGGAGCTCGAATACTGCTCCAGCCAGGGTAGAGGGGACTCACCCCTACAGGCAGGAGACCCCTTTCACCAGGGAGTCTGGGGGAACTCCTATACTGCCACAGCTAGGGTAGAGGACACCAAAAGTAGAGGGAACACACCCCTCCCACCTGGGTATCCAGGGAGCTCTTTCAGGGCACTAGCCAAGGTAAAGGGGACTCGCCCCTTCAGGAGGGAGACCCTTCCCACCTGTGTGTCAGGGGGAAATTGTATATCGCCTTGGCCAGTGTAGCGGGGAATTGCCCCTCCATGAGGGAGACCCTTCCCATCTGGGTGTCTGAGGTAGCTTGTATACCGCTGAAACCAGGGTACAGAGGACTTGTTCCTCCAAGTGGGAGACGCCTCCCACCTGGTTGTTCGGGGGAGCTTGAGTACTGCCGCAGCCAGTGAGACTCCTGGAGTGGCGAGTCCCCTTTTCTCATATATTTCTGCATCCAGGGTAGACGGGACTCACCCCTCATGGCCAGAGACCCTCCCACCTGGGTGTCCCAGGGAGCTCCTTTACTGCCACAGCCAGTTTAGAGGCAACTCATGACTCCAGTGCAGCGAGAGGAGGGCTCAAGACCCAGATTCACTGCTGGGTGTCAGTTGTTGTTCCTCAACAGGGCCTGGGCAGAGTTCAAAGTCCCAGGCAAGGGGCACAGCTATGTTTTCCCAAAGGGAGCCCACAGGGCCTAACACCCAGTTCCAGTCCCATAGACCTGGTGAGCATCCTGGGAAAGGAACTTTGAAAAGGGGCACAGCAAGGACAGGGACAACAGGAGGGATGAAGGAGGGTACAGTGTGAAATGCCAGAGGAAGGCTATTGATGAAGTGCAGGCCAGGACTCCAGAAAGGAGCCCAGGCTAGGGACCAACAGGAGTGCCCAGGCCAGAAAAGGGCAGGGAAGGGTGGGGCTGGGCATTCTGTGACAGTAGTGTTCTGAGGTTCAGGGAACCCAAGGGGAGGAAGGTTCTGGCCCCAGCGAGGCCTGCAGTACAAGCCCAGGGAAGCATGGAACCAGTAGGGCCCCCAGAGGCTGAAGCGAGGAGGCAGGCCAGGGAATGGAGAGCCAAGGGCCAGGGCTTTGGTAGGGGCCTCAGGACAGTGGACAAGGCTTTGGAAGGATGGCAGGGCATCTGGAAGAGGGCAGGCAGGCTCCTGGCCCATGGAGACTGCCAGTTGTCAGAGTTCTGGGTGCAGGACTAAAGACTCAGAGAGAGCAAGGGTTCCAGGCAAGGGGCAGGACTCAGTTTCTCGTAATGCGCCCTGGCCCAGATGAGAATCCAGGTACAGGGACCTGGCAAAGGAGGCCTGGCAAGTGAAGGTGGCCAGGAGGAGGGTGATGGGAGGGCCTGGCGGGGGGTCTTGGTGGGTGAGTGGGGGGGCAAGATTCAGGACCCAAGTCAGGTGCCCAGGCAAAGGACCCACCTGACCGACCATGGATGAGTGACCCAAGGATCAGGAGACCTTCAAGTGCCAGAAAATATTTCAAGGGAAGGGGATGAAGGGCTTCACAAGGATGAGGAGACAGAGAAAAGCACAATAAGCACCTAAGGGAGCACACTGGCAGTCCCAAGCAAGGGGTCCCCAGGTTAGACACAACAGGAAGAGACTCCCTGCTATGCCAATTGACATGAGGAACACTGTCAGGGGCTCATGTGAATGCCAGGCCTGAGGACTGAAGCACAAAAGGTCAGATTAGGGAGGGCTGGGTTGGGGTTGGGGTAGGGGCACCATGCAAGGCCCAAGGGCAGGGAAAGGAAGGAAGTGGGTCTTTCAGGGCTGGAATGAAGCAAGTCACATGTTAACTGCCAGGCCTCAAAATTCAGGGGACTCAGTCAAGAGGCAGGATTGTATTTCCCATAGGGAGCCTTAAGGGCACAGAGGCCAGCCAATTAGGCTCCTCTCCCCAGGTGAGTAGATCCTCAGAGAGGGACCTGGACCAAAGGAGGGTCAAAAGAGGGCCCTGTGAGGGGATACCTGGTGTATGGAGATTGTAGGGGTGGTCGGTTGGCAGCCTGGACCCATTTGAGGAGCCCAAGCAAGGGAGAAGCAGGGAAAGTGGAGTCCTGGCAGTGCAAGGATACCATAGCACCAGTGAAATAGAGGGGAGACACAGGAGGGGTTCTATAAAAAGAGGCCTGAAACCAAGGGAAGGGAAAGGATCCTCTAGAAGGGCAGTCAGGGGCTCAAGCAAGGAGACATGCCAAGTAATGGAGAGCCAAGTGTTAGCACTTGGGGCAGGGTGAATGAAAATGGATATGGATAGGGAGGGGAGTGAGGGGAGAAATCTGAGCTAGTGGCACAGTGGGAGCAAGGCTGATGGCCCAAGTCAACTGCAGGGTGTCAGGCTTGGGTAGCAGGGCATGGGCTGAGGGAGGCCAAAGGGCCCAGACAAGGGGCAGGGTGATATTTTCCCAATGGGAACCCATGTGGCCACAAGACCAGGTCAAGTACCTGGCCTGGTGAGAATCCTGGAAAGGGGATCAGGAAAATCAGCCTAGGAGAGGCAGAAATGTCAAGAAGGCCAAAGGAGGGCATAGCCTCATGGGCTGCAGGATGGGTCTGGGTGTGGTGGGGGCCAGGACCCCAGCAAGGAGCTAAGACAAGTGACCTAGAGGAGGCCCCAGGCCAGGGGAGAGCAGGGAAGTGTGGGGCCAGTAAGGCATGGCTTCACTAGGGTACTGCAGTACAGGGAAGCCAAGGGGAGGAGAGAAGCGACCCCAGGGAAGTTCCCTCGGACAAAGCCCAGAAAAGAAAGAAACAAGAAGGGAATGGAGTGTCAAGGGCCAGGGCTTGGGCAGGGGGCTTAGGACAGTGGACCAGACTTGGGAGGGAAGGCAGGGGATCCAGCAGGGGGCAGTCAGGCTCCAGGCCCAGGACCACTAACCAGATGTCAATGTTTCTGGAGCAGGACCAAGCACCCAGAAAGTGTAAGTGGCCCAGACAGGGGACAGGGCTCTATTTCTCATAAGGTGCTCTGGTCCAGATGAGAATCTGTGGAGAGGGACCTGGCAAAAGAGGCCTGGCAATGGAAGGGGGCCAGAAAGTAGGCTATGGGAAGGTACAGCAGGGAGTCATGGTGGGAGGAGAGCCAGGATCGTAGCCAGGTGCTCAGACAAGGTACCCACCTGACCAACCTAGGATGAGGGACCCAAGAAGAAGGAGATGCACGAACACCAGGGGAATTCATGGGGAGATGGGGGGGATGAGTTTTACGAGGACCAATAGACAGAGGGAAGCTCAAGGGGCACCTAGGGGAGACCTCTGTTGGGCCCAAGCAAGGGGCCCCCAGTTCAGACCCAACATGAAGAGACTCCACACTTTGCGGAGGGATGTGAGGAAAGCGGTCAGGGGCTCAAGGAAGCACACAGTCTCGGGGATAAGAGTGCCAAAGGTCTGGGTTAGGGAAGGCTGGGATGGGGTAGGGGCAGTATGAAAGGCCAGGGGGCAAGGGAGCGAAAGGAGGGGATCTCTAAGGGCTGGGTTGGAGGAAGTCACATATTAACTGCCAGGACTCAAGTTTCAGGCAGTAAAAGGGATGCAGCTGAGGTCAGGGCAGTGTTTTCCATAGGGAACATTAAGGGAGCAGAGGCCAGCAAATTTCACTACTCTACAACATGTGAAGGATCCTCAGAGAGAAAACTGGAAAAAACAAGGGGCAAAAGAGGGCACTATGAGGGGATATGTGGTGTGTGCAGGTTGGAGTTGGGGTTGGTGGGCATCCAGGACACATTCGAGGAGCCCAGGCTAGGAAGAAGCAGGGGTAGCAGAGGGTCCAGGAAGTGCCAGGATACCACAATATGAAGGGATCAGAGGGGAGACACAGGAGGGGGCCAGCAAAAGGGGCTTGAAACCAATGTACAGGAAAAGGGTCCTCAAGAAAGATAGCCAGGGTCTTAAGCATGGAGACAGGCTCAGTAATGGAGTGCCAAGTGCTAGCACCTGGGCCTCTGTGAATGAAAAGAGACATGGAGCAGTGGGTGGGACGGGGGAGAAGAGATCAGGGCCTGGTTCCACTGCAGGGTGTCAGTGGTTTGGAGAAGGGCCTGGGCTGAGGAAGGCCTAAGGGCCCAGGCAAGGGGCAGGGCTATGTTTTTTCAAAGTGAGCCCCCAGCACCAAGAGGCAAAATCAATTGCCTGGCCCAGGTGAGCATCCTGGTAAGGGAATCAGGAGAGACACAAAAACAAGAGGGCTGAAGGAGGGCACAGCCTGAAGGGCCGCAGTATGAATGTGGGTGGGGTTGGGGCCAGGACCCCAGCAAGGAGCCCAGACAAGAGACCTAGAGGAGGGCCCAGCCCAGGGGAGAGCAGGCAACACTAGGCCATGAATGCGGGGTTGCACTAGGGGTCTGCAGTTGAAGAAGGCCAAGGGGATCTGGGAAGCGGCCCCAGTGAGAGACCCTCAGACAATGCCCAGAAAAGCAGTGAACAAAAAGGGCCACCAGAGACTCAACCAAAAAGCCAGGCCTCGGAAAAGAGAGCCAAGGACCAAGGTGGGGGTGAGGGGTTCATTACACTGAACAGATGTGGAAAGGGAAGGCTGAGATCCATTCGGTAGGAGCCAGGTTCAAGTCCAGTGCCCCTGCCAGGTGTCATGGTTCTGGGTGCAGGACCAAGGGCCCATGGAGGGCAAGGGGCCCACATGAGAGGTAGGGCTCTGTTTCCTACAAGATGCCCTGGCGCAGATGAGAATCAAGGGCCAGGGACCAGGACAATGGGGCCTGGCAAGGGACAAGTACAGGAGGGCAGCAACTGCAAGGCATGGCACAGGGTTGTGGTCTGTGCACAGAGGTTTAAGAGCCAGGACCCAAGCAAGGATTCTAGATAAAGGACCAACCCGCCAAAAAAAGGATTAGGAACCCAAGGAGCAGGAGGCCCACACTTCATGGGAAAGTGCTAGGTGGAGGAGAGGAAGAGGCAGTGGTAGGATGAGGAGACAGATAGCAGTGCAAAGGGTAATAGGGGAGCTCAATAAGGGACCCAAGCAACAGGTCCCCAGGTCTGTCCTGACAAAAAGAAACACCGTGGGAAGCCACAGGACACAGGGAACCATCAGGGGCTCTGGTGAGCTGCGTGGTCCTGAAATAGGAGTGCAGAATGTCAGGGTCAGGAATGCTGGGTTGGGGTAGGGGCAGCATTCAAGGCTAGAGGGCAGGGGATTCAAGGGAGGGGATCCAGTAGGGCAAGATCCACCCTAGGCCTTCAGTGGGTAGAGGCCAGCAATTCCACTCCTCTGCCCCAGATGTGTAGATGCTCAGAGAGGGACCCGGATCAAAGGAGTGCCAAAGGAGGGCACTGTAAGGAGATACCATGTGTCCAGAAATGGGGGGGGGGTCTGTGGGGAGACAAGACCCATTCTTGGAGCCCAGCCTTGTGAGAAGCATTGGGAGGGGAGAGTCCCGGCAATGTCAGGATAGCACAGTATTGTTGTAGGCTCAAATGAGACAAGGAACCGAACATACCAGGGAATAGTTTTGTTTGGCTGCAGCCAGGCTCAGAGGGCACAGTTTTGCTATAATCAATCAATCCACTTACCCGATTTCAGACAGATTCAGAATTTTATACCCAGCATGTAAGGGGAGAAACTCAGAAGTTCTCAGTCTGTAGAAGTTCACATAAAAGCAGCTTTTACTTTCACTGTTTTGGGCAAGTTAACTCTTCAATGAAAACACTTGAGTAGGGAGAGCTTCTTTTCCCCATTTTTTCTCTCCCTGCCAGTTGTTACTATGGAGTCCAGTTGGTAACATATCTTAAAAATTTAGCCATCTCTGTGAAGCCCAACTCAAGGCCAGAGGTCTTGTGTGCACATTTCTACAAACTACTATACAGGATATGTTTGTGAAAAACTAGGGGGGCCCAGCAACTGGAGTGCTGCTAACTTCTCAGCCAGTGACCAAGTAAAATAAGGCAACAGGAAAATAGTAAGTTTAATTACATTGAACTCTTTTGCAGAGCCTCTTTTGCTGACAGTCCTAAAATCAGTCATGGTGAAGATTTATTTAGAATCCCAGGTAAGACTTTTCTGGGGAGAAAGGGGGTGTCACTTAAATTCCCCCCTTTAACGATGCTCCCTATAAATTAACCCTTTAAATAAGAGCATCATTACCATTATATTGGCTGAAGGCCTTATATAAGTCAAAAACTCAGTTGTTTTCATCTTTTCAAAAGCAGCTTCAATAGTGGACCCATTAGTTTTAATGCACAGTGAAGCCAAATATGGGAGCCATACACAGGTTAACAGCAGTATACCTACTATAGCAGTTAAACTTTTAAATCTACCAATGGTTGACAATCATTTCCCAAAAGCATATTTGGGACCCAAAGTTTAATGCCCTTCTTGGTATGCACTAGCACATGTGCTAGTTCTCTTGTGTTGTTGGCTATATTCTTAACTGCTTGTCTATTGTCATCCATTTGGATGCAACAATCTGAGCTATTGAACTCTCCACATATTTCTCTTTCCTAATGCCAAGCAGTTTTGATAGTTAGCCATTCACATCAGGTCTGTTTTGTGGCTACGAGGTCTAAGGCTGTGACAGTCTTATTAATAATAATTTCTAGTAGATCTTGTAAGTGAATAATTCTGTTTAACAAGTAAATAGGGGTTCTATAGCGCCAACTGCCATTTTGTGCCTAGATAGCGGGACAATAAGTGGCAATGATCCTCTGGGGTGGCCAGTTATCTTCATCCCATGATTGGTGACCTCCTAAATCAAGTTACTTCCCAATGGACCTCTTTGTCTTTCCAAACAGTCATCCATTCATTGCATTCCTCTGGCAGTACAGGTCCTAAATATGTTTTACAACCTCTTGGTTATAGTGGATTGTCCTGACAAATGGTTCACATAATCTCCATGATTGGAATAGGAGTAGAACAGAATCTTTTAAGGTTATCCAAGGAAACCAAACTAAATAATAGTTTAACATTTTGATTAGCATAGGTTAAACAGCATAAATTAACAAAACAAAACTAATAACACCCAGGAAATCCTAGAAAATTTACATGAGCAAGATAAAATATATAAATGATTCTTTTTAACCCAGTATTCAGTAAGTAGGAGATACTGTTATCAAACCAGAAGCAAAAACCATAGAAATATATATATATGGATTGGAAATGCATTATAGTATAAGAACTATCTTAGGGGTTGAAAGTGTTCATTAGTCCTGGTGGGAAGTTTATTTTTCATGGTGCATTGATCATCCAGTCTCTCCCATGTGGCTGAAGCAGATCTATAGTCTCCTCAAGCTTCAGATGTGCATACACCAGTCAGCTTCCAGAGTGATTGGAGAAGCGCTGCTGTCCATATGACCCTCAAACTTCTCTGGTGCTCCTTTTTTTCTAGACAGTCAGCTTCAAGGGTGTAGCAGCATCTGGAGTGAACACTCAGTCCACAGCTACAGGATTGATTCTGGTGTAGTCAATCAAGTGACCTATTTCTGCAAACTTGACTGCTGTTGAGGTGGATAAAATAAGAAGGAAACAGCCCTTCCAAAAAAGTTTTGGTGTTTGTTATTCCATTCTTTGACCCAGAATCAATCTTCAGGCTTGAACGAGTGTGCACCTGTGGTCAAACTCAGTGGCAATCTTTCTCTAACCCATTGGTTGAGAACCTGTAAAGTTTTCCCTAGGACCTGTAGCTGTCATCTCAGGGTGAATTTTACTATCTCTTTTAAATCTCCCAATGGTCCCCTAATAAGAGGGGGGCCTCAAGTACATTATCTTATAAGGAGAGAATCCAGTCCTCCTAGTGGGCATGGATCTAATCCTCAACAGAGCAGTAGGGAGAAGTTCATCACAATGTAAATGAGTCTCCTGACACAGCTTATGCAATTGAGACTTAAAGGCCTGTTCATCCTTTGAACTTTACCAGAACTCCACAGCCAGGCAGTATGCAAGTTCCATCTGACATTTAAACTCTTTGTCAGTAATCATATTACCTCTGCCCAAAATCTGGCCCATTGTCTCAGCCAATAGTTATTGGGATAAAAAATATGGAATCATTTCTCAGAGAAGCATTCTGGTTATCTCTCTAGCCTTTTCAGGGCACGTGGGAAAGGCTTCCACTCACTCAGAGTTGGAACACACAAAAATCAAAAGTTACTTATAACCCTATGAGCATGGTACAGTGAAGTCTACTTCCAAGTCTTCAAATGGTGCTCCTCATATAGTTTGGATTCCTGGTTGGAGCTCCGGGCCCTGACAAGGATTGTTGTGAGCACAAACCTCACATTGTTTTCAGAATATTCAGGTGAAATTTGTGAGCCAGGGGACATAGAAATGTTAACTCAAGTGCTGTTTGTCCAACATGTTCTCCTGTGGAACTGTTTGATAAAGGCTTAGATGGCTATGCTGGCCATCAGAATATCTCCACCTTCCTCCTGGGATAAAATTTTCTTTTTCAGTCTTAAACCATTTACATTCATGTTGGGAGTATGTTAAATATTCAACCAGGCAGAAGGACAGCCTTTAAACCTGGGACTGGATTTTCTTTTCATTTCCTGCAGATATCTAACCTGTCCTCTCTGTCAGCTCTCCAGTTGCCCTGAGAATCTACAGTGTTTCCCTTTCGATGACCTTAGCAATATATAATCAGAAATTTCCTGGGATCCCACAGTGCATCCATAAGTTTAAGAATTTCTTGCCCATACATCATACCTTTTTTTTTCTCCTGAGTTAATGAGTCCCTGTTCCTTACATAAGGCCCTATGAACATAAAGGGTAGTGGACGCATATTTTGAGTCTATGTAAACATTCACACAGATTCCTGCTGTCAACTGAAGTGCTTGAGTCAAAGCAATAAATTTTGCTATTTGTGCTGAGATTCCCTGAATCAGAAGTTTTGCCTCGATAGTGGAGTCCAGAGTGACCAATGCATACCCAGCAAAACATACCCCATCTTTTATAAAACTGCTTCCATCTGTGAAATACTCCCCATCTGGGTCCCTGAGGGCTGGTCTACCAGGTATGATGTGCTGGAGAACATTTCATCCATGACTTCAATACAGTTGTGATCAGGTTGTCCATGTCCAGTGGGCAGAAAGGGTTCTGGGTTCAGAGTCTGGGTGACTTCCACATGGATACATGGGTTTTCATATAACATGCCCTGGTATTGACCATTAGTCAACCAATATTGTCCTTTGTGTTCTACCAATGTCAACACTAAATGATCATCCCTGAAAACCAATTTTTGTCCCATAGCCAGTTTATCAGCTTACAACACCAGAAGATCTGTGGCTGCAAGGGCCCATCAACAAGGTGGCCAGTCTTGGGCTACAGAGCCCAGCTCTTTGGCAGATGTCCATGTCAAGACTCCTACAGCCATTCCACACTGTTCCTGGACATACAGTAAAGCTTTGTGAAGTCAGGGAGCCTTAGTCCAGATGCACTGGGAGTCCTTGTTTAATGTCCTCAAAGGTCTTTTGCTTAGGTAGCCCCCATATTAGAGGATCATATTCTCCCTGATTTATGGCTTCACAGAGGATTTTGCTATAACTTAAAGATGGGAATCCATATATGGCTGAATCTGGTAACCCCCAAAGAATTCTCTAGCATGATGGCAGGTTGAAAGGAATAGAACTGACCAGATTTCCTGTTTCTTTTTAGACCCAGTGGCTACCGTCTGTTCTTTTACTGAGTTAGTTGGTAACCAAAGTATTTGACCTATTTCTTGATAGATATGGGTTTTTTAGAGTCCATTACTGTCCCAAGGATGGTGTCCTCGAGCCCCTGGGAGGAACTGTCATTTAGGGAAGGGGAGCATACATAGATCTTCTGGCATTTTAAGATGTAGGAATTTTTCTTTTTTTTTTTGTTATCTCCCAGTGTAGGATCTTGGCTGCTGTGATTCTCCAACTCTCAAATCTAATGTAAATCTTAGCCAAGACTGTTTCCTAGGACATCATTTGTAAAAAAATCACCGGTGTCAATCTCAGTGTGGTCCATCTGCCAAGGTTTGAGGGCAGTTTCCCTGCAGGTTCTGGTGTGGCAGCCACATTGTACTCACATAGGTGAGATATTTGTCTTCATGGCTTTCTCCTCTTGAGAGGTAGGAGCCTGCTCTAATTGTATATAGTAGCTGCCTGACTTGTGTTTTTGTTCGTTATGCCTTGGTGCATGGGGCTCTGTGTCCCTTCCTGTTGGTGGCTCACAGCTTGTGGCTTGGAACCAGGATGGCAAGTCTTTTTAGAGTGTGCACTCTATGGCCCTCTATCGGGTATTAACATGAATATATTTCTGGTTCATTTTGGGGCTTGCAGCAGCTGAGCCCTCCTGAGGCACTGGGTCCCTTACATCAGATGCAGTTGTGTGTGTCTATTGGACCCCTGCCATATTCATCAATCATCAACTTATGAGCAAGTGGAGAAAATGAAAGGAGGGGATGGGGACAAAGGCTGAGGGAAAGAATTCATTCCTTCTCTGTTCAAGGCTTAGCATTTGAGCATGGCAGTGAGTTTTTGACCGCCAGGGTCACTGGAGTCTTCCCCTTTTGTCTGGCCATGCTTTTTTTTTTTTTTTATAAATATTTGGACCTTTGGCTTTGCTCTAGTGAGAATCCAACTTCGAGTGACTTATGGGTTTGTGGTGAGTGCAGCTGTAAGGAGATCCATCCTCATCTTTACCTCTTTGGTCTGCCTATCTTTGAGCCTCTGGGTCTCCATTAAGAAAAACTGTGGTGACCATTGTTTTCAGCTCTCTGGCATACTTCTCAGTAAAGCCAGTTTGTAATTTTTGGCAAATGTCACTCTGAGCCTGTTCCACAAATACTGCACTGGTCACCTGTTGCTTGAGCTTCTGCAACTCTTCCCTGGCAAACATGCATTGTGGTAGCTATGCTTTTCTCGTGCCCCTTCTTACCTGGGCACCTCTGGGCAGGGAGTGGGGCAGCAGTGGCAGTGGCCTGGAAACTCAGCTCTGAGTCAGTTTAGCACAACTCTTTTGATCTTTACTGCCAGTTTCATAAGGCACAAGGGCCTTAGGCAGACATGGGGTCCAGAGAAATGTTCAGGGTTATAATAGGTGCAAGGGGGGAGATGCTGGAGCAGCAGGAGGCTTTTCTCAGCTGTTTGTCTGCAAATGTGCACTGGCTTAGGCTAGGGCTTAGGGATGGCTCTGATTCCTTCTAACTCTTGGGCACAGTTTCTTTCTTATTTTTTTTTTCCTCTTAGACTTCCTATTAGGCCTTCTTGATATCTCTTTATTTTTAGCCCTTTTTTCTTTGTTCGGGCCCCATCCTAGGTCTGGATTATGTGCTGTATCAGATCATTCATGGTCCATGGTTTCTCCATGAGAGAAGATTTTTACCGCTTATGAGTGCAATGGTGCTGAAAGGCTGGCACACAAAACAGCCTTGTCTCCCTCAAGTGTTTCCCTCCGAACAATATTGGCAGGTCCTTTAGTCCCTTGCAGGGGCACCTGGAGTGCTTTAATCTGGGTTGTGTCTATGGTCTTGGAAAAATCTCCCACCTTAATCCTGGGAGGTGAAAGAGTCTTTGGATTTAGGAAGCCTTTGGCTCTTAGGACACCAAAAAGGAAGGAATAGCCAGTATTGGGGGCCATAATTTGTTGCTTCTTAGGAATATGGGGCTGAGGGGACAGTTTGCTATCCCAGTGGTCCTGGCAAATTTGGGTAGAGTGGCACATAAGGTGGTGGGTCCTCTTCTGGCTTCCTCTCTTTCCTCCATCAGGTATTCTGTTTAGCTGCTTTCTGCTGGGTCTTAAGAATACTAGACTCCTGGCTAACATCAGCTTGGACTGTCTATCTAGACAGGCTCTTAACCAAGGGGGCTGTTTCTGTACTATCTCTTGACAGCAATCAATGTAAGAAAAATGGTTCAGGGACTCCAACAATAATCAAAAGGACCTCAGCAATGACTCTCTCATCTAAAGATCCTTCTGGTGGCCAGCCCACATCTTGGGTGGGCCATTCTAATTCAGAGAGTATGCCACCTTTTTGGCCTGAGTTTCAACCCACAGTTTCCAGGAAAGAACTGGGCAAGTGGGCGACACTGGTGGACTGCAGTGCAGGAACACTAAGGGGATCAGGGAAGCAGCTCAAGCTGGGGCCCACAGTCAATGCCCAGGCATGCTCAGAGCAACAAGGGCCAACAGAGGCTCAAGCAGGAATCCAGGACAGGGAATTGAGAGCCAAGGGCTGGGGCAGGAGGCACAGGACAGTGGACAAGACTTGGGTGGGAAGGCAGAGGATCCTACAGGGGCAAGCAGGTACAGGCCCAGGGTCACTGACAGGTGTTATGGTTCTGGGTGCAGGACCAAGCACCTAGAAAGAGCAAGGGGCCCAGGTGAGAGGCAGGGCTCTGTTTCCCATAAGGCGCTCTGGCCCAGATAAGAATCCAGGGCCAGGGACCTGGCAAAAGAGGCCTGGCAAGGGAAGGGGGACAGGAGGAAGGCAGTGGCAGGGCATGGTGAGGGTTCCTGGTGGGTGCTCAGAGGGATGAGAGCCAGAACCCAAGCCAGCAGCCCAGGAAAGGGACCCACCCAACCAATCAGGGTTGAGCAACCTGAGGAGAATGAGACCCACAAGTGCCAGGGGAATTTGCAAGGGGAAGGTGAGGAAGGGGTTGCAAAAAGACCAAAAGACACAGAAAAGCACAAGGGGCACCTAGGGGAGCCCACTGTGGGGCACAAGCAAAAGGCCCCCAGGTCAGACCCAAAACAAAGAGACTCCATGCTATGATAAAGGACATAAGAAAAGGGGTCAGGAGTTCAGGCGAGCAGCAAGGCCCTGGGACTGGAGATCTACAGAACAAGGTTAGGGAAGGCTGGGTTGGGGTTGGAGCATCATGCAAGGCAAGAGAGCACTAGAGAGAAGGGAGGTGATTTCTCAGGGCTGAGTTGGAGCAAGTCACATGTTTACTGCCAGGCATCAAGGTTCAGGCAGTGAAAGGGACACAGGTGAGTTGCAAGGCTATGTTTCCCAGTGGGAGCATTGAGGGTGCAGAGGTCAGCTAATTCTGCTCCTCTGCCCCATGTGAGTAAATCCTCAGACAGTGACCAAAGCAGGGGCAAAAGCGGGCAATGTGAGGTATACTTGTAGTACAGAGTTTGGGGTGGGGTCATTGGGTAGCCAGGACCCATTTGAGGGACCCAGGCTAGAAAGAAGTGGCAGGAGCAGAGAGTCTGGGCAGTGCCAGGATACCTCAGCATAAGGGGAACAGAGGGGAGTCACAAGAGGGGGCCCGTAAAAGGGGACTGAAACTAAGGGATATGGACAGGGTCCTCGAGAAGGGCAGTCAGGGTCTCAAGCAAGGAGCTGGGCCCAGTCATGGAGAGGCAAGCGCTAGCAACTGGGCCAGGGTGAATGAAAAGGGACATGGTTGTTTGTGGGAGCTCTTATAACTCTGCAGCCTGGGTAAAGCAGAATGGCTCCTCTAGGAGAGAGACTCCTCCCACCTTGGTGTCCAGGCTAGCTTGTATTCTGCCTCAGCCCATGTAGAGGGGACATGTCTTTCCAGGCAAGAGACCCCTCCCACCTTGGTTTATAGAGGGGGCTCCTATACAGCTTCAGCCAGGGTAACAGGGACTCATCCCTCCAGGTGGGAAACCTCTTTCACCTGAATGTCAGAGGTAATTCATATATCTTCACATGCAGGGTGGAGGGGACTTGCCCCTCCAGTTGGGAGACACATAAAACCTAGGTGTCAGTGGGAGCTCCTATACCACCACAGGCAGGGTTTATATGAGCCCCCTCCCTCCAGGCGGGAGACTCCTCCCATCTGGGTGTCAGGAGAGCTCCTGTACTGCAGCAGCCAATGTAGAGAGGACTCGTTCCTCCAGGCGGGAGACCCCTTCTACCTGGGTGTCTCAGGGAGCTTGTGTACCACCTTAGCCCGG
Source organism: Callospermophilus lateralis (assembly GCF_048772815.1). NCBI lineage: Eukaryota > Metazoa > Chordata > Mammalia > Rodentia > Sciuridae > Callospermophilus > Callospermophilus lateralis. Next base: position 30,024,829 of record NC_135322.1, on the reverse strand, counting down.
GTAGAGGCGACTTGCCCCTCCAGATGGGGAGACCCCTCCCACCTGGGTGGAAGGAGGCTCATATTCCACTGCAGCCAGTGTAGAAGGTACTTGCTACACCAGGCAAGAGACACCTCCCACCAGGGTGTCAGGGGGAGGTTGTATACTGCCACAGCCAGGGTAGAGGGGATTCGCCGCACTGGGCAGGAGACCCCTCCCACCTCGGATTCTGGGGGATCTTGTAGACTGCCACAGCCAGGGTAGAGGGGACTTGGCTCTCCAGGCAGAAGAACCCTCCCACCTGGGTGTCAGGTAAAGCTAGTACACCGCTGAAGCCAGGGTAGTGGGGACTCACCTCTCAAGGCAGGAGACACCTCCCACCTGGGTGTCAGTGGAGCTCCTATACTGCACCAGCTAGGATAGACGGGGCTTGCCCCTTTAGGCTGCTGACCCTTCCCACCTGGGTGTCAGGGGGAGCTCATATGCTGCCACAGCCAGGAAAGATGGAACTCACCCCTCTAGGTGGGGGACCCATAACACATGGGTGTCTGTGGGAGCTCAATTACCACCACAGCCAGGGTAGAGTGGACTTTTCCCTCCAGGCAGGAGACCCCTTCCACCTGGATGTCCTGGTGAGCTCCTATACCATTGCAGGAAAGGTATAAGGCATTTTCCCCTCCAGGCGGGTGACTCCTCCCACTTCAGTGTAGGGGAGCTCCTATACCACAGCAGCCAGGATACCCTCCCACCTGGGTGTCAGGTGGAGCTCATATCCCACAGCAGCCAGTGTAGAGGCGACATGCTCCTCCAGGCCAGAGACACCTCCCACTTGGGAATTGGGGTAACTCCTATACCGCCTTAGCCAGGGTAGAAGGGACTCACCCCTCCAGGCCAAAAACCCTTCCCACATGGGTGTCTGGCAAGGGGGTGTTCATATACAGCTGCAGCTGGGATAGCAGCGACTCACCCCTCCAGGAAGGAGATACCTCCCTCCTGGGTGAAGGAGGGGGCATTTATATCCCCGCAGCCAGAGTTGAGGGGACTCGCCCTTTCAGGAAGGAGACCCTCACACTTGGGTAGGGGGAGAGTTCACACACCGCTGCAGCCAGGGTAGTGAGGACTGGCCCCTCGAGGCAGGAGACCCCTCCCACGTGGGTGTCACGTGGGGAACTTGTATACCACCTTAGCCAGGGTAGAGGAGACTCGCCTATCCAGGCTGGAGACCCCTCCAACCTGGCTGTCTGCAGGAGCTCATATACCACATGCCACAGTAGAATTACTTGCACCTCTTGGCAAAAGACCCCTCCCACCAGGGAGTCAGAGAGAACTCATATACTGCCACAGACAGGATAGAGGGGACTCACCCCTTCATGCGGGAGAACCCTCCCACCTGGGTGTCTGAGGGAGCTTGTATACCTCTGCAGCCAGGGTAGACAAGACTCACTGCTCCAGTCGAGAGACCCTTCCCACCTGTGTGTTAGTGGGCTCTCCTATACCACCAAAGACAAGGTAGATGAAACTTGCCCCTCCAGGCAGGAGACCCCTCACACCTGGGTGTGTGGGGGGAGATACTAATCCGCCATAGTCAGAGTAGAGGGGACTTGCCTCTCTAAGCGGGAGACCTCTCCCACCTGGGTTTCAGGGGGAGCTCCTATACCACTTCAGCCTGGGTAGAGGGGACTCACCACTCCAGATGAGAGACCCATCCATCCTGGGTGTAAGAGAAAGCTATTAAACCACTGCACCCATGGTACAGGGGACGCACCGCTTCATGCAGGAGACCCCTCCCATCTGGGTATGTGGGGGAGCTTGTATACCACAACAGCCAGAATAAAGGGGACTCGCCCCTCCACTCAGGAGACCCCTCCCACCTGGGGTACACCTTCTGGTACACCTCCTTAGGCCGGGTAGAGGGGAGTCATTCCTCTAGGCGGGAGACCCCTCCCACCTGTGTGTCAGGTAGAGCACATATACCCCAGCAGCCAGGATACAGGTAACTCTAAATTCCAGGCAAGAGACACATCCCGCCTGGGAATGGGGGTAACTCCTATACTGCCTTAGCTAGGGTAAAGAGGACTCACCCCTCCAGGGTGAAGACCTTTCCCACAGGAATGTCTGGTGAGAGGGGGTTCATATACAGCTGCAGCTGGGGTAGCAGCAACTCCCCCATTCAGGCGGGAGACCTCTCCCTTCTGGGGTTTGGAAGGGGCTCTTATACCCCTGCAGCCAGGGTTGAGGGGACTCACCCCTACAGGCAGGAGACCCTCCCACCTCAGTGTGTGTGGGGGAGCAGCCCTGATATCTCTGCAGTTAAGGTAAAGCTGACTCGCCCCTCCAGAAGGAAGACCCCTCTTACCTGGGTGTGGGGAGTGGAGCTCCTATACCCCTGCAGCTAGGGTATTGGGTACTCGCCCCTCCAGGCAGGAAACCCCTCCCACCTGGGTATAATATGGAACTCTTATACCACAGCAGCCATGGTAGAGGGAACTTTCCCCTTCAGATGGGAGACCCCTCTCATCTGGGTGTCCGGGGGAGGTCCTATATGGCAGCAGCTAGGGTAGAGTGGATTCTCCCCTCCAGGCTGTTGACCCCTTCTACCTGTGTTAGGGGAACTCCTATACCACCACAGGTGGTGTACAGGGAACTCTACCCTCCAGATGGGAGACCCCTTCCACCTGGGTGTTCTGGGGAGATCCTACACCGTTGCAGCAAAGTACAGAGGACTCTAGCCTCCTGGCAGGGGACTCCTCCCAATGGGATGTCAGGGGAGTTCCTATACTGCAGGAACCAGTGTGGAAGGGACTCCCACGTCTAGGTGGGAGACTTCTCCCATCTGCATGTCAGGGAGAGTTCCTTTACCGCTGCAGCAAGGGTAGAGTGGACTTGCCCTTCCAAGGAGAGACCTCTCCCACCTGGGCTTCTGGGTGAGCTCCTATACCTCTGCAGCCAGAGTAGAGGGGACTTGACCCTTCAATTGGGAGACCCCTCCCACTTGGGTGTCTGGGGAGCTTGATTACTGAAGTAGCCAGGGTAGAGGGAACTCTCCCCTAGAGGCGGGAGACTCCTCCTACCTGGGTGGGGGGGGAGCACCTATACTGCCACAGCAGGGTAGAGGGAACACATTCCTTCAGGCAGAAGCCCCTCCCACATGGGTATACTGAGAACTCTTTTATGGCAAGTGCTAAAGTAGAGGGGACTCGCCCATCCAGGTGGGATACCCTCCCACCTGGGTGTCAGGTGGAGCTCATATACCCCAGCAGCCAGGTTAAAAGTGACTTGCACAGCAGGTGAGAGACACCTCCCACCTGGGAATGGGGGAAACTTCTATACCACCTTAGCCAGGATGGAGGGGACTTGCCCCTCCAGGCAGAGCACCCCTCTCAATTGCGTGTCAGATGGAGCTCATATACCCTAGAAGCCAGGGTTGAGGCCACTCACACCTCCAGGTGACACCTTCCACCTGATAATGGGGGTAACTCCTATATTGCTTTAGCCAGGGTAGAGGGGACTCCCCTTTTCAGGTGAGAGGCCCCTCCCATCTGGGTATGGAGGGAAATTTTATATATCACAGCAGCCAGAATAAAGGGGACTCACCTCTCCATGCTGGAGACCCCTCCCACCTCGGTGTCTGTGGGAGCTTACACACCAACGCCAAAACTAGGGTAGAGGGGACTCATTACTCTAGGTGGGAGACCCCTCCCATCTGGGTTTCAGGGCCAGCTCCTATACTACTTCTGCTAGAGTAGAGTGGACTCGCTCCTTCAGTGGCAAGACCCCTCTTACGTGGGTGTTTTTTGGTGCTTATATACAGCTTGAGCCATGGTAGAGGGGACATGACCTTCCAGGCAAGGGACACCTCCCACCTGGTGTCAAGGGAGCTCATATAACTCACCAGCCATGGTAGAGGTGAGTCACCCACCCAGGGGGCAGACCCTTCCCACCTGGGAATCAGAGGGAACTGGTGTACCATTACAGCCAGTGTAGAGGGGACTCGCTCCTCCAAGTGGGAGACCCCCCCACCTGGGTATCCTGGGGTGGGGGCTCATATACTGCTCCAGCAAGGGTAGTAGGGATTCGCCCCTCCAGGGGAGAGACCGCTCCCACCTGGGTTCTGGGGAGCTCCTATACCTTTGCAGCCACTGTAGAGGGAAATCACCCCTACAAGTGGGAGACCCCTCCCACCAGCATATTGGGGGAAGCTCCTATACTACCAGAGCCATGGTAGAGGTGTTTGCCACTGCAAGCGAGAGACACCTCCCACCTGGGTGTCCAGAGAGCACTTATAGGCACCAGCCAATGTAGAGGGGACTCCCCCCTTCAGTCAGGAGACCCCTCCCACCTGGGTATCAGGGGGAGCTTGTATACCACCCCATCCTGGGTAGAGGGAACTTGCCCCTCCATGTGGGAGACTCCTCCCACATGGGTGTCCAGTGGATGTCCTATACCACTGCAGCCACCATAGAGGACACTCGCCTGTCCAGGTGGGAGACACCTCCCACCTGGGTGTCCGGGGAAGCTTGAATTCGGACAAACCACGGTAGAGGGGAATCGCCCCTCCAGTCAAGATATCCCTCCCACATGGGTGTCAGAGGAAGCTCATATACCGCCGCAGCCAGGGAAGAGAGGACTTGCTCTTCTAGGTGGGAGACCCCCTCCCACCTGGGTGTCCTGGGGTGCTTATATACCGCCATAGTCAGGGTAGAGGGGACTTGCCCCTCCAGTCGGGAAATCCCTCCCACCTGGGTGTCTAGTGGGAGCATGTACACCAGTGCAGCTAAAGTAGAGTGGACTTGCCCCTCCAGGCGGGAGACCCTTCCCACCTGGGTGTCAGGAGGAGCTCTTATACTGACAAAGCCATGGTAGAGGGGACTCTCCCATCCAGATGGGAGACCCCTCCCCCCTGAGTGTCAGGGGGAGTTCTTATATCGCTGAAGCCAGGGTAGAGGGGACTAGACCCTCCAGGTGGCATACGCTTCCTCCTGGGTATGGGGGGGAGCTCCTATACAGCTGCAGCCATGGTAACAGGGACTCACCACTCCAGTCGGCAGACCCCTCCCACCTGGTTGCCAGGAGGAGCTTGAGTACTGCTGCAGCCAGGATAGAGGAAACTCGCCCCTATAGGCTGGAGACCTCTCCCACCAAGGTGTCTGGGAAAGCTCCTATACTGCCACAGCCAGGGTAGAGGGGTTCGCCCTTGCAGGAGGAAGACTCCTCCCACCTGGTTGTCCAGGGAGCCCTTATAGGGTACTAGCTGAAGTAGAGGGAGCTCGTCCTTTCAGGCGGGACACCCCTCCCACCTGGGTGTCAGGAGAAGCTCCAATACTGCTGCAACCATGGTAGAGGGAACTCGTCCCTCCAGTCAAGAGACCCCTCTAACCTGGGTGTGCGGGGAGCACCTATACCATCGCAGCCAGGGTAATGCAGACTCGCCCATCCAGGCAGGACACCTTCCCACCTGGGTGTCGTGGGGAGCTTATATTGAACCTTAGCCAGAGTAGAGGGAATCGCCTCAACAGGCTGCTGACGCCTTCCACCTGGTTGTTGGGGCAAGTTCTAATACCACCAAAAATAGGGTAGAGGGTACTTGCTCCACCAGACAGGTGACCCCTCCCACCAGGTGTCAGGGAACTCATATACCGCAGCAGGCAGGGTAGAGGAGCTCGCCTCTCTGGGCAGAAGACCCCTTCCACCTGGGCATCCAAGGGGGCTCCTACACCCCAAAAGCTAGGGTAGAAAGGAATCACCCTTCCAAGCAGGAGACCCCTCCCACCTGGGTGTCGTGGGGAGCATGTATACCACCTTAGCCAGCTTAGAAGGGACTCGTCCCTCTAAACTGGGAACCCCTCACATATTGTTGTCTGTGGGAGCATGTATTCTGCTGCAGCAAGGGTAGAGAGGACTAGCCCCTACAGGAGAGAGACCCCTCTCACCTGGGTGTCAGGGGAGCTTAATTACCACTGCAGCCAGGGTAGAGTGGACTCCCCACACCAGGCGAAAACCCCTCTCACCTGGGTATTGGGGGAGCTAGATTATTACCACAGTCATGGTAGAGGAGACTCGTCTCTCCAGGCGGAAGACCCCTCCCACATCGGTGTCAGGGGGATCTCTTATAACTCTGCTGCCAGGGTAGAGGTGACTTGCTCCTCTAGGCAAGAGACCCCTCCCACGTTGGTGTCAGGGTGAGCTTGTATTATGCCTTAGCCAGGATATAGGGGACTCACTTCTCCAAGCAGGAGACCCCTCCTACCTGGGTGTGTGTTGGGGGGGATAGTATACAATTGCAGCCGAGTAGCAGGGACTGACCCCTCAAGGCAGGAGAAAACTTTCACCTGGGTGTTGGGGGAAGTTTGTATCCTGCCATAGACAGGATAGAGGGGCCTCACCCCTTCAGACGGGAGACCTCTCTCATCTGGGTATGGGGGGGCAGCTCGTATACTGCCACAGCCAGGGTGGAGGGGACTCACCCCTGCCCTCAGGAGACCCCTTCCATCTGGTTGTCCCGGGAATTCTTATAAGGCACCAGCCAAAGGAGAGGCGACCACTCCCACCTGGGTGTCTGGCAGAGCTCCTATAATTCCGTAGCCAGGGTAGAGGCTATTTGACCCTCCACTCAGGTGACCCATCCCATCAGGTGTTAGGGGGAGTTTGAATAACTCTGCAGTCAGGATACAGGGGACTCGCCCCCACAGGAGGAAGACCCCTCTCACCTGGGTGTTGGGGTGAGCTTGTATACTGCCACAGCCACTGTTGAGGGGTTTCCCTCTTTAGGCGGGAGAGCCTTCCATCCTAGGTGTTCCTGGAGATCTCATAGAGCAACAGCCAGAGTAGAGGGGACTCACGACTCCAGCAGGAGACCCCTCACACCTGAGTGTAGGCGGGGGACTTGCATACCACCTTAGACAGGGTAGAGGTGACTTGCTCCTCCAGACGAAAGTCCCCTCCCACATGGGTGTCTGGGAGAGCATGTACACAGCAGCAGCCAGGGTAGAGGGGACTCTCCCCTCCAGCCAGGACACCCCTTCCACTGGAGTGTCAGGGGAGATTATTTACTGCCACAGCCAGGGTATAGTATATTCACTCCTCCAAGCAGGAGACCTCTCTCACCTAGGTGTAGGGTGGGGGGACTAGTATCCCGCCCAAGCCAGGTTGGAAGGGACTCGCCCCTCCATGAGGGAGACCCCTCAGACTTGGGTGTCTGCGGGTAGCTCATACACCTGTGAATCCAGGATAGAGGGTTATTGCTCCTCTAGGCGGGACACCCCTCCCAACTGGATGTCTGGGGGAGCTCAAATACCACTGCAGGCAGGTTAAAGTGGACTGCAGCTAAAGTAGAGTGGACTTGCCCCTCCAGGGGGGAAACCCCTCTCACCTGAGTATCAGGGGGAGCTCCCATACCATGGCAATGATGGTAAAGGTGCTCGGCCCTCCAGGCAAGAGACCCCTACCACCAGAGTATAGGGGGGTCTCCTATACCACAGTAGCCAGGGTAGAGTGGACTCGCCCCTCCAGGCAGGAGACCCCTCCCACCTGGGTGTCTCGGGGAGCTTGTATACCACCTTAGCCAGGTTAGAGCAGACTTACCACTCCAGATAGGAGATCTCTCTCACCTGGGTGTCAGGGACAGCTCCTATACCCCATCAGCCAGGGTACCAGGGACTCGCCCCTCCAGGCCAAGACCCCTCCCACCTGAGTGTAAAAGGAGCTCATTTACTGCCCCAGCCAGGGGAGACGGGACTCACCCCTCAAGGCAGGAGACACCTCCCACCTGGGTGTCCTTTGGATCTCCAATACTATTGCGGCAGGGTAGAGGGGATTCTAGCCTCCTGGTGGGAGACTCCTCCCAATTAGGTGTCAGGGGAGATCCTATACCACCAGGGTATAGTGGACTCATCCCTCCAGGTGGGAGACACATTTCACCAGTTTTCCAGGGGGAGCTTTTATACCATTGCAGCCAAGGTAGAGAGGACTTGCCCCTCCAGACGGGAGACTCCTCCCATCTAGATGTCTGTTGGGGGTTTTCCTATACCTCCGCAGGCAGGGTACCAGGGACTCGCCATTTCAGGCCAGAGACCCTCCTACCTGGGTGTCCAGGCAAGTTCCTTTACTGCCACAGCCAGTGTAGAGGGAACTCATGTCTCCAGGCAGAAGACCCCTCCTACCTGGCTGTCAGGGAAAGCTAGTATACCACTTCATTCAGGGAAAAGGGGACTTGCCCCTTCAGTTGGGAGGTCCCCTCCACCTATGTGTCACAGGGAGCTTGTAGACCACCTTAGCCAGGATAGAGGTGAATTCTCACCTCCAGGTGGGAGATCCCTCCCTGCTGGTTGTCAGGGAGCTTATATACTGCATTAACCAGGGTGGAGGGTACTAGCTCCTCCAGGCAGGAGACCCCTCCCATCTTGCTATGGGGGGAGCTGGTATTCCACTGCAGCAAGGAGAGAGGGGACTCACCCCACTAGGTGGGAGACCCCTAAACCCTGGTTGTCAGGGGAGCTCATATGCCACAGAGGCAGGGAAAAGGGGACTCGCCACTCCAGGTGGGACACCCCACTCAACTGTGTGTCAGGGGATTTCTAATATCACTACAACCAGGGTAGTAGGGACTCACATCTCCAGAAAGGAAACCCCTCCAACCTGGGTGTCATGGGGAGCTTGTATTCCACCTTAGACAGTGTAAAGTGGACTCCCAACTCCAGGTGGGAGACCCCTCCCAACAGGGTGTCAGGGGGGAGCTCCCATACCGTTAAAGCCAGTGTATAGGGTATATGCCACTGAGGCGGGAGATCCATCCCACCTGGTTGATAAAGGAAGTTCCTATACAGCTGCAGCCAGGGTACAGGGACTTGCCACTCCAAGCTGGAGACACCTCCCATCTGGGTGTTGGAGAGAGCTAGTATACCCCCACAGCCAGGATAGAGGGAACTCACCCCTCCAGGCTGGAGACCCCTCCTACCTGGGTGTCAGGGTGGGGGAGGTCTTATACCACTGCAGCCAGGGTAGTAGAGATTCGCCCCTCCAGACAGGAAACCCCTCCCACTTGGGTGTCTCAGGGAGCTTGTATACCACCTTAGCCAGGGTAGAGAAGAGTCACCCCTCCAGGCAGGAGACCCCTCCCTCCAGGGTGTCAGGGAGAGCTCTTATACCATAGCAGCCAGGATAGAGGGGTGTTCTTTGGGTCCCTGATAACTTATGTTGAGGTTGGTTCCTTACCTGGGCTCCTTGATTGGGTCCTGACTTTTGCCCTTCTCTGCACCCACCATGACCCTTCACTGTGCCCTCACACTGCATTCCTCCTGGCCCCTTTCCATTGCCAGGCCCATTGGCCTTGTCCCTGGCCCTTGATCCTTATCTGAGCTAGAGTGCCTTATGGGAAACAGAACCCTGATCCTTAACTGGGCTACTTGCTCTCCCTAGGCCCTTGTGGAAGCACCAGGAATCCTGACACCTAGCAGTGGTGCTGGGCCTCAAGCCTGAATCCCCCCTGTGGATCCCCTGCCTTCCCTCCCCAGCCCTGTCTACTGTTCTGAGCCCCCTGCCCTATTGCTGGCCCTTGACTCTCCATTCCCTGGACTTGCTCCTCTCTTGAGTCTCTTGGGGTCCTTTTCATTCTCTGCTTCCCTTGGCTTGAACTGTGACCTCACTGGGGCCGCTTTCCCACTCCCAGTGTCTTCCCTGCACCTCACAACCCTAGTGCAGCCACTGCCTGCCCAGCCCCGCCCTTCCCTGCACTCCCCTAGTCTGGGCCCTCCTCTAGCACCATAGTCTGGGTTCTGACCTGCACCCCACAAACTTTCTTCTTCCAGCACTTCATGTTGTGTCATCTTTTGGCGCTCCTGTTGTCCTTGTCCTTGATCCTCATCCTTGTCCCTTCTGGGCTCCTTTTCCAGAATCTTTTCCCAGGAAATTACCTGAGCGAGGGAATGAAACTGGGATGTTTGTGCCTGTGGTCTTCCTTTGAGAAAAGGTAGCATTGCCCCTATCCTGGGGGCTTTGGCCTCTTTCAACCTGGGTCCTGCTCCTCAATCCTGATACCCTGTAGTGACTCTGGGCCATCAGCTGTCCTCTCCCTGCACCACCCATTCCACTTACTCCCCTTTCTCCCCATATACCCCCACATCCAGGAGAGAGGGGACTCACCCTTCCAGACAGAAGGTTTCAGGGGAGCTCCTATACCCAGCAGCCAGGGTAGATGGACTCCCTCCTCTATGTGGGAGACCCCTCCCACCTGGGTTTTGGGGGGAGCTCCTATACTGCTGCAGCCAGGGTAAAGGTGAGTCACCCCACCAGGCAGAAGACCCCACCCACCTGAGTTAAGGAGGGAGCTTATACTACCACAGCCAAGGTAGAGGGGATTCATACCTCCAGTCTGATCTACCCTGGCTAACTTGGTATACAAGATCCCTGCAACACCCAGGTAGGAGGGGTCTCCTTCATGGAGGACTTAGTACCGTCTACCCTGGCTAGGGCTGTATAGAGCCCCCCCACACCAGTTACCTAGGTGGGAGGGGTCTTCTGCCTGGAAGGGCGATTCACATATACCCTGACTGCTGTGGTACAAGAGCTCTCCCTGACACCCTGGAGGGAGGGGTCTCCTGCCTGGAGAGGGGAATCTTCTCTACCCTGGCTACGGTGGTATACAAGCTCCCAGCAAGACCCAGGTGGGAAGGGTTTCCTGTCTGGAGGGGCAAGTCCCGACTACCCTGGCTTCAGTGGTATAAGAGCTCCCCCACCCTGACATGCTGGTGGGAGGGGTCTCCAGCCTGGAGAGGCAAGTTCCCTCTACCCTGGCTGTGGGGGTATACTAGCCCCTTCCAACACCCAGGTACAAGGCATCTCCAGCTTGGAGGGGTGAGTTTCTGTACCCTGGTTGCAGCAGTATAAGAGCTCCCTTTAACACCCAGGTGGGATGGATCTCCTGCCTGGAGTGGCATATACCCTATACCCTGGCCTTGAAGGTATAGGATCTCCCCCCTGGTAGGAGGGGACTCCTAGCTGCAGTGGTGAGTCCTCTCTACCCTTGCTAAGGTAGTATACAAGCTCCCCACGACCCAGGTGGGAGGGGTTTTATTTCTGGAGGGGCGAGTCCCCACTACCCTGGCTGTAGTGGTATTAGAGCTCCCCCTGACACACACAGGTGGGAGGGTTCTCCCATCTGGAGTGGCAAGTCCCCTTTTCCCTACCTCTGCAGTATATGAGCTCCCCTGACAACCAGGGTTTAGGGGTCTCCCACCTAGTAGGGTGAGTCCCCTTTCCCCTGGCTGCATGGTATAAGAGCTCCTCCCCCCATAGCAAGATGGGAGAGGTCTCCTGCGTGGAGGAGCTAGTACCCTCCACCCTGGCTAATGCTGTATGCAAGCTCCCAGACACCCAGGAGATAGGGATCTTCCGACAGGTGGTCTACAAGCTCCCTGTGACACGCAGGTGGGAGGGGTCTCCCAAATGAAGGGGTGAGTCCCCTTTTCCCTGGCTGAAGTGGTATACTAGCATTCCTTGACAACCAGGTGAGAGGGGTCTCCCGTCTGGAGGCATAAGTTCCCTCTACACTGGCTGTGGCAGTAAAGGAGCTACCCCCACACCCAGGTGGCCTGGAGGGGTGAGAACCCCCAGCAGACACCAAGATGGGAGGGGTCTCCCATCCGGAGAGGCAAGTCCCTTTTACACTGGCTGCAGCGGTATAAACCTGCCTCTGAAAAACTGGTGAGTTGTGTCTCCTATCTGGTGGGGCGAGTTTCCTATACCCTGGCAGCGGTGGTGTAGAAGCATCCCTGACACCCAATTGGGAGGATTCTCCCACCAGGTGGCTAGAATCCCCTCTAAGGTGCTGCAGCAGTATTGGAACTCCCCAAGGACACCCAGGTGGAAAGACTCTCCTGCCTTGAGGGGCGAGTCCTTTCTCCCCTGGCTGGGGCGGTATATGAGCTCCCTCCAACACCCAGGTCGGAGGGGTCTCTGACTGGAGGGGCGAGTCCCTGGTACCCTGGCTGCTGCAGTATAGGAGCTTTCCCTGACACCCAGGTGAGAGAGATCTTCCATCTGGAGGGGCAAGTCTTCTCTACCTGGCTAAGGTGGTATACAAGCTCCCCAGGACACCCAGGTGGGAGGGTTCTCCCGCCTGGAGGGGTGAGTGCACCCTATCTTGGCTTTTGCAATGTAAGAGTTCCCCTCCAGACATCCATGTGGGAGGGGTCTCCCACCTGGTGGGGCGAGTCCACTCTATCATGGCTGCTGTGCTATAGGAGCCCCCTAACCCAGGTGGAAGGGGTCTCTTGCCTGGAGGGGCGAGCACCTTTTCTATGGTTGCCGAAGTATTGGAGCTCCCCCGACACTCAGGTGGGAGGGGTTTCCCGCCTGGAGGGGTGAGTCCACTGGAACTTGCCTGCAGTGTTATCTGAGCTCCCCCCGACACACACCGAGTTGGGAGGGGTATCCCGCCTAGAGGTGGGGTTCACCTCTACCCTGGACATCGAAGTTGGAGGGGTCTCCCTCATGGAGGGGCGAGTGCCTTCTACCCTGGCTCGGGCAGAATACGAGCCTCCCCACCCTACACCTAGGAGAAAGAGGTATCTGGCTTGGAGGGGTGAATCCACTCTACATTGGCTGTGGCAGTATAGGAGCTCCCCCCCGACAACCAGGTGGGAGGGGTCTTCAACTGGAGAGGCGAGTCCCCTCTAACCTGGCTGCAGCTGTATATAAGATCCCCGCAACATTCAGGTGGGACCAGTCTCCCGCCTGGAGGCGCGAGTCCCCTCTACCCTGGTTGGGGCGGTGTACTAACTCCTAAAACACCCAGTTGGCTGATGTCTCCTGCCTGGAGGGGCGAGTCCCCTCTACCCTGCTGGCGGAGTTATATGAGTTCACCCAGACATCCAGGTGAAAGGGGTCTCCCGCCTGGAAGGGCGAGTACCGGTTACCCTGGCTGCAGCTCTATAGGAGTCATCCATACAAACACAAATGGGAGGGGTCTCTCGCCTGGAGGGGCAAGTCCCTGCTTCTCTGGCTGCGCCTAGATATGAGCTTCCCCTGACACCCAGGTAAGAGGTATCACGCCTAGAGGGGCAAGTCCAAGATACCCTGGCTGCGGCTGTACACGGCCCCCAGCACATGGGGAACCAGGTGAAAGGGATCTCATGCTTGTAGGGGTGAGTCCCCTATACACAGGCTGAGGCACAATAGAAGCTAGCCTGGACACAAGGTGGGAGGGGTCTCTTGCCTAGAGGAGCCAGTCCTCTCTACCCAGGCTGCAGAGGTATAAGAGCTCCCACAGACAACCATGTACTTTTCATTCACCCAGGCCCAGGTGCAAACACTTGGCTCTCCCCTGGCTATGGGACCCTATCCCTGTCCCTTGGTCTCAGGCCCCTTTTGCCAGCACCCTCCTGTGCCTCCCCTCCGATCCAGTCATGCTGTGGTATCCTGGCACTGCCTGGAGCCTCCACTACCCCTGCTTCACTCTAGCCTAGGCTCCTCAAAGGGGTTCTGCAGCCCACAGACTCCCCGAACTTCTGCACACCAGGTATCCCCTCACAGTACATTCTTGCCCCTCATTGGTCCAGGTCCTTCTCTGAGGATCTACTCGGGGCAGAGGAATGGATTTGGCTGATCTCTTCACCATGAATGCTCCCTATGGGAAACACAGTCCTGCCAGTCACCTGAGTCCCATTCAACCCCTGTAACTTGAGGTCTGCCAGTTACCATGGAATTTGCTCCAACCCAACTCTGAGTGATCTCCTCCCTTCCTTCCCCTGCCCTCTGGCCTTGCATGCTTCCCCTACCCCAACCCAGCCCTCCCTAACCCTTACTGTTTGTGCTCCAGTCTTCCGGCCTGAGGGCTCATCTAGGACCCTGATCATGTTCCACATGTCCCTTGACATAGCATAGAGTCTCCTCATGTTGGGTCTGTCTTGAAGGCCTCTTACTTTGTGCCCCCCAGCGGTCTCACCAAGGTGTCCCTTGGGCTTCCCTCTGTGTCCTGGTCCTTTCCGCAGCCCCTACCTCCCTTCCCACTGGAATTTTTTTTTCTTTGGCACTTGCAGGTTTCCTTCTCCTTGGTTCCCTCATCACAATTGGCTGGGTGGGTCCCTGGCCTAGGGGCTTCTGATGAATCATGGCTTGTGCCCTACAGTGCACTCACCATGACCCCATTCTGTGCCCTTTCATCCCCTCTTCCTGGCTCCCTTCCCTTGTCTGGCCTCCATTTCGATCCCTGGCCCTGGATTCAAACATGAGCCAGGGCACCTTATGTGAAACAGAGCTCTGCCCATTGCTTGGGCCCCTTACTCTCCCTGGGTGCTTGGTCCTCCACCAGGGACCCTGACACCTGGAGGTGGCCCTGGGCCTGGAGTCTGACTGCCCCCTGCTGGATCCTCTGCCTTCCCCTACCAAATCTTGTCCTGTGTCCCAAGCCCCTGCCTAACCCCTGGTCCTTGGTACTTGATTCCCAGGCCTGGCTCATCACTTGAGCCTCTGGAGGCCCTCCTTGATTACTGTTTTGCTGGGCATTGTCTGAGAGCCCCTTTCTAGGGCCGGTTCCCTGCTCCTCTTGGCTTTCTTGTACCTCAGTACCCTGGTACGGCTTTGACTTTCCAGCCCAGCATTTCCTGCTCTCCCCTGTCCTGGGCCCTCCTCTATGTCCCTTCCCAGTCTTCTTTCTGGGGCCTGACCCGCACCCCCTCAGCCCACCCACACCCAAACTGCAGCCCTTCAGGCTGTGCACTCCTGTGGCCCTCCAATTCTTTTTGTTTCTGCCACACCCGCTTTCCTGATCCCATTCCCATGATGCTCACCAGGGCCAGGTGATTTATCTTGGCCTCCTTTCCCTGGGGGCTCTCATTGGGAAAATGTAGCCCTGCCTCTTGCCTGAGCCATTTGGCCTCCCTCATTGCAGGCCCTACTCTGCACCCCTGACACCTTGGACCCAGGCTTGAGCCCTTCTCCCCTTGTACCAGCGGCTCCCCTTTCTGCCCTCCCGCCCCTCCCTATCCATGTTTCTTTTCAGTCACCCAGGCACAGGTGCTAGTACTTGGCTCTCTATTACTGGGCCTTGCTCCTTAATTGAGCCACTGGCGACCCTTCTCAAGGATCCTGTTCCTCTTTCTTGGTTTTAGGCCCCATTTGCCAGCCCCCTCCTGTGCCTCCCCACTGTTCCCCTGATGCTGTGGTATCCGGCATTGCCTGGAGCCTCCACTACCCCTGCTTCACTCTAGCCTAGGCTCCTCAAAGGGATCCTGCAGCCCACAGACCCCCTCTAACCTCTGCACACCAGGTATCCCCTCAGAGTACAGTCTTTTACACCTCATTGTTCTAGGTCCCTCTCTGAGGATCTACTCACCTGGGGCAGAAGAGCGGATTTGGCTGGTCTGTTCACTGTGAATGCTCCCTATGGGAAACACAGCCCTGAAAGTCACCTGAGTCTCATTCACCCCCTGTACCTTGAGGCCTGCCAATTAACATGGGACTTGCTTCAAACCAGCTCTGAGCTATCTCCTCCCTTCTTTACCCTGCCCTCTGGCCTTGCATGCTGCCTCTACCTCAACCCAGCCCTCCCTAACCATGACCCATTGTGCTCCAGTCTCTGGGCCTGGGGGCTCACCTAGGATACTGTCCGTGTTCCACATGTCCCTTGACATAGCATGGAGTCTCCTTGTGTTGGGTCTTTCCTGGAGCCCTCTTACGAGGGCACCCCAGCAGGCTCATCTAGGTGCCCCTTGCGCTTTCTTCTGTCTCCTGGTGCATTTGCAGCCCCTACCTTCCTTCCCATTGCATTTGTTCCTGTTGCTTGCAGGTTTCCTGCTCCTTGGTTCCCCCATCACAATTGGTTGTGTGGGTTCCTGGCCTGAGGGCTTCTCTTGGGTCATGGCTCTTACTCTACAGTGCACCCACCATGACCCCCATGATATGCCCTTTCATCCCCCTCCTCCTGGCTCCTTCCCTTGTCTGGCCTCCCTTGCTAGGTCCCTGGCCCTGGATTCAAATGTGAGCCAGGGCACCTTTTATAAAACAGAGATCTTTGCCCATAACCTGGACCTCTTACTCCCCATGGTTGCTTGGTCATCCACCAGGAACCCTGACACCTGGATGTGGTCCTGGGCCTGGAACCTGACTGCCCCCTGCTGGATCCCCTGCCTTTCCTAGCAAATCTTATCCTGTGTCCCGAGCCCCTGCCTAACCCCTGGGCCTTGGCACTCTATTCCCAGTCCTGTCTCATTGCTTGAGCCTCTGGAGGCCTTCCTTGATCACTGTTTTGCTGGGCATTGTCTGAGGGCCCATCACTGGGGCCAGTTCCCTGCTCCCCTTGGCTTTTCTGTACCTCAGTACCCTGGTGCAACCCTACCATCCAGGCCCGGCATTCCCTGCTCTCCCCTGTCCTTGGCCCTCCTCTATGTCCCTTCCTGGTCTTCTTCCTGGGGCCTGACCCCCAGCCCACCCACGCCCAAATTGCAGCCTTTCAGGCTGTGCACTCCTTCATCCCTCCAGTCCTTGTTGTCTCTGCCACACCCACTTTCCTGATCCCATTCACATGATGCTCACCAGGGCCAGGTGACTTGGCCTGGCCTCTTTTCCCTGGGGGCTCCCTTTGGGAAAACGTAGCCCTGCCCCTTGCCTGGGCCCTTTGACCTCCCTCAGCTCGGGCCCTGCTCCGGACCCCTGACACCCTGCAGTGGACCCTGGCCTTGAGCCCTTCTTCCCCTGTGCCAGGAGCTCCTCTTTCTCCCCTCCCACCCATCCCTATCCATGTTTCTATTCATTCACCCAGGCTCAGTGCTAGCACTTGGCTCTCCATTACTTGGCCAGGCTCCTTGCTTGTGCCACTGGCCGCCCTTCTGCAGGACCCTGTCACTCTCACTTGGTTTCAGGCGTCTTTTGCCAGACCCTTCCTGTACCTCCCCTCTGTCCCCCTCATTCTGTGTTATCCTGACATTGCCTGGAACCTCCACTAACCCTGCTTCACTCCAGCCTAGGCTCCTCAAAGGGGTCCTGCAGCCCACAGACCCCCCCAACCTCTTCACACCAGGTTTCCCCTCACAGTACACTCTGTTGCCCCTTATTGGTCCAGGTCCCTCTCTGAGGATCTACTCCCCTGGAGCAGAGGAGTGGATTTTGCTGGTCTCTGCAGTGAATGCTCCCTATGGGAAACACAGCCCTGCCAGTCCCCTGAGTCCCCTCACCCTGGGTACCTTGAGGCCTGAACATGGGACTTGCTCCAACCCAGCTCTGAGTTATCTCCTCCCTTCCTTCCCCTGCCCTCTGGCCTTACATGCTGCCCCTACCTCAACCCAGCCTTCCCTAACCCTGACCCTTTGTGTTTCAGTCTCAGGGCCTGGGGGCTTGCCTAGGCCCCTGACCATGTTCTGCCTGTCCCTTGACATAGCATAGAGTCTCCTTGTGTTGGGTGTGTCCTGGAGTCCTTTTACTTGGGCCTCCCAGCGGGCTCACCTAGGTGCCCCTTGTGCTTCCCTCTGTCTTCTGGTCCTTTTGTAGCCCCTACCTCCCTTCCCATTGCATTTTTTCTCCTGCTTGCAGGTTTCCTTCTCCTTGGGTCCCTCATCACAATTGATTGGGTGGGTCCCTGGCCTGGGGGCTTCTCTTTGTCATGCCTCTTGCCCTACAGTGCACCCACCATGACTCCCCGAAGTGCCCTTTCATCCCCCTCCTGGTTCCCTTCCCTTGTCTGGCCTCCCTTGCCAGGTCCCTGCCCTGGATTCAAATATGTGCCAGGGCCTGTTATGAGAAATAGTGGTCTGCCCATCACCTGGGCCCCTTACTCTCCCTGGGTGCTTGGTTTTCCACCAGGAACCCTGACACCTGGAGGTGGCCCTGGGCCTGAATCCTGACTGCCCCCTGCTGGATCCCCTGCCTTCCCTCCCAAATCTTTTCCTATGTTAGTTCTGTCCTGGGTGCCCCTAACTTGGGCCCCCCAGGGGGCTCACCTAGGTGCCCCTTGGGCTTCCCTCTCTCTTGGTTCCCAAGTATATCCTACTTGCCTTAGCATTGTGCTTTTTCCTGGGATTGCAGGTCTCCTGCCCTTGGGTCACAAATCCCAATTGGTTGTGTGGGTGCCTTGCCTGGGCGTCTGTCTTGGGTCATGGCTCTAATTCTATAGTGCACCCACCCATACCCCCAGCTGGGCCCTTTATCCTTCTCCTCCTGGCCCCCTTCCCTTGTCTGGCCTCCCTTGCCAAATTCCTGGCCCTGAATTCAAATATGAACCCGGGCAACTTATGTGAAACAATGCCAAGAAAAGCAGTGAGCAAAAAGGGCCACCAGAAGCTCAAGTGAGGAGTCAGGCCTGGTAACAGAGAGCCAAGGGCTAGAGCTTGGGAAGGTCTCAGGACAATGGGTTATATTTTGGAAGGTAGGCAGGGGAACCAGCAGGAGACAGTCAGTCTCCAGGCCCAGGGCCACCTCCAGGTTTCAGGGTTCCTGGTGCTGAACCAAGCACCCAGAGAGAGCAAGGGCACCAGGCAATGGGCAAGGCATTGTTTCCCATAAGGCACCCTAGATCAGATGAGAACCTAAGGCCAGGGTCCTGGCAAAGGAGGCCAGGAAAAGGAAGGGTGCCAGAAGGAGGGCAATAGGAGGACACACAAGGGTTCATGGTGATGCGCATAGGGGCGAGACCCAGGCAAGTGACCCACCCGATCAATTGTGATGAGGGACTTGAGGAGTAAGAGACCTTCAAGTGCCAAGAAAAGGCGCATGGGGAAGGGGAGTAAGGGGCTGTGTGAGGACCAGGAGAAGCCAAGGGGCACCTAGGGGAGCCCACTGGCGGGCCCAAGCAAGGGGCCCCCAGGTCAGACCCTACAGAAAGAGACTCCTTGCTATGCCAAGGGCCATGAGGAACGGAGTCAGGTCTCAGGTGAAGGCTCAGGCTCAGGCACTGGAGCACAAATTGCCAGGATTAGGGAGGGATGGGTTGTGGTAGGGGCAGCATGGAAGGCCAGAGGTATGGGAGGGGATTGCTCAGGGTTGGGTTGGAGCAAATCCATGTTAACTGCCAGGTGTCAAGTTTTAGGCAGTGAGGGGGACTCAGGTGAGTAGCAGGGCTGTGTTTCCCATAGGGAGATATCAGGCCACAGAAATGAGCCAATTCTGCTCCTCTGCCCCAGTAGATCCTCAGAGAGGGACCTGGAACAAAAGAAGGGGGCAAAGAGGGTACTGTGAGGGGATACATGCTTTCAGAAGTGCGGGGTTGTGCTGCAGGACCCATTTCAGCAGCATAGGGTAAGGAGAAGCAGGGGGAGCAGAGGGTCTGGGCACTGCAAGGATACCACAACGTGAGGGGATGAGAGGGGAGGTACAGAAAGGGGCAGACAATAGGGTCCTGAAACCAAGAGACAGGAAAAGTGTCCTCAAGAATGGGGAGAAAGGTTCAGGGTTTCAAGCAAGGAGCCGGGCCCTGTAATGGAGAGCCAAGTGCTAGCACCTGGGTGTGGGTGAATGAAAAAAAAAATGGAGTGGGAGCAGCAGGAGGGGAAAAAGTGGACTCAGTGGCACAAGTGGAGAATGGGTCAAGGCCAAGATCAACTGCAGGGTGATAGGGGTCTAGGGGTCGGGAGCAGAGCCCCAGCTGAGGGAGGCCAAAGGGCCCAGGCAACGGGCATGGATATGTTTTCCAAAGGGAGCCCCCAGGTCCAAGAGGCTAAATCAAGTCACCAGGCCTGGATGAGCATCCTGGGAAGGGAATCAGGAATGCAGGCATGGCAGAGACCAAAAGAACAGTAGGGCCAAAGCAGGCCACAGCTTGAAGGGCCGCAGGACTGGTGTGGGTGGGGTGGGGGCCAGGACCCCGGCAAGTAGACGAAGCAAGGGACCTAGAAGAGGGCCCAGGCCAGGGGAGAGCTGGGCCGGGAAGGCATGGATGCACTAGGGTACTGCAGACCAGGAATGCCAAGGGGAGCAGGGAAGCGGCCCCAGCGAGGAAGCCTCAGACAATGCCCGGAAAAGCAGTGAGAAAGAAGGACCACCAGAAGCTCAAGAGAGAAGCCAGGCCAGGGAATGGAGAGCCAAGGGCCAGGGCTTTGGCAAGGGACTCAGGACAGTGGATTAAATTTGGGAAGAAAGGCATGGGTTCCAGCAGCGGGTAGTAGGCTCCAGGCCCAGGGCCACCTCCAGATTTCTGGGTTCCTGGTGCAGGAACAAGCCAGGGAGAGTAAGGGGCCCAGGCGAGTGCCAGAGCATTGTTTCCCATAAGGTAGAGGTAAGGGAGGGGATCCCTCAGGGCTGGGTTGGAGCAAATCCATGAGAAATATGGCCAGGGTCCTGGCAACGGAGGGCAGGAAAAGGAAGGGGGCCAGAAGGAGGCAATGGATCGGTACCCATGAGGTTCTGGTGGGGGTGCATATAGAGGCTAGACCCAGGACCCAAGCCAGGCACCAATCAAGGAACCCACCCGATCAATGGTGATGGGGGACCAAAGGAGCCTGAGACCTGCGAGCACCAGAAAAAGGCGCAAGGGGAATGGGAGGAAGGGGCTGCATGAGGACCAGTAGAAGCCAAGGGTCACCAAGGGGAGCCCACTGGCAGGTCCAAGTAATGGGCCCTCAGGTCAGAGCCCAAATGAAGAGGCTCATTGCTATGCGAAGGACCATGAGGAACATGGTCAGTGGCTCAGACAAACGCCCGAGACCGGGGACCAGAGCACAAACGGTAAGGGTTAGGGAGCGCTGGGTTGGGGTAGGAGCAGCATGAAAGGCTGGAGGGAAAGGAGGGGATCCTGCAGGGCTGGGTTGGAGAAAGTTCATATTAACTGCCAGGCATCAAGGTTCAGGCAGTGAGGGGGACTCAGGTGAATGGCAGGGCTGAGTTTCCCATAGGGGACATTCAGGGTGCAGAGGTGAGCCAATTCTGCTCCTTTGCCCCAGGTGAGAAGATTCTCAGGGACCTGGACCAAATGAGGGGGGCAAAGAGGGTACTGTGAGGGAATACCTGGTGTGCAGAAGTGTGGGGGGTGGGCTGCAGGACCCATTTGAGCAGCACAGGGTAGGGAGAAGCAGGGGGACGGAGGGTCTGGGCAGTGCCAGTATACCACAGGATGAGGGGATAAGAGGGGAGGCACAGGAGGGGGCAGGCAACAGGGGCCTGAGAGAAAGGGACAGGTAAATGGTCCTCAAGAAGAGGGAGAATGGCTCAGGGTCTCAAGCAAAGAGCCAACCCCAGTAATGGAGAGCCAAGTGCTAGCACCTTGGCTTGGGTGAATGAAATAAAACATGGAGTGGGAGCAGCAGGAGGGGAGAAAGTGGAGTTGGTAGCACTGGGGGAGAATGGCTCAAGGCCAAGTTCCACTGCAGGGTGTCAGAAGTCAGGAGCAGGTACCTGGATGAGGGAGGCCAAACAGCCCAGACAAAGGACAGGGCTACGTTTTCCAAAGGAGCCCTCAGGCCCAAGTGGCCAAATAATGTTGCATGGCCCGGGTGAGCATCCTGGGAAGGGGATCAGGATAGCGGGCATGGCAGAAACAGAAAGGACAGGAGGGCTGAAGCAGGGCACAGCCTGAAAGGCCGCAGGACAGTTGTGGGTGGGGTGGGGACCAGGACCCCAGCAAGGAGCCCAGGCAAGTGACTTAGAAGAGGGTCTAGGTCAGGGGAGAGCAGAAGAGAGCAAGGAATACCCCTCCCATGCACCCACCAAAACACCCCGCCATGCCCTCCCATTGCCCTTCTGGCCACCTTCACTTGTGAGTCTTCCTTTGCCAGGTCCCTGTCCTTGTCCCTGGATTCTCAGCCCTCCAAAGTCTTATCCACTGTCCTGAGGCCCATCCCAAGCCCTGGCCCTTGGATCTCCATTCCCTGGCCTGCTTCCTCACTTGAGCCTCTAGGGGCCCTTCTTTCTCCGTGCTTCCCTGGGCTTGGACAGCGGGCCTCACTGGGGCCAGTACCCTACTCCCCTTGGCCTCCCTGAACCTCAGAACCCTACTGTCTCCCACCTGCTCAGCTTTGCCCTTCCCTGCCCTTTCCTGGCCTGGGCTCTCCTGTTGGTCCCTTGCCTCAGTTCCTTTCTGGAGTCCTGGCCTGCATCCCATCAACACCCTCCCTCTGGCCTTTCACACTGTACCCTCCTCCATCCCTCCTCTTGTCTCTGTCCCTGTCCCTGTTGGGCCCCTTTTCAAGATCCCTTTCCCAGCATGCTCTTCAGGTCCAGGAGAGAGGAACTGGGCGTTTGATTTTGGGCACCCTTTGGAAAAACGTAGCTGTGCCCCTTGCCTGGGACTTTGGACTCTCTGTCCAGGCCCTGCTCCTCTATCCTGACACCCAGCAGTGAACCCAGAGGGCCTTGAGCCCTCCTCTCCCTGTGCTACCCAATACCCTTGCCCCTTTTTCTCCCCTCTCCAGCCCTGTCTGTCTTCATAGGACAAAGGACTGTGTCCTGGCACTTGGCTCCCCATTTTTGGGCCAGACTTATTTCTGGAGGCCCTGGTCACCCTTCTTTAGGACCCTGTCCCTGTTCCTTGATTTCAGGACCCTTGCTTGGGCCCCTCCTGTTCTTCTCCTCTGTTCCCCCTGTACTGTGGTATTTCATCACTGCCAGGACCCTGCTCTCCCCTTGCTTCTCCCTAGCCATGTCTCCTCCAGTGGTTGCTGGCTCCCCACTGATACCTCCCCCAATCGTGGACCAAAGGTATCCATCACATTGCCCTCCTTTGGTCCTGGCAGAAGAGTGAAATTGGCTGGCCTCTGGGCCCTAAAGGATCCCTATGGGCAACACAGCACTGACCCTCAACTGGGTCTCCTTTGCTGCCCAAACTTGAAAACTGGAATTGGACTTGAGCTTAGTGATGTTCTTGCCCTGGGCAATCCTCACCCTTCCCTCTCCTGCCCTCTAGCCTTGCAAGCTGCCCCTAAGCCATCCAGGCCTTCCTCACCTGACCCTTTGTCCTACAGTCCCCTGACCTGGCTGCCAGCCTTAGATCCTCACTGCATTACTCAGGTTGTGTTTCTTTCTGTGGTGTCTCTTCCTGTCATATCTGACCTGGGCACCCATTGATTTGGCCCCCAAGCTCGCCCCCCTCTGTGCCCTTTTTACAACCCTCTCTCCTCATCCTAGCACTAATCCTACCTCTCCTTCACCTAGCACTTTTTCCTGGAGCACGAGCCTTCTGCTCTTTGGGTCCCTAGTACACTTTGGTGGGGTCAGTCCCTTACCTGGGCTCCTTGATTGGGTCCTGGCTCTTGCCCCTCTATGCACCCACTGTGACCCCCCACTGTGTCCTCGCATTCCAATTCTTCTGGCCCCTGTCACTTGCCAGGCCCTTTTTCCTGATTGCTGGCCCTTGATCCTCATCTGGGCCAGGGCACCTCATGGGAAACAAAACACTGACCCTAGACTGCGATACTTGCTCTCCCTAGGCCCTTGGGGCAGCAACAGAAAACCTGACACCTAGCGGTGGTGCTGGGCTCGAGCCTGCCTCTCCCCTGCTGGATCCCCTGCCTTCCTTCCCCAGCACTGTGCACTGTCCTGAGCTCTCTGCCCCAGTGCTGGCCCTTGGCTCTCCATTCTCAGGACTGGCTCTTCTCTTGAGTCTCTGGGGGTTCTTCTTGCTCCGTGCTTCCCTGTGTTTGAACCATGAGACTCGCTGTGGTCCTTCCCCACTCCCCTTGTCTTCCCTGCATCTCAGAACCTTAGTGCAGGCCCTGCCTGATGGGTCCCACCCTTCCCTGCTCTCCTCTAGCCTGGACCCTCCTCTAGATCTCTAGCCTGGGCTCTTTTCTGCTGTCCTGACCCGCACTCCACAAAACCCCCTCTTCCAGCACTTCACACTGTGCCCTCCTTTGGCCCTCCTGTTGTCCTTGTCCCTGCTGGGCTTCTTTTCCAGACCCCTTTCCCAGGATGCTCATCAAAGGAAAGGAATGGAACTAGGATGTTTGGCCCTGCAGTCTTCCTTTTGGAAAAGGTAGCAGTGCCCCTAGCCTGGGGGCTTTGGACTCCTTCATTGGGGCCCTGCTCCTCAATCCTGACACCCTGCAGTGACTCTGGGCCATGAGCCCTCCTCTCCCTGTGCCACCCATTCCCCTTATTCCCCTTTCTCCCCATATACCACAACAGCCAGAGTAGAGGGAATTCACACCTACAATCCCCTCTACCCAGGCTAACATGGTATACAAGCTCCCTGCAACACCCAGGTGGGAGGGGTCTCCTTCCTGGAGGGGCGAGTCCCCTCTACCCTGGCTAGGACTGTATATGAGCCTCCCCACCAGACACCTAGGTGGGAAGGGTCTTCCACCTAGAGGGGCGTTTCCCCTCTACCCTGGCTGCTGTGGTATAAGAGCTCTCCCTGACACCATGGAGGGAGGGGTCTCCTGCCTGGAGTGGCAAGTCTTCTTTACCCTGGACTGGCTAAGGTGGTATACAAGCTCCCCACAAGACCCAGGTATGAGGGGTTTCCTGACTGGAGGGGCGAGTCCCCATTACCCTGGCTGAAGTGGTATAAGACTTCCCCCACCCTGTCACCCAGGTGGGAGGGATCTCCAGCCTGTAGGGGCAAGTTCTCTCTATCCTGGCTGCGGGGGTATACTAGCCTCTTTCAGTACCCAGGTGGGAGGCATCTCCAGCTTGGAGAGGCAAGTCCCTGTATCTTGGCTGCAGCTGTATAAGAGCTCCCTTTATCACCCAGGTGGGCTGGATCTCCTGCTTCAGTGGCATATAACCTATACCCTGGCTTTGATGGTATAGGAGCTCCTCCCTGACACCCTGGTGGGAGGGTCTCCCACCTGGAGTGGGGAGTTTACTCTACCCTGGCTAAGGTAGTATACAAGCTCCCCAGACACCCAGGTGGGAGGGGCTTCCTTTCTGGAGGGGCGAGTCCCCATTACCCTGGCTGAAGTGGTATAAGAGCTCCCCCGACAACCAGCTGGGAGGAGTGTCCCACCTGGAGTGGTGAGTCCCCTTTCCCAAGCCTCTTTGGTATATAAGCTCCCCTGACAACCAGGGTTTAAGGGTCTCCCGCCTAGTGGGGAGAGTCCCATCTCTCCTGGCTGCAGCGGTATACTAGCTTCCCCCACCATAGCAAGATGGGAGGGGTCTACTGACTGGATGAGCTAGTACCCTCCACCCTGGCTAATGCAGTATACAAGCTCTGAGACACCCAGAAGGGAGGAATCTCCCACCTGGAAGTTAGAATTCACCTCTACCCTGGCTAAGGTGGTCTACAGGCTCCCTATGACACGCAGGTGGGAGGGGTCTCCTGACTGAAGGGACCAGTCTTCTTTTTCCTGGCTGAAGTGGTATACTAGCTTTCCCTGAGAGCCAGGGGGAGGGGTCTCCCACCTGGAGGCATGAGTTCCCTCTACACTGGCTGTGGCAGTAAAGAAGCTCCCCCCACACCACACACAGGTGGGTTGGTCTCTGGCCTGGAGGGGCGAGTCCCCTCTACCCTGGCTGCGGAGGTATAAGAGCCCCCCACTGGAAAACTGGTGAGATGTGTCTCCTGCCTGAAAGGACGAGTCGCCTCTACCCTTGCTGTGGTGGTATAGGAGTTCCCCTGATACTCAATTGGGAGAAGTCTCTCACCAAGTGACTAGAATCCCCTCTAACCTGCTGCAGCAGTATTGGAGATCCCCAGGACACCCAGGTTGGAGGGGTTTCCTGCCTTGAGTGGCGAGTCTCCTCTCCCCTGGGTGTGGCAGTATATGAGCCCCCTTTGACACCCAGGTGGGAGGGGTCTCCGTCTGGAGGATCTAGTCTGTGGTACCCTGGCTGCTGTGGTATAGGAGCTTTCCCTGACACCAAGGTGGGTGAGATCTGCCACTGGAGTGGCAAGTTGGCTCTACCCTAGCTAAGGTGGTATACAAGCTACCCAAAACACCCAGGTGGGAGGGGTCTCTGGCCTGGAGGGGCAGGTCCACTCTATATTGGCTTCAGTTGAGTAAGAGCTCCCACCAGACACCTAGGTTGGAGGAGTCTCCCGCCTGCAGGGGCGAGTCCATTCTACCCTGGCTGCTATGGTATATGAGCCCCCCATACTCAGGTGAGAGGGGTCTCCCGCCTGGAGGGGTGAGTCCACTCTAACCTGCCTGCAGTGGTATATGAGCTCCCCCCCAACACCTATTTGGGAGGGGTGTCCCGCCTAGAGAGCCGAGTCCCCTCTACCCTGGATTCGGAGGTGTATGAGCTACCCCCAGACATCCAAGTTGGAGGGGTCTCCCTCATGGAGAGGCGAGTCCCTTCTACTCTGGCTTGGGCGCAATACGAGCCCCCCCACCCTACACGTAGGTGGGAGAGGTCTCCCGCTTGGAGGGGTGAATCCACTCTACCCTGGCTGTGGTAGTAAAAGAGTGCCCCTGAAACTCCAGTGGGAGGGGTGTCCCGGCTGGAGGGGAGAGTCCCCTCTACCCTGGCTGCTGCTGTGTATGTGCTCTCCCAGACACCCAGGTGGGAGGGGACTTTCATCTGGAGGGGCAAGTTATCTCTACCCTGGCTGCAGAGGTACAGGGGCTCCCCCAACACCCAGGTGGGAGGCTGTCTCTCCACTGGAGGGGCAAGTCCCTGCTACTGTGGCTGCAATTGTGTAGGAGATACCCACCCATACCCAGCTTGGAGCCTATGCTGCCTGGAGGGGCTAATCTCCTCTACGCTGGCTTTGGCAATATAAGAACTCCCCGTGACACTCAGGTGGGAGGGGTCTCCCACCTGGAAGGGTGAGTCCCCAGTACCCTGGCTTCAGTGATATAGGAGCACCCCAGGACACCCAGGTGGAAGGGGTCTCCCGCCTGGATGGGAGAGTTCCCTCTACCATGGCTTTTTCAGTATAAGAGCTCTCTCTGAG
Organism: Callospermophilus lateralis; assembly: GCF_048772815.1. Lineage (NCBI taxonomy): Eukaryota > Metazoa > Chordata > Mammalia > Rodentia > Sciuridae > Callospermophilus > Callospermophilus lateralis. The sequence continues at coordinate 29,998,092 of NC_135322.1, read as the reverse complement.
ACCTAGGTGGGAAGGGTCTCCCACCTGGAGGGGCGAGTCCACTCTACTTTGGCTGTAGTGGTGTACAAGTTCCCAGTGGACACCAAGGTTGTTAGGGTCTGTAAACAAGTCAAGATGGCGCCTGACATTTTGCCAGAGGGAGTGGTTTGTGAAGTAATGCCAGCGAGCCATTAAGTGTGGAGATTCCTCATTGGTTGACTGCTGTATCTAGTTTATGTTAATTAAGATAAGCTGTGTGGAATGTATATATATATATATATATATATATATATATATATATATATATATATATATATATATATATATATATATATACCTCCTGTCCTACAATAAATGGCTCCAACTCCTGCTGTATCAATCTGAACAAGTTTTTCATCACCCCATGGTTATTTTGCCCAGCCAGTCGGGCTGCAGCAGATGGTGGCGCATACCGGGAGCCCCGGGACACTCAGGGGTAAGTGTTGAAAAATAATAAAGGCTGCCCATCCATATATAGGACGGGAGCAAATCTGCTAGTCCCTAGGCAGATAGGGTGAGAGGAAAAAAGGCTATTTTGAGATAATGGAGAAGACTGATACAGCATGTTTGTGTCTTGTTTTGTCTCAGTGTATTGTATTGTCTTTGTGATGAAAATATGGAAGGGGTGTTAGGTAAATTGATAAGGGAAAGAGGCACCCCAATGGAACCAAGAATAGTTAGGGCATGTGTTGATAAAAGCCCAGGAACTCTAGTCAGAAAGAAAAAGAAAGTTCAGAAGAAGAAGAATTATCAGGAAAAAAGTTGTAGCAAAAGACTATTACTGAATACTTTTCATTACCGGAGGGTGCGTGAATCAGCGCAGCAGCTGCCACGTGCGTGAGCCGGTCTTGACGCAGCAAGGACTTTCCAAGTGGCAGCAGCCGGCTTTCCACTGCCAGGAGCACAAATCTAGACCTAACCTGGAGGCACAGTCTCACAGGCTCTTGCTCCCAGTGCCCAGAAGCAGTTTGAGTCCAGGACACTCCCCACGGCCATCTGGGGCTACCATGCCATCTAGGGCTACAGCTGGCAGGAGACACTAACTGCATCCCTGATGTTTGGTCATTTTCAATGCCAATAACTAACCTACAATGGTTCTCCCACACCTGGAGGCTGATGAATAATGAGCACTATTAAGGCCTATTTCAAATGTAAAACATCTTGAGATAATGTACTAAATTGTTCAGAAGGTTGTTTTCTTAGTGGAATACTACCGGATTTTCTTTAGTCATCATTGCCGGAGTTCCTGCCTTGTTCCAGTCCGGGTGAAGACAAAGGTGGAAGAATTTCCAGTGTTGCTGAAAACCAGACAAAACTTCGGCTGAGAAACGGATGAGACTTCAGAGCTGTTGCTGTTTCTGCTGCTACAGCTTAGGCTAGCTGCCTGCAGAACTTATCTGGACTGTGATTAAAGCTAGCTGCCTACAGAATTTACCTGGACTATGATTTACCTGGACTGTGAGTTAATCTATTGAGACACTGATTTACCTGGACTGAGACAACAAACTGTAATCTACAACAAATTGTAACTCAGTATCTTTGCTAACGGTGTCATTGCTGGTATAATTTTTCCAAGGGCTTCTTGCATGGAGCCATCAATTGCCTTGGTATTGTGGCATTTTGTATCTTCCCCTTCTGTTTGTAGCAGATTATTTATGTAAAAACCACTATGGTCGTTATTTAAATTAAACAAAAGGGGGAAATGTTAGGGTCTGTAACAAGTCAAGATGGTGCCTGGCATTTTGCCAGAGCGAATGGTTTGTGAAGTAACGCCAGTGAGCTATTAAGTGTGGAGATTCCTTATTGGTTGACTGCTGTTATCTAGTTTATGTTAATTAAGATAGCTGTGTGGAATGTATATATACCCCTCCTGTCCTACAATAAATGAATAAATGGCTCCCACTCCTACTGTATCAATCTACACAAGTTGTTCGTCACCCCCCACCCTCGGTTATTTTGTTGTAGCCAGACTGTGGCAAACGTGGGAGGGGTTTCCCAACTGGAGGGGCGAGTCCCCTCTACCCTGGCTGCAGAGTATATGAGCTCCCTCTGACACCCAGGTGGGAGGGGTATCTTGACTGGAGGGACAATTCCTCTCTACCTTGGTTTGGCCAAATTCAAGCTTCCCCTGACACCCAGGTGGGAGGGGTCTCCAAATTGGACAGGTGAGTCCTCTCTATGGTGGCTGCAGTGGTATAGGAGATCCACCAGACACCAATGTAGAAGGAGTCTCCCACATGGAGGGGCAAGTCCCCTATACCCAGGATGTGATGGTATACAAGCTCCTCCTGACACCCAGGTGGAAGGGGTCTCCTGCCTGCAGTGGCAAACACCTCTACCCTGACTCTGGTAGTATAGGAGCTTCCCCCAACATCCTGGTGGGAGGGGAATCCTGCCTGTAGGGGTGATTCCCCTCTACCCTGGCTGCAAAGGTATAGGAGCTCCCTAGAACCCAAGTGGGAGGGGTCTCTCCCCTTGAGGGGTGAATCCCTGCTACCCTGTCTGGAGTGGTATAGGAGCCCCCACTTCAGGTTACCCCGGTGGGGGGAGTCTCCCACCTGGAGGGTCGAGTCCCCTCTACTCTGGTTGAGGTGGTACACCAGTTCCCTCTGATTCCCAGGTGGGAGGGGTCTGCCACCTGGATGGATGACTTGCTTCTACCATGGCTGCTGGGATATATGAGCTCCCTTGACATGCAGGTGGGAGGTGTCCCTTGCCTGGAGGGTCGTTTCCCCTCTACCATGGCTCAAGCTGTATATAAGCTACAAAAGACACCCTAGTAAGAGGGATTTTCCCACTGGAGGACCAACTCCACTCTACCCTGGCAGCAGCAGTATAGGAGCTCCCCCTGACACACAGGTCGGAGGGGTCTCCTGCCTAGAGTGGTGAGTCCCCTATACTCTGGCTATGGCAGTGTATAAACTCCCCCAGACACCCAGGTGGGAGGTGTCTCCAGCATGGATGGGCGAGTCCCCTCTATTCTGGCTGCTGTGATATACAAGATTTAACCCCCATACCCAGATTGGAGGGGTCTCTTGTCTGAAGGGGCGAGTCCCCTCTACCCTAGCTAAGGTGATATAGGAGTTACCCCCATTATGAGGTGGAAGGTGTCTGTTACCTGGAGGTTCCAGTTGCCTCTACCCTGGCTGCTGGGGTATATGAACTCCACCTGACACACAGGTGGGAGGGGTGTTCCACCTGGAGGGGCAAGTTCCCTCTACCCTGGCTAAAGGGGTATAAGATTTTCCCCAATTCCCAGGTGGGAGGTGTCTCTTGCCTGCTGTGCAAATTGTTTCCAATCTGGCTGCTGGGGTATATAAGCTCCACCTGACACCCAAGTGGGAGGGAGTATCCCACCTGAATGGGCGAGTCCCCTCTACTTTAGCTCTTGCCATATAAGAGCTCTCAGTACACCCTGGTGGGAAGGGCTTCTGCTGGGAGGGAAGTGTTCCCTCTACCCTGTTGTGGCAGTACAGGTGCTCCCCACCCCACCCAGGTGGGAGGGGTCTCCCGCCTCTATAGGCGAGTCCCCTCTACCCTGGCTGCTGCAGTAATCAAACTCCTGCAGACAACTAGGTGGGAGGGGTCTCCGGATTGAAGAGGCTAGTCCCCTCTACCTTGGCTACAGATGTATAGGAGCTCACCCAGAGACCCAGGTGGGAAGGAGATCCCGTTGGAAGGGCAAGTCCACTCCACCCTTGCTGACACACAGATGGGAGGGGTATTCCACCTAGATGTGGGAGTCCCCTCTACCCTGGCTGCTTCTGATTAGGAACTCCCCTGACACCCCATTGGGAGGAGTCTCCTGCGAGGAGGCTAGAGTCCTCTCTAGCTTGCTGCAGTGGTGTAGGAGCTCCCCAGGACACCCAGGTAGAAGGGGTCTCCCGTCTGGAAGGTAGAGTTCCCTCTACACAGCCTGCAGCAGTATAGGAGCTAACCTGACATCCAGGTAGGAGGGGTCACCAGCCTGGAGGGGAAAGTACCCTCTACCATGGCTGCTGTGGTATAAGAGCTCCCCTTTATACCCAGGTGGGAGGGGTCTCCTGCATGCAGGGGTGAGTACTCAATACCCTGGCTGCAGGGGTATATGAACTCCACTCCACACACCTCTGGAAGGCGAGTCAGCTTTACCCTAACTGTAGAGATATAGAAGCTTTCCCCCACACTCTAAGGTTGAAGGGTCTCCCACCTAAAGGGGCGAGTCCCCTCAACGCTGGTTGCAGGAGTATAAGAGCCTCCTCCAACCCTCAGTGTTAGAGTCTGTAAACAAGTCAGGATGGCGCCTGGCATTTTGCCAGGGGGAGTGGTTTGTGAGGTGGCGTCAGAGAGCCATTAAGTGTGGAGATTTCTTATTGGTTGACTGCTGTATCTAGTTTATGTTAATTAAGATAAGCTGTGTGGAATGTATAAATACCCCTCCTGTCCTACAATAAATGGCTCCCACTCCTGCTGTATCAATCTACACAAGTTTTTCGTCACACACCCCCCTCCCCCGTTATTTTGCTGCAGCCTGCACTGCGGCACCTCAGGAGGGAGGGTTTTCCCGCTTGGATGGGGGAGTCGCTGCTACCCCAGCTGCATCTGTAGAAGAACCCCCCCTCACCAGACATCCCTGTGGGGCAGGGTCTTCACCTGCATAGTTGAATCGCCTCTACCCTGGCTAAGGCAGTATAAGAGTTATCTCCATTCCCAGGTGGGAGGTGACTCTCAGCTGGAGGTTTGAGTTGCCTTTACCCTGGCTGCTGGGGTATATGTGCTCCACCTGAAACCCAGGTGGGAAGGGACTTCCGCCTGTGTGTGTGGGGGCGATTCCACTCTACCCTGGCTGCGGTGGTATACCAGCTCCACCTGACACCCAAGTGGGAGGGGTCTCCCACCTAGAGAGGTGACTCCCCTCTACCCTGGCTGAGGGGCTGTAACCGCTCTCCCAGGCACCCAGGTGGGAGGGGTCTCCTGCTAAGAGAGGTGACTCCCTTCTATTCTGGCTGTTGCATTATATGAGTTCCCCCACTCACCCAGATGGGAGGGTTCTCCTGCCTGAAGTGTGAGTCTTCTCATCGCTGGCTGCAGTAGTATACTAGCTTTCCCTGACACCCAGGTTGGATGGGTCTCTCACGTGGAGTGTGGAGTCCCCTCTACCCTGGCTGAAGTGGTATAGGAGCTCTCCCCTACACTCAGGTGGGAGGGGTCTCACGCCTGGAGGGGCAAGTCTTCTCTACCATGGCTAAGGCGCTATATAAGTGTCCCCCTTATATACACAGGTGGGAGTCGTCTTCCGCATGGATAGGCGAGTCTCCTCTAGTCTGGCTAACATGGTGTATAAGCTCCCCACGAAACCCAGGTGGGAGGAGTCTCCTGCATGGAGGGGCAAGTCCCCAGTAACCTGGCTGCAGCAGTATACGTGCTCCACCTCTCACACCCATATGGGAGGTGTCTCCCACATGGAGTTGCTAGTCCCCTGTCTTGGCTGCAGGTGTATAAGATCCGCATCTGACACCCAGGTGGGAGGGGTTTCTTGCCAGGAGCAGAGAGTCCCCTTTACCCTGGCTGCTGCAGTTTAGGAGTTCCCATGACAACCAGGTTTGAGGAGTCTTCTGCCAGCTTGGTAGAGGCCCCTCTACACTGCCTGTGGTTGTATAGGAGCTCCCTTAGAAACCCAGGTGAAAGGGGTCTCCTTCCTGGAGAGGTGACTCCCCTCTACTCTGGCTGTGGTAGAGTACCTCCCCACACACAACCATGTGGGAGGGGCCTCCCACCTGGAGGGGGAAGTTTCCTCTACCCTGTCTGTGGTGGTATAGGAGATACCGCTGACACACATGTGGAAAGGGTCTACCAACTGGAGCAGTAAGTCACTTCTATCCTGGCTGTGGAGTTATACAAGCTCCCTCAGATACCCAGGTGGGAGCTGTTTCCCGCATGAAGGAGTGAGTCCACTTTATCCTGTCTGTGGTGTTATATGAGTTCCCCTGACACCCTTGTGGAAGGGGTCTTTTGCCAAGAGGTGCAAGTACATTCTACTGTGGCTTTGGTATATGAACTCCTGCAGACAGCCAGATTGGAGGGTCTCCAGCCTGGATGGGTGATTCCCCTCTACACTGGCTAAGGCAATATAGGAGTTACCCCCATTCCCAAGCGGGAGGTGTCTCTGGCCTGGAGGAGCATGTCGCCTCTACCCTGGCTGCTGGAGTATATGAGCTCAACCTGACACCCAGGTGGGAGGGGTCTTTTGCCCAGAGGGGCAAGTCTCCTCTAACCTGGCTGCAGTGGTGTACAGTTCCCCCAGATACCCAGGTAGGAGGGGTCTCCCAGGTAATTGTGCAAGTCCTCTCTATCCTGGCTGCTGTGGTATAGGAGCTGCCCTGACACTGAAGTGGGAGGAGTCTCTTGCTTGGAGAGGAGAGTCCCTTATACCCTTCCTGCAATGATACAGGAGCTCACCAGGACATCCAGGTAGAAGGGGTCTCCCACCTGGAGGGGTGAGTTCCCTCAACCCTGGCTGCTGCAGTTTAGGAGCTCTGCTGATATCCAGGTGAGAGGAGTCTCCCTCCTGGAGGGTAGAGTCCCCTGGACACTGCCTGTGGAGGTATAGGAACTCCCACAGACACCCAGGTGGGAGGGGTCTCCTACCTTGAGGGGCGAGTCTCCTCCACCCTGGCTCTGGAGATATAGGAGCTCCCCCCAACACCCAGCAGGGAGGGGTCTTGCCACAGTCCAGTGCAGCAAAATAACGGGGGTGGGGGGTGATGAACAACTTGTGTAGATTGATACAGCAGGAGTAGGAGCCATTTATTGTAGGACAGGAGTGGTATTTATACATTCCACACAGCTTATCTTAATTAGCATAAACTAGATACAGCAGTCAACCAATAAGGAATCTCCACACTTAATGGCTCACTGGCCTTACTTCACAAACCACTCCCTCTGGCATTTTGCCAGGCACCATCCAGACTTGTTTACAGACTCTAACAATTCCCCCTTTTGTTTGATTTAAATAGGCATAGTCTTGCAGGCTCTTGCTGCAAGAAAGACCACCATAGTGGTTTTTACATAAACACCATAGTGGTTTTTGCATAAACACCATAAATAATCTGCTACAAGCAGAAGGGGAGGACACAAAATGCCACAATACCAAGCCAATTGATGGCTCCATGCAAGAAGCACTTGGAAAAATTATACCAGCAATGACACCTTTTGCAAAGATAAGGAGTTAAAATTTGTTGTAGATTACAGTTTTTTGTCTCATTCCAGATAAAGCAGTGTCTCAATAGATTAACTCACACTCCAGGTAAATCACAGTCCAGGTAAGTTCTGTAGGCAGCTAGCTTTAATCACAGTCCAGGTAAGTTCTGCAGGCAGCTAGCCTAAGCTGTAGCAGCAGAAACAGCAACAACTCTGAAGATTCGTCCGTTTTTTAGCCGAAGTTTCGTCTGGTTCTCAGCAACACTGTAAATTTTTCCACCTTTGTTTTCATTGGCACTGGGACAAAGGCAGGAACTCCGGATGGTTAAAGAAAATCCTGTAGTATTCCAGCAGGCGCTAAGAAAACAATCTTCTGTACAATTTAGTACATTATCTCAAGGTTTTTTACATTTTAAATAAGCCTTAATAGTGCTCATTACTCATTAGCTTCCAGGTGTGGGAGAACCATTGTAGTTACTGGTCTTGGAAATGATCAAACTTCAGGGACTGCTGGTAGGTCTTTTGCCGGCTATAGCATCCTGGGCAGCCCCAGATGGCCTTGGGAGAGTTCCGGTTTCAAACTGCTTCCGGGCACAGGGAGCAAGAGCCTGCAAGACTATGCCTGGATTTGGCTCTCCCAGTGATGTCCCGCTCCCCAGGCGGGGGGCAGGGAAGAGTCGGCTGCCACTTGCTGTGCCATGACTGGCTCCTGCATGTGTCAGCCGCCTTGTAGATTCACGGACCCTCTGGTAACGAAAAGTATTTAGTAATAGCCTTTTGCTGCAACTTTTTTTCCTGACAATCCTTCTTATTCTGAACTTTCTTTTTCTTTCTGACTAGAGTTCTTGGGTTTCCATGAACACATGCCCTAATTATTCTTGGTTCCACTGGGGTGCCTTCTTCCCTTAGTAATGCACTTGTCACCCCTTCCATATATTCATCACAAAGACAATACAATACACATAGACAAAACAAGACACAAACATACTGTATCAATCTTCTCCATTTTCTCAAAATGGCCATTTTTCCTTTCACCCTATCTGCCTAGGCACGAGCAGATTTGCTCCCGTCCTATCTATGGATGGGCAGCTTTTTTTTCGTCACTTACCCCCGAGTGTCCTGGAGCTCCCCGTAATGGGCCACCATCTGCCACAGTCCGGCTGCAGCAAAATAACCGGGGGGTGACGAACAACTTGTGTAGATTGATACAGCAGGAGTAGGAGCCATTTATTGTAGGACAGGAGTGGTATTTATGCATTCCATACAGCTTATCTTAATTAGCATAAACTAGATACAACAGTCAACCAATAAGGAATCTCCACACTTAATGGCTCGCTGGCCTCACTTCACAAACCACTCCCTCTGGCATTTTGCCAGGCGCCATCCAGACTCGTTTACAGACTCTAACAATGTCTCTTGTCTTGAGGGGCAAATCCCCTCTACAATGGTTGTGGCGAGATAAGAGCTCCCCCTGACCACCAGGTTAAAGGGGTCTCCTGCCTGGAGGGGCAAGTACCTACTACCCTGGCTAATGTGGAATACAAGCTCCCGACCTGGCACCAAGATGGGAGGAGTCTCTTGCCAGGAGGAGCATTTACACTGTACCTGGCTACTGCAGTATATGAGATTCCCCTGACACCCAGGTGGGAGGAGTCTTTCACCTGGAGAGGAAGTCTGCTCTCCCATGGCTGATGCTGTATTGGAGCTCCCCCAGATACTCAGGTGGGAAGGGTCTCCGGCAAGGAGGGGTGAGTCCCCTCTACTCTGGCTATGGCAGTATACGAGCTACCCCCCACCATACCCACGTGGGAGGGGTCCCCAATATGGAGGGGTGAGTCCCCTCTCAGTATAAGAGCTTCCCCTGACACCCTGGTGGGGGAGGTCTCCCACCTGTAGAGGCAAGAACCCTCTACCCTGGCTGCTGTGGTATATGACTTCCCCTGACACTCAGGTTGTAGGAGTCTTTCACCTGGAGGGGCGAGTCTCCTCTACCCTGGCTGGGGCAGTATACTAGCTCCCCCTGACACCCTGGCATCAGGGGTCTTCTGACTGGAGTGGCAAGTTTCCCCTACACTTCCTGTGGTGGTATAGGAGGTCTATTGGACACCCAGGTGGAAGGGGTCTCCCGCCTGGAGGGGTGTGTCCCATCTACCCTAGATGTGGCAGTATAAGAGCTCCCTCTGACACCCAGGTGGGAGGCTTATCCCTCCTGGAGAGGCAAATACCCTCTACCCTGGCTGTAGCTGTATAAGAGCTTCCCCTGACACCCAGGTAGAATGGGTCACCCTCCTAGAGAAATGAATTTCCTCTACCCTAGCTGTGGAGCTATACAAGCTTCCCCAGGACACCCAGGTAGGAGGGGTCTCCTGTCTGGAGAGGCAAGTTCCCGCTACCCTGGCTCTGGCAGTATACAAGCTCACCCCAGCACCCAGGTGGGAGAGTTCTCCAACCTGGAGTGGCGAGTCCCCCTTTGCTTTGGCTAGTGCCATATAAGGACTCCCAGGACACCCATGTGGGCCATGTCTCCTAACTGGAAGAGAAGGCCCCTCTACCCTGGCTGCAGAGGTATAGGAGTTCCCCCAGATACCCAGGTGGGAGGGGTGTCTCATCTGGAGGCGCAAGTCCATGCTATGCTGTCTGCAGCTGTATATGAGCTCCCCTTGATACCCAGGTGGGAGGGGTCTTCACCTGAAGAGACAAGTACCCTCTAACCTGGCTGTGGCAGTCTACAAGATCCCCCAGACATGGAGGTGGGAGAGGTCCTCTGCCTGGTGAGGCGAGTCCCCTCAACCCTGGATGTGGTGGGAGGTGTCTCTCGCCTGATGCAGCAAGTACTCACTACATTGGCTGCAGTGTTATATAAGCTTGCCCCACATCAAGGTGGGAGGGATCTCCCGTCTGGAGGGGCAAGTCCTCTCTACCCTGGCTGCTGCAATACAAGAGCTCTCCTGACACCCAGTTGGGAGGAGTCTCCCGCCTGGAGAGTAGCGTCCCCTGGACCATGCCTGTGGTGGTATAGGAGCTTCCACTGACACCCAGATGGGAGGGGTCTCCTGCCTTGGGGGGCGAGTCCCCTCCCCCCTGGCTTTGGAGATATATGATCTCCCCCCACACCAAGGAGGGAGGGGTCTCTTGCCTTGAGGGCGAGTTCCATCTACAATGGTTGCTGAGGGGATAAGAGCTCCCTCTGACAACCAGATGAAAGGGATCTCCTGTCTGGAGAGGCGAGTCTCTTCTACCCTGGCTGCAGCTATATACCTGCCCCACTCCAACACCCAGGTGGGAGGGTCTCCCACTTAGAGGGGCAAGTCCTTCTCTACCCTGGCTAAGGCAGAATTCAAGCTTTCCCTGGCATCAACATGGAGGGGTCTCTCACCTGGAGGGGCAAGATGGCTCTCCCTGGCTGCTGCTTATAGGAGCTCCCAAGACACCCAAGTGGGAGGGGTCTCCAGTCTAGAGGGGTGAGTCCCTTCTACCATGGCTACAGTTGTGTAGGAGCTCCCCTCTAACACCCAGGTGTGAGTGGGTTCTGCAGCAAGTAGGGGCGATTCCCCTCTACCCTGTCTATGGCGGTATACGAGCTGCCCCCTACCATACCCACGTGGGAGGGATTTCCAATATGAAGGGGCAAGTCCCCTTACCCTGGCTGCTAAAGTATATGAGCTCCCCCTGACACCTTGGCTGGAGGGGTCTCCCGCCTGGAGGGGCAAGAACCCTCTACCCTTGCTAAGGTGTTATACAAGCTCCCCATGACACCCAGTTGGGAGGGATCTCTTCCTGGAGAGCATGTCCCCTCTACCCTGGATACAGTGGTATATAAGGTCTACCTTCCTGGAGGGTCGATTCCCGTCTACCCTGGCTGTGGCAGTATAATAGCTCCCCCCACACAGCCAGGTGGAGTGGTCTCCCGCCTGGAGTAGCGAGTTTCCTCTATAAGATCGCTTCCTGACACCCAGGTGGGAGGTATATTCCTGCCTGGAGGGGCAAATCCCTCTATCCTGGCTGTGTCAGTATGAGAGCTCCTCCTGACACCCAGGTAGGAAAAGTCTCACGCCTAGAGCAGTGAATCACCTCTACCTAGCTGTGAAGGTATACAAGCTTCCTCAGACAACCAGGTGGGAGGGATCTCCCGCCTGGAGTGGCGAGTCTCCTCTACCCTGGCTCTGGCAGTATACAAGCTCACCCCAGCAGCCAGGTGGGAGGGTTCTCCCACCTGGAAGGGAGAGTCCCTTCTACTTTAGCTGGTGCCATATAAGATCTCCCAGGACACCCACGTGGGAGGCAACTCCCCACTGGAAGGGTGAGTACCCTCTACACTGGTTGCGATGGTATATGAGCTCCTTTGACACCCAATAGGCAGGGCTCTTTGCCTGGAGAGGCGAGTGCCCCTCTAACCTTGCTGTGGCTGTATACAAGATACCCCACACACCTAGGTAGGAGGGGACTCCAGGCGGGACACCGCTCCCAACTGGGTGAAGGAGGAGCTCTATTACTTCTACAGACAGGGTAGAGGGGAATCACCCTTACAGGCAGGAGGCCCCTCCCACCAGAGTGTCTAGGGGAACTCATACACCTCTGCAGTCAGGGAAGAGAGGACTCGCCTCTCTGAGACTCAGACCCCTCCCACCTGAGTTCTGGGGGAATTCTTTTACCTCTGCAGCCAGGGTAGAGGGTACTAGCCCTTCCAGGCCGCTACCATCCCACCTGGGTGTCAGTGGGAACTCCATTATGGCCACAGCCAGTGTAGAGGGGACTCAACCCTCCAAGTTGAAGACCAGCCTGGGTGTCAGTGGGAGCATTTATACCGTGGCAGACAGGGCAGAGGTGACTCTTCCTCCAGTCGGGAGACTCCTCCCACCTGTGTGTCAGGGGAGCTCATATAACAAGCAGCCAGGGTAGAAGGGACTTACCCCTCCAAGCAGAAGAAACTCCCACCTAGGAGTGTGTAGGTGGTTCGTATACCGCCCTAGCCAGGGTACAGTGGACTTGCCCCTCCAGGCAGGAGACTCCTCCAACCTGGGTGTGTGGAAGGGGAGTTTATATACCACTTCAGTAAGGTAGAGGGACTCACCCCTCCAGGCAAAAGACTCCTCCCACCTCGGTGTCTGCAGGAATTCCTATACCACAGCAGTCAAATAGAGGGGTCTCGCCCCTCCAGGCGGGAGACACCTCCCATCTGGGTGTCTATTGGAATATTTATAACACTGTAGGCAGGGTAGAGGGGAATCACCCCTCTATGCAAGAGACCCCTCCCACCTGGGTGTCGGGGGGAGCTCCTATACTTCCGCAGTGAGGGTAGAGGGGACTCGCCCCTCCATGCAGGTGACCTCACCCACCTGAGTGTCTGCTGGACCTCAAACACGCTTCAGCCAGGATAGAGGGGTCTCACCACTCCAGACAGTAGACTCCTGCAAACTGGGTGTCAGGGGGAGCTAGTATTCCGCCCCAGCCAGAGTAGAGGGGACTCCCCGCACCAGGCAAGAGACCGCAAGTGTATGGGGTGGGGAGCTCTTATACCGCTGCAGCCAGGGTAGAGATGACTCCCCACTCCAGGCAGGAGATCTCTCTCCTGGGTGTCCAGGGGAGCTTGTATACTGACTTAGACTGGGCGGAGGGGACTCACACCACTAGGCGGGGAGAGGAGACCCTTCACACTCGGATGTCGGGGGAAGCTCTTAAACTGCCTCAGCCATGGAAGAGTGTCTGGCCCCTTTGGGCTAGGGACCCTTCCCATATTGGTGTCTGGGGGGATCATGTATCCGCTGCAGCAAGGGTAGAGGGGATTCGCCCTCCAGGCTAGAGTCCCATTTTTCCTGGGTGTCAGGGGAGCTTGATTACTGCCACAGCCAGGGTAGAGAAGACTCATCCCTGCACGCGGGAGACCCCTCCCACATGGCTGACCGGAGAACTCTTATAAGGCACCAGCCAAAGTAAAGGGGACTCGCCCCTCCAAGTGGGAGACCCCTCCCACCTGTGTTTTGGAGGAGATTGTATACCACCAGGGTGGAGGGGAATCACCCCTCCTGGTATGAGACCCACCCATCTGGGTATTGAAGGGAGAGCTCCTTTACCACCACAGCCAGGATAGCGGGGAATCACCCCACTAGGCGGGAGACCCATCACACCTGGTGTCAGGGGAGCTCATATACCACCCCAGGCAGGGTAGAGGGGAATCGCCACTCCAGGCAGGAGAGCCCACCACCTGGTGTACAGGAGAGCTTGTATTCTGTCACAGCCAGGGTAGAGGGGAATCACCCTCCAAGAAGGTGAGAGCTTGGGTGTCAGGGGGAGCTCATGTAACGCCACACCCAGGAGAGTGGGGACTCACCCCTACAGTCTGGTGACCCTCCCACCTTGGTGTTTGGAAGAGCTCCTATACTTCTGCAACCAGGGTAGAGGAGATGCGCCTCTCCACTCGGGTGACTCCTCCTACCTGGGTACCAGAGGGAGCTCATATACCACCGCAGTAAGGGTAGAGGGGTTTGCCTCTTTAGGCAGGAGACCCCTCACACCTGGATGTTGGGTGAAAATCAAAATGGCCCCAGCAAGGGTAGAGGTGAGTTACCCTTCCAGACAAGAAACTCCTCCCACCTGGGTGTTGTGGGGAGCTTGTATGCCACCTTACTAATGTAGAGAAGACTCACCACTCCAGGGGAGAGACCCCCTCCCACCTGGATGTCAGGATGGGAGGCTCTTATACCACTGCATCAAGAGTAGTGGGACTTGCCCCTCCAGACAGGAAACCCTTCCCTCCAGGGTGTCAGGGGGAGCTCTATACCACAGCAGCCAGGGTAGAGGAAACGGCCCTCCAGGACAAGACATCTACCGCCTACATGTCTGTTGGGGGGCTTGTATACTGCCCTAGCCAGGGTAGAAGGACTGCCCCTCCAGGAAAGTGACCCCTCCCACCTGGTTGTTGAGGGGAGCTCTGATATACCCAAGCTATCCAGGGTAGAGGGGCCACTGGAGGTGTGAATCCCCTCTACCCTGTCTGTGGTGGTATATGAGCTCCCCCCGAAACCAAGGTGGGTGGGATTTTCCGCCTGGAGGGACAAGTCATATCTACCCTGGCTGTGGCTGTTTTGAGTTTCCCTCAACACCCAGGTGTGAAGGGTCTCCTGCCTATAGGGGCAAGTGCCCTCTACCCTGGCTGCAGGAGTATAGCAGCTCCCCCAACACCCAGATGGGAGGAGTCTCCTGTATGGAGGAGGAGGTCCCTCTACCCTGGCTGCTGGGCTATAGGAGCTCCCCTGAAACCCAGGTGGGAGTGGCCTTCTGGCTGGAAGGGTGACTCCCCTCTCTCCTGGCTGCAGTGGTATATAGGGAGAAAGGGGATTAAGGGGAATGGGTGGCACAGGGAGAGGAGGGGTCATGACCCAGATTCACTGCAGGGTTTCAGGTTTGAGGAGTAGGGCCCAGTCTGAAGGAGGCCAAAGCCCCCAGGCAAGGGGCACTGCTACCTTTTCCCAAAGGAAGACAGCAGGGAAAAACATCCCAGTTCCAGCCCCTGGCTCTAGTGAGTAAACATCCCAGTTCCATCCCCTGGGAAAGATATCTGGAAAAGGAGCCCACCAGGGACAAGGACAACAGGAGGGCCAAAGGATGGTACAGCTTGCAGAAGGGTGTTTGTGGGGTGTGGGTCAGGACGGCAGAAAGGAGCCCAGGCTAGGGACTTAGAGGAGGGCCCAGGCTAGGGGAGAACAGGGAAGGGCGGATCCGGGCAGGCATGGACTGCACTAGGGTTCTGAGATGCAGGGAAGACAAGGGGAGTAGGGAAGTGTCCCCAGCCATGCCCACATTTCAAGCACAGGGAAGCACGGAGCAAGAAGGATCCCCAGAGGCTCAAAAGACAAGCCATTCCAGGGAATGGAGAGCCAAGGGCCAGCACTGGGTCAGGGGGCTCAGGACAGTAGACAGGGCTGAGGAGGAAAGGCAGGGAGAAGACAGGCTCTAGGCCTAGTGCCACTGCCAGGTGTCAGTGTTCCTTGTGCTGTCCCACCGGCCTAGGGAGAGCAAGTTGCCTAGTCAAGGGTCAGGGTTCTGTTTCCCATAAGGCGCTCTGGCCCAGATGAGGATCAAGGGCCAGGGACCAGGTCAAAGGGCCTGGCAAGGGCCATGGGGTCAGGAAGAGTGCAATGGGTAGGCACAGTGGGCAGATGCAGTGGGTGCAGAGAGGGACAAGAGCCAGAACCCAAACAAGGGATCCAGGTAAGGGACTGACCACATCAAAACGTATTAGGGGACTCAATGATCAGGAGGCCCCTGCTTCAGGAAAAAGCAGTAAGGGAAGGATAGGTAGGATTGGCACTAGGATGAGGAGTGCAAAGGGCACATAGGAGAGCTAGCTTAGGGGCCAAGTCAAGAGGCACCCATGTAAGGCATGACAGGAAGAGACACCAAAGAAAGCAACACAATCCGAGTAATGCACTAAGGAGCTCAGGCTGGCAGCCAGTCCAGGGGACTATAGGGCAGAGGGTCAGGGTGAGAAAGGGCTGGGTTGGCTTAGGGGAATCTACCAAGGCTAGAGGGCAGGAGAGGGAAGGGAGGGGATCTCCGGGGCAAGGTCATCACTAGGCCCAAGTCCATGGCCAGTTGTCAAGTTTGGACAGCAAAGGGGGCCCAGGCAATGGGCAGAGCTGTATTGCCCATAGGGATCCTTCAGGGCCCAGAGGCCAGCCAATTCCACTCCTCTGTCCCAGGTGAGTAGATCCACAGAGAGAGAGAGACCAGGAACAAAGGAGGGTAATGTGAGGGATACATTTTGTCCAGGATTGGGGGTATCAGTGGGGAGCCAGCAACCATTGGAAGAGGCCAGGCTAGTGTGAAACACGGGAGGGCTGTGTCCTGGCAATGACAAAATACCACAGTACAAGGGGAACAGAGGGGAGGCACGGGGGGGGGGGGGGTGACGAGCAACTTGTGTAGATTGATACAGCAGGAGTTGGAGCCATTTATTGTAGGACAGGAGGGGTATATATACATTCCACACAGCTTATCTTAATTAACATATACTAGATACAGTAGTCAACCAATAAGGAATCTCCGCACTTAATGGCTTGCTGGCGTTACTTCACAAACCACTCCCCCTGGCAAAATGCCAGGCGCCATCCTGACTTGTTTACAGCCTCTAACACAGGAGACTTGCAAGCACCAGGGGAAAGCACAAGGGGAAGGGGAGGAAGGTCTGCACAAGGACAAGGAGACAGAGAAAAGTCCAACAGGCACCTAAAGGAGCATGCTGGCAGTCCCAAGCAAGGGGTCCCCAGGTCAGACCCAACAGGAATAGACTCCATGCTATGCCAAGTGACATATGGAACACTGTCAGTGGCTCATTTTAGTGCCAGGCCTCGGGACTGAAGCGCAAATGGTCAGGGTTAGGGGAGATCAGGGTTAGGGTAGGGGCAACATGCAAGACCAGAGGACAGGGGAGGGAAGAGAGTGGTTCTCTAAGGGCTGAGTTGAAGCAAACCACATGTTAACTGCCAGGCCTGAAGTTTCAGGCAGAAAAGGGGACTCAGGGAAGAGGCAAGGCTGTATTTCCAATAGGGAGCCTTAACAGCACAGAGGCCAACCAATTTGGCTCCTCTGCCCAGGTGAGTAGATCCTCAGAGAGGTACTTGGACCAAAGGAGGGTCAAAAGAGGGCATTGTGAGGGGATACCTGGAGTATGGATGTTGTGGGTGTGGTCGTTTGGCAGCCAAGACACATTCCAGGAGGCCAGGCTAGGGAGAAGCAGGGAAAGTGAAGGGTTCTGGCATTGCAAGAATACCATAGCACCATTGGAACAGAGGCGAGGCACAGGTTGGGACCTGAAACCAAGGGAAGGGAAAGGGTCCTCAAGAAGGGCTGCCAGGGCCTCAAGCAAAGAGCCATGCCCAGTAATGGAGAGCCAAGTGCTAGCATCTGCCGCACGGTGAATGAAAACAGAGATGGATGAGAAGAGGAGGGAGGGAAGAAATCTGAGCAGGTGACACAGTGGGAGGAAGGCTAAAGGCCCAGGTCCACTGCAGGGTGTCAGGGTTGGGTAGCTATGCATGGGTTGAGGGAGGCCAAAGAGCCCAGAAAAGGAGCAGGGCTATATTTTCCCAAAGGGGAACCCACAGGGCCAAATATCTGTCTTGATGAGCATCCTGGGAAGAGGATCAGAAAAGTGGTCCTGGGAGACACAGAAATGACAAGAGGGCCAAAGGAGGGCCCAGGCTCAAGGGCCACAGGATGGGGTGGGGGCCAGGACCCCAAAAAGGATGTAAGACAAGGACCTAGAGGAGAGTTCAGGTCAGGTGAGAGCAGGGAAAGGCAGGGCCAGTAAGGTATGGTTGCACTAGGGTATCGCAGTACAGGGAAACCAAGGGGAGGAGAGAAGTGGCCCTAGTGAGGGGCCCTCAGACAAAGCTCAGAAAAGAAATGAACAAGAAGGGCCACCAAGGGAAAGCTCAAATGAGGAGCCAGGCAAGGTAATGGAGTGCCAAAGGCCATATCTTGTGCAGGGGGCTTTGGACAGTGGACAAGACTTGGGAGGGAAGGCAGGGGATCCAGCAGGGTCAGTCAGTCTCCAGACCCAGGGCCACTACCAGGATCAAGTACCCAAAAAGAGTAAGTGTCTCAGGCAAGGGGCAAGGCTTTGTTTTTCATAAGGTTCTCTGGCCCAGATGAGAATCCAAGGAGAGGGATCTGGCAAAGGAAGCCTGGCAATAGAAGGGGGACAGAAGGAGGGCTATGGGAGGGCATGGCCAGGGGTTGCAGTTCTGCTCCTCTGCCCCAGGTGAGTATATCCTCAGAGAGGAACCTGGATCAATGAGGGGCAAACGAGGGTACTGTGAGGGGATACCTGGCGTGGGGAGTTTGGGGGAGGTCTGTGGGCTGCAGGACCTATTTGAGGAGCCTATGCTAGAGCAATGCAGGAGTACCAGTGGGTCCAGACAGTGCCAGAATACCATAGCATGAATGGAACAGAGAGGAGGCACAGGAGGCGACTGGTAAAGGGGGCCTGGAACCAAGGGACAGGGAATGTGTCCCCTGAGAAGTATGACCAGGGCCTCAAGCAAGGAGCTGGGCCCAGTAATGGAGAGCCAAGTGCTAGCACCTGGGACTGGGTGAATAAAGTTACATGGATAGGGAGGGGCGGGAGGGGAGAAAAGCAGCAGCTGGCACAGAGGGAGGAGGGCTCAAGGCCCAGGTTTACTCCAGGCTGTCAGGGTTCAGGAGCAGGGGTGGGCTGAGGTAGGCAAAAGGGCCCTGGCACAGGCTACATTTTCCCAAAGGGCATATCCACAGGTGAGCATCCTGGGAAGGGGAACAGGAAAGTGGGCATGGCAGAGAGAGATAAGACAGGAGGGCCAAAGGAGGGCACAGACTGAAGGGCCACAGGAAGGGTATGGTGGGATGGGAGCCAGGACCCCAGCAAGGAGCCCAGGCAAGTGACCTAGAGGAGGGCCCAGGCCAGGGGAGAGCAGGGAATGCTGGGCTGGGAAGGCACGGCTGCACTAGGTACTGCAGTACAGGAAAGCCAAGGGGAGCAGGAAAGCGGCCCCAGACAATTCCCAGAAAACCACTGAACAAGAAGGGTCACCAGAGGCTCAAGTGAGGAGCCAGGCCAGAGAATGGAGAGCCAAGTGCCAGGGCTTAGGCAGGGGGCTCAGGACACTGGATGAGATTTGGGAGGGAAGGCAGGGGATCCAGCAGGAGGCCATCAGGCTCTAGGCCCAGGGCCACCTCCAGGTGTCAGGGTACCTGGTGGAGGACTAAGCACCCCGGGAGAGCAAGGGGCCCAGATGAGGGGCAGAGCTGTGTTTTACATAAGGTGCCCTGGCTCATATTTGAATCCAGGGTCAGGAACCTGGCAAAGGAGGCCAGAAAAGGGAAGGGGGCCAGGAGGAAGGCAAAGGGAGGGTTTGACAGGGGGTCATGGTGGGTGCACTGTAGGGCAAGAGCCATGAGTCAAGACAGGCCCCCATGCAAAAGACCCACCCAACACATTGTGATGAGGCACCCAAGGAGCAGGAGACCTGCAAGCGCCAAGGAAAAGCACAAAGGGAAGTGATGTAGGGGCTGCGTGAGGACCAGAAGACAGAGGGATGTGCAAGGGGCACCTAGGTGAATCTGCTGGGGGGCCCAAGTAAGGGGCACCTAGGTCAGACCCAATATGAAGAGACTCTATGCTACGCCAAGGGACATGAGGATGTGGTCAGGGTCTCAGGCAAGCACCCAGGCCTGGAGACTGGAGCACAAAGGATCAGGGTTAGGGAGGGCTTGTTGGGGTAGGGGCAGCATTCAAGACCAGAGGACAGGGGAGATAAGAGAGGAGATCGCTCAGGGCTGCGTTGGAGCAAATCACATGTTAACTGGCAGGCCTCAAGTTACAGGCTGTGAAGGGGATTCAGGTGACTGGTAGTGCTGTGTTTCCCATAGGGAGCATTCAAGGTGCAGAGAACAGCCAATTCAGCTCCTCTTCCCCAGGTGTGTACATCCTCAGAGATAGACCTGGACCCATGAGGGGCAAAAGAGGGTTCTGTTAGGGGATACCTGGCATGCACAGGTTGCGTGGGTCAGTGGGCTGTAGGACCCATTTGAGGAGCCTAGGCTAGAGCGAACCAGGGGTAGCGGAGCATCCAGGCAGTGCCAGGATACCACAGCATAAGGGTATCAGAGGGGAGGCACAGGAGGGTGCAAGTAAAAGGGGCCTGAAACCAGGGGACAGGGACTGGGTTCTTGAGAAGAACAGTGAGGGGATCAAAAAGGAGCCAGGCCCAGTAATGGAGATCCAAGTGCTAGCACCTGAGCCTGGGTGAATGAAAAAGGACATGGTTGTCTGTGGGAGCTCTTATACCTCTGCAGCCTTGATAGAGTGGATGGCTACTCCAGCCAAGACAGACCCCTCCCACGTTGGTGTTCAGGCTAGCTTGTGTTCTGCCTCAGCCCATGTAGAGTGGACTCACCCCTACAGTCATGAGATCCCTTCCACCTGGGTGCCCGGTGTGGGGGGGATCCTGTACAGATGCAGCCAGGGTAGCAGGGACTCGCCCCTTCAGGGGGGATACACCTTTCACCTGGGTGTCAGGGGGAGCCTGTATTTAGGTGCAGCCAGAGTAGCAGGGACTCGCCCCTCAAGGCAAGAGACCCCTTATACCTGGTTTTGTATGGGGGCTCCAATAGGGCTGCAGGCAAAGTAACAGAGACTCACCCCTCCAGATGGGAGACCCCTTTCACCTAGGTGTCTGGGGTAACTCATATACCTCCGCAGGCAGGGTAGAGGGTCTTGCCCCTCCAGAAAGAAGACACCTCCCAACTGGGTGTTGGGGAAGATAGTACACTGCCCCAACCCAGGTACAGGGGACTTGTGTTACCAGGTGGGATACCTCTCCCACCTGGCTGTTGCAGGGTTCTTGTATACTGCTGCATCCAGGTTAGAGGGAACTCGAACCTCAAGTCGGGAAACACTTCCCACATTGGTGACTGGGGGAGCTCCTATACCTTTCAGCCAAGGTAGAGGAGACTCATTCCTCCAGTTGGGAAACACCTCCCATGTGGGTGTCCTGGAAGCTCTTATATGGCACCAGCCAAAGTAAAGGGGACTTGCCTCTCCAGGTGGGAGACCACTTCCACCTGGGTTTTGGGGTCTTGTATATCACCAATGCCAGGGTGGAAAGGGACTTGCCCCTCCAGGCAGGAAACCCCAACCGAGTGTCTGGGGAAGCTTGTATACCTGCACATCTAGGGTAGAGGGGATTCTCTGCTCTAGGCGGGAGATTCTTCCTACCAGGGTATCAGGGGGAACAATTATCCTGCCACAGCCCAGGTAGAGGGTATTCACCCTTCCAGGCAGGATAACCCTCCCACCTGGGTGTCAGGGGGAGATCTTATACCATTTCAGCCAGAGTAGAGGGAACGCACCCCTGCAGGCAGGAGACCCCTTCCACCTGGGTTTTTAGGGGAGCTCCTATACTGCCACAGGAAGTGAAGGGGAAAGTCACCTCTCCAGGTGGGAGACCCCTGCCACCTGGGTGTCAGGTGGAGTTAGTATACTGAGCCAGCCAGGGTAGAGGGGACTCACCCCTCCAGGCAGGAGACTCCGCCCACCTGGGTGGGGGTGGAGGAGTTCATATACCATTGTAGCTAGGGTAGTGTGGACTTGCCCCTCCAGGGAGGAGACCCCTCCCACCTGGGTGTAAACTGGAAGCTTGTATAACACCTTAGCCAGGGTAGAGGGGACTCGCCCCTCCAGGTGGGAGACTCATCCCACCTGGGTGTCATGAGAATTTCTATACCGAAGCAGGCAAGGTAGAGGGGACTCGCCCCTCCAGTCGGGAGCCCTCTGCCACCTTGGTGTGGGAGGTGAAGCTTTTATACCCCTGCAGGCAGAATAGTGGGGACTTGCTCTTCCTGGCAGGAGACATCCCCCACCTGGGTATCACGGGGAGATCTTATACCACTGCAGCCATGGTAGAGGCTACTTTCCCATTCAGGCGGGAGACCCCTCCCACCTGGGTGGCTGGGGAGCTCCTATACCACCACAGGCGGGGTAGAGTGAACTCTAGCCTCCAGACAGGAGACCCCTTCCATCTGGGTGTCCTAGGAAAGATCCTATAATGCTGCAGCCAGGGTAGAGGGGACTTTCAGCTCCAGGAGGCAGACCCCTTTTACCTGGGTGTCAAGGGGAGTTCTTATACCACTGCAGCCAGGGTAGAGCAGACTTGCCCTTCCAAGCGGGAGATCCCTCCTACCTGTGTGTCTGGGTGAGTTTCTATACCTCTGTAGCCAGTGTAGAGGGGACTCACCCCTCCAATCCGGAGATTCCTCCCATCTGGGTTTCCAGGAAAACTTGATTAGTTCAGCAGCCAGGGTAGAGGGGACTCGCTCCTAGAGACGGGAATCCCCTTACACCTTGGTGTCAGGGGGAGCTCTGATACTGCCTAGCCAAGGTAGAGGGAACACGCCACTGCAGGCAGAAGACCCTCTCCCACCTGGGTGTACTAGGAGCTCTTATGGCAAGAGATAAAGTAGAGGGGACTAGTTCTTCCAGATGGGATACACCTCCCACCTGGGTGTCAGGGGAGCTTGTATACTGTGAAAGCCAGAGTAAAGGGAACTAGACTTTCCATGAAGACTACTCCCACTTGTTTATAGAGGCACTTGTATACCACCTTAGCCAAGGTAGAGAATACTTGTCCCTCCAGGTGGCAGACCCCTCCCACCTGGGTGTCTGGGAGAGCTTGTATACTGCCACTCCATGGTAGAGGAGACTCATGGCTCCAGGATAAAGAACCCTCCCACCTGGGTGTTGGGGTGAGCTCTTATACTTCTGCAGCCAGTGCAGAGGTGACTCGCCTCTCCAGTCGGGAATCCCCATAACCTGGGTGTTGGGGAAAGCTCCTATACTGCCAGAGCTAGGGTAGAGGGGGCATGCACCTCCAGACAGAAGACTGCTCCCACATGGGTTTTAGGAAAAACTCATATACTGCTGCAGCCAGGGTAGAGTGGACACACTCCTCCAGGAGAGATCCCCTTCCATCTTGGTGCCAGGGTGATCTTGTATTCTTCCTTAGCCAGGGTAGAGGGGACTCACCCCTCCAAGCGGGAGTACCCTCCCACCTGGGTGTTGGGGGGTAGGTATACAGCTGCAGCCAGGGTAGCTGGGACTCAACCCTCCAGTCAGGAGACCGCTTTCACCTGATTTTCAGGAGGAGCTCTTATCCTGCTGCAGCCATTATAAAGGGGACTCACCCCTCAAGGGCTTGCCCCCCTGGGTGTGGGGGGGTAGCTTGTGTATCTTCAGATCCAAGATGAGGGGGACTCACCCCTTCCAGCAGGAGACACCTCCCATCTTGGTATGGGAGGAAAGCTCTTATAACACAGCAGCCAGAATAGAGAGGACTCGCCTCTCCAAGTAGGAAACTGCTCCCATCTGGATCTCTGGGAATGCTGATAAACTCCTACAGCCAGGGTAGGGGGAAGTCACCCTTCTAGGCGGGAGATCCCTCCAAGCTGTGTGTCAAGTTGAACACCTTGACTGCTGCAGCCAGGCTGAAGACCCCTCCCACATGGTTGTCAGGTGGAGCTCATATACCCCAGCAGCCAGGGTAGAGGCAACTCTCACCTCCAGGTGAGAAAAACCTCCCACCTGGGAATGGGAGTAACTCCTATACCACCTTAGCCAGGGTAGAGAGGACTCGCCTCTCAAGGCGGAAGACCCCTCCCACGTGGGTGTCAGGTGGAGCACATATACCCCAGCAGACAGGGTAGAGGGGACTCACCCCTGCATGCGGGAGACCCCTCCCAACTGGTTGTCCCAGGAACTCTTATAAGGCACCAGCCAAATTAGAAGGGACTCCTACCTCCAAGTGGTAGACCCATCCCACCTGGTGTCTGGGGAAGCTTGTATCTCTCTGAAGCCAGGGTAGAGGGGACTTGCACCTCCATTTGGGAGACACCTCCCACCTGTGTTTTGGAGTAGCTTGTATACTGCCAGGGTGGAGGGGACTCTCCCCTCCAGGCATGAGACCCTCCAATCTGGGTATTGAAGGGAGAACTTCTGTACCACCACAGCAAGAATAGTGGGGACTTGTCCCACTAGGCAGGAGACCCCTCACACCTGGTTGTCAGGGGAGCTCATATTCCACCTCAGCAGGGTAGAGGGGATTCGCCACTCCAGAGGAAGACACCATCCACCTGGGTTTACAGGAGAACTTGTATACTGTCGCAGCCAGGGTAGAGTCTCCAAGCGGGTGACCCCTCCAACCTGGGTGTCAGGAGGAGCTCATGTACTGCTACAGCCAGAAGAGGTGGGGACTTGCTTCTACAAATAGGAGGCCCCTCCCACCTGGGTGTCCAGCAGAGCTCCTATACTTCCACAGTCAGTATAGAGGGGACTTGTCTTGTCTTTACATTCAGGTGACCCATCTCACCTGAGTGTTGGAGGGAGCTCAAATAACACCATAGTCAGGGTACAGGGGACTCGCCCCCTACAGGAGAGAGACCCCTCCCACCTGGGTGTGTGGGGGTGAGGGGAGCTCCTATACTGCCACAGCCAGGGTAGAGGGGTTCACCTCATTAGGTGGGAGACCCCTCCAACCTGGGTAATCCTGGAGCTCTTATAAAGCACCAGCCAGGGTAGATGGACTCCTGACTCCAGTAGGAGACCCCTCTCACCTGAGAGTAGGTGGGGGGCTTGCATACTGCCTTAGCCAGGGTAGAGGTTACTTGCCCCTCTAGGTGAAAGTCCCCTCCTACGTGGGTGTCTGAGACAACATGTATACAGCAGCAGGCAGGGTAGAAGGGACTTTTCCCTCCAGCCGGTACACCCCTCCCACTGGAGTATCAGGGGAGTTTCCTAACCGCCCCAGGTAGGGTAGAGAGGTTTCACCCCTCCAAGTGGGAGACCTCTCCCATCTAGGTGTAGGATAGGGGGGCTAGTATCCCACCCAAGCCAGGGTGGAAGGAACTCACCCTCACCCCTCCATGAGGGAGACCCCTCCGACTTGGGTGTCTGGGGGTAGCTTGTACACCCCTGAATCCAGGGTAGAGGGGACTCACGCCTCTAGGGGGATACTCTTCCCAACAGGGTGTCGGGGGGAGCTCATATACCACTGCAGGCAGGTTAGAGTGGATTCCCCATCCAGGCCCAAGACCCCTCCCACCTGAGAGTTGGGGGGAGCTTCTATACCGCAGCAACCATGGTAAAGGTGCTCGCCCCTCCAGGAAAGAGACCCCTGCCACCTGGGTATGGGGGAGCTCCTATACCACAGCAGCCAGGGTAGAGTGGACTCACCCCTTCAGGTGGAAGACCCCTCCCACCTGGGTGTCTGAGGGGAGCTCTTACACTGCTGAAGCCAAGGTAGAGTGGACTAGCCCCTCCAGGGGGGAGACCCTCCCACCTGGGTGTCTCAGGGAGCTCCTTTACTGCCACAGCAGTATAGTGTAGAGGGAACCATGCATCCAGGCGGGAGACCCCTGCCACCTGGCTGTCAAGGAAAACTTGTATACCACTTCAGCCTGGGATCAAGGGATCTGCCCCTTCAGTCGGGAGACCCCTCCCACCTGCATGTCACAGGGAGCTTGTAGACCACCTTAGCCAGGGTAGAGGTGAATTTGCACCTCCAGGAGGAAGATACCTCCCTCTTGGGTGTCTGGGAGCTTGTATACTGCATTAGCCAGGGTGAAAGTTACTAGCTCCTCCAGGCAGGAGACCCATCCCATCTTGCTGTGGTGAGGGAGCTCATATACTGCTGCACCCAGGAGAGATGGGATTCGCCTCACTAGGCAGGAGACCCCTAAACCTTGGTTGTCAGGGGAGCTCATATACCACAGAGGCAAGGAAAAGGGGAGTTGCCACTCCAGGCGGGAGAACCCTCTCACCTGTGTGTGTGTGGGGGGAGCTCTTATACCACTACAGCCAGCTTAGTGGGGACTCGCCCCTCCAGAAAGAAACCCCTCCCACCTGGGTATTGTGGGGAGCTTGTATACCATCTTAGCCAGGATACTTAGGACTCACCACTCTAGGCAGGAGACCCCTCCCACTAGGGTGTCAGGGGGAGCTCCTATACTGTGGAAGCCAGGGTATAGGGTATATGCCACTCCAGGCAGGAGATCCATCCTACCTGGGTATTAAATAGTGCTCTTATACAGCTGCAGCCAGGGTACAGGGACTCGCCTCTCCAAGCTAGAGATGCCTCCCATCTGTGTGTTGTAGGGGGCTAATATACCCTCACAGCAAGGGTAGAGGGAACTTGCCCCTCTAGGCTGGAGACCCCTCTCACCAGGGTGTCAGGGAGGGGGATCTCTTATACCATTGCCACCAGGGTAGTGGGGAACTCACCCCTCCAGGCAGGAAACCCCTCCCACCTGGGTGTCGCAAGGAGCTTATATACCACCTTAGCCAGGGTAGAGAATACTCACTCCTCAAGGCAGGACACCCACCCTCCAGGGTATCAGGGAGAGCTCTTACACCACAGCAGCCAGGGTAGAGAGAAATCGTCAGAAGACCCTTCCCACCTAGGTGTCAGGTGGGGGGATTTGTATACATCCCTAGCCAGAGTAGAGAGGAGAAGCCCCTCCAGGAATGAGACCCCTCCCACCTGGGTGTTGCAGGGAGCTTGTATACCAAGTTAGACAGGGTAGAGGAGACTGGAGGTGCAAATCCCCTCTACCCTGGCTCTGGTGGTATAGAAGCTCCCCCCAAAACCCAGGGGGTGCGGTCTCCCGCCTACAGGGGTGAGTCAACTCTACCCTAGATGTGGCTGTTTTGATTTCTCCCCAACACTCAGGTGTGAGGGGTCTCCCACTTATAGGAGCGAGTGCACTCTACCCTAGCTGCAACAGTGTAGGAGTTCCCACCAAAACCCAGGTGAGGAGTCTCCCACATAGAGGAGAAAGTCCCTTTATCCTGGCTGCTGTGCTACAGGAATTACCCTGAAACCCAGGTAGGAGTACTCTTCCATCTGGAAGGGCGAGTTTTCTCTCTCCTGGCTGTGGTGGTATATGGGGAGAAAGGGGAGTAAGGGGAATGGGTGGCACAGGGAGAGGAGGGACCATGGCACAGATTCACTGCAGGGTGTCAGGATTGAGAAGCTGGGCCTAGGCTAAAGGAGGCCAAAGCCCCCAGGCAAGGGGCACTGCAGCCTCTTCCCAAAGGAAAACCCCAGGGCCAAACATCCCAATTCCATCCCTGGCTCTGGTGAGTATCCTGGGAAAGGGATCTGGAAAAGGAGCCCACCAGGGACAAGGACAACAGGAGGGCCAAAGGAGAGCACAGCATGAAGTTCTGGAAGAAGGATTTTGTGGGGTGTGGGTTAGGACCTCAGAAAGGATTCCAGACTAGGGACCTAGAGGAGGGCCCAGGCTAAGGGAGAGCAGGGAAGGGTAGGGACAGGCAGGCAGGGGCTGCAGTAGGGTTGTGAGATGCAAGGAAGAAAAAGGGAGTGGGGATGTGGCCCCAGTGAGGCCAACAGTTCAAGCACAGGGAAACATGGAGAAAGAAGGAACCCCAGAGGCTCAAGAGAGGAGCCAGTCCAGGGAATGGAGAGCCAAGGGCCAGCGCTGGGGCAGGGGGTTCAGGACAGCGGACAAGGTTAGGGAGGGAAGTCAGGGGATCCATCAGGATCCATCTAGAGCCAGCACCACTGCCAGTTGTCAGGTCTCCTTGTGCTGCCCCAAGGTCATAGGGAGAGCAAGTAGCCCAGTTGAGGGTCAGGGTTCAGTTTCCCATGAGGCGCCCTGGTGCAGATGAGGATCAAGGGTTAGGGACCAGGCCAAAGGGCCTGGCAAGGGACAGGAGCTAGGAGGAATGCGATGTGAGGTCACAGTGGGGGTTCGCGGTTGGTGCAGAGAGGGGCAAGAGCCAGGACCCAATCAAGGACCCCCCAAAAGGTATTAGGGACCCAATTATCAGGACGCCCCTGCTCCAGGAAGAAATGGTAGGGGAAAGAGAGGTATTATCGGTACTAGAATGAGGAGACAGAGAGCTGTGCAAGGGGCAAAGAGGGGAGCTAGCTTAGGGCCAAATCAAGGGTGTCCAGGTCAGACACGACAGGAAGAGACACCACAGAAAGCAATGCAACCCGAGTAATATAGTAAGGAGCTGAGGCTGGATGCCAGGCTAGGGGACTGTAGGGAGAAGGGACAGGGTGAGGCAGGCCTGGGTTGACTTAGGGGCAGCTTGCAAGGCTAGAGAGCAAGAGAGGGAAGGGAGGGGATCTCCAGGGCAAGGTCATCACTAGGCCCAAGTCCACTGCCAGTTGTCAAGTTTGGACAGGAAAGGGAGCCCAGACAAGGGGCAGGGCTGTGTTGCCCATAGAGATACTTCAGGGCCCAGAGGGCAGCCAATTTCACTTCTCTTCACCAGGTGAGTAGATCCTCATAGAGAGACCAGGACCAAAGTAGGGCAATGTGAGGGATACCTTTGGTCCAGTATTGGAGAGGTGTCATTGGGGAGCCAACAACCATTGGTGGAGACCAGGCTAGGGAGAAGCAGAGGGAAGGCAGGGTCCTGGCAATGACAAAATACCACAGTACAAAGTGAACAAAGGGGAGGAAAAGGAGGGGGGGGGGCAAGCAAGGGACTTGAAATTAAGGAACAGGGATAGAGTCCTGGAGAAAGGCAACACTGGGCTCCAGAAAGAAGCCAGGCCCAAGAATGGGAAGGACATGGTCCTGGGTCCTATCAAAATGGACAAGGCTGGGCAGGGGAGATTCGGGAGCAAGGTAGTTGGTGGTGCAGTGAGAGGAGGGCTAAAGGCACAGGTTCACTGTTGGGTGTCAGGATCGAGGAACAGGGCTTGGAAGTAGAGAGTACAAAGTCCCAGGAAAGGGGCACAGCTGCGTTTTCCAAAAGGGAGCCCACAGGACCAAACGCCCAGTTCCAGTCCCCTGGACCTGGTGAGCATCCTGGGAAAGGGACCTTGAAAAGGGGCCCAGCAGGGACAGGGACAACAAGAGGGATGAAGAGGGTCAGTGTGAAAGGCCAGAGGAAGGTTGTTGATGGGGTGCATGCCAGAACTCCAGAAAGGAGTCCAGGCTAGGGACCAACAGAAGAACCCAGGCCAGGAAAGGGCAGGGAAGGGCGGGGCTTGGCAGGTGGGTGACAGTAGTGTTCTGAGGTTCAGGGAAGCCAAGTAGAGTAGGATACTGGCCCCAGCGAGGCCCAAAGTCCAAGCCCAGGGAAGCATGGAGTAAGAAGGGCCCCAGACACTCAAGCGAGGAGGCAGGCCAGGGAATGGAGAGACAAGGGCCAGGGCTAGGGCATGGGGCTCAGGACAGTCGACCAGTCTTTGGAGTGATGGCAGGGAATATGTCAGCAGGCAGGCAGGCTTCCGGCTCAGGGCGATTGCCAGGTGTCAGGGTTCCGGGTGCATGACCTAAGACCTAGAGAGAGCGTGGGACAAGGCAAGGGGCAGGTCTCAGTTTCCCATAAGACCCTCTTGCCCAGATGAGAATCCAGGGACAGGGATCTGGCAATGGAGGCCTGGCAAGTGAAGGGGGCCAGGAGGAGGGCAATGGGAGGGCATGGCGGGGGGTCTCTTTAGGTGCATAGTGGGGGCAAGATCCAGAACCCAAGCCAGGTGGGTGACACCTGACCAACCATGGATGACTGACCCAAGGAGCAGAGACCTTTAAGTGCCAGGGGAAAGCCCAAGGGGAAGGTGAGGAAGGGCTGTGCAAGATCAAAGAGACCCAAGCAAGGGGTCCCCAGATCAGACTAAACAGGAAGAGACTCCATGCTATGCAAAGTGACATGAGGAACATTGTCAGGGCCTCATGTGAGCGCCAGGCCAGGGGATTGAAGTGCAAAGCATCAGGGTTAGGAAGGGCTGGGTTGGGGAAGGGGCAGCATGCAAAGCCAGAGGGCAGGGGAGGGAAGGGAGTGGATCTCTCAGGGATGGTTTGGAGCAAGTCACATGTTAACTGCCAGGCCTCAATTTTCAGGCACTGGTGGAGACTCAGGCAAGAGGCATGGCTAAATTTCACATAGGGAGCCTTAAGGGCACAGAGGCCAGCCAATTTGGCTTCTCTGCCCATGTGAGTAGATCCTCAGAGAGGGACCTGGACCAAAGGAGGGTCAAATGAGGGCACTGTGAGGGGATACCTGGCATATGGAGGTTGTGGGGATTGTCGCATGGCAGCCAGGACCCATTTGAGGAGCCCAGGCTAGAGAGAAGCAGGGAAAGTGAAAGATCCTGGAAGTGCCAGGATACCACAACACTTGGTATCATAAGGGAGATAGAGGATGGGGTCTATAAAAAGAGGCATGAAACCAAGAGAAGGCAAAGGTACCTTGAGAAGAGCAGCCAGGGGCTCAAGCAAGGAGCCATGCCCAGTAATGTAGAGCCAAGTGCTAGCACCTGGGGCAGCGTGAATGAAAACAGATATGGATGGGGAGGGGAGGGAGGGGAGAAATATGAGCAGGTGGCACAGGGCTAGGAAGGCTAAAGGCCCAGACCCACTTCAGGTTCTCAGATTGGGTAGCAGGGCATGAACTGAGGGAGGCCAAAGGGCCCAGACAAGGAGCAGGGCTACATTTTCCCAAAGGGAACCCACAGGACCATGAGGCCAGTTCAAGTACCTGGCCAGGCAAGCATCCTGGGAAGGGGAACTGGAAAGTGGGCCTGGGAGAGACAGAAATGACAATAGGGCCAAAGGAGGGCACAGCCTCAAGTGCCGCAAGATGGGTCTGGGTGGGGTGGGGCCAGGACCCAAGCAAGGAGCTAAGACAAGGGACCTAGAGGAGGTATCAGGCCAGGAGAGAATAGGGAAGAGTAGAGTCAGTAAGGCAGGGCTGCACTAGGGTACGGCAGTACAGGGAAGCCAAGGGGAGGAGAGAAGCGGCCCCAGTGAGGGGCCATTGGACAAAGCCCAGAAAAGAAAGGAAAAAGAAGGGCCACCAGAGGCTCAAACGAGTAGTCAGGCTGGGAATGGAGTGCCAAGGGCCAGGGTTTGGGCAGCGGGCTTAGGACAGTGGACAAGACTTGGGAAGGAAGGCAGGGAATCTCAGCAGGGGGCAGACAGGCTGT
Source organism: Callospermophilus lateralis (assembly GCF_048772815.1). NCBI lineage: Eukaryota > Metazoa > Chordata > Mammalia > Rodentia > Sciuridae > Callospermophilus > Callospermophilus lateralis. Next base: position 29,967,394 of record NC_135322.1, on the reverse strand, counting down.
AGGCCCAGGACCACTACCAGATTTCAGGGTTCCTGGTGCAGGACCAAGCAACCAGAAAGAGTAAGTGGCCCAAACGAGGGGCAGGGCTATGTTTTTCATAAGGCGCTCTGGCCCAGATTAGAATCCATGGAGAGGGACCTGGCAAAGGAGGCCTGAAAATCGAAGGGGGCCAGAAGGAGGGCTATGGGAGGGCATGGCTGGGGTCATGGTGGGTGCATGGTGGGGGGAGAGCCAGGACCACAGCCAGGTGCTCAGACACGGTACTCACCTGACCAACCTAGATGAAGGACCAAAGGAGCAGGAGACTCATGAGCACCAGGGAAACTCGTGAGGGGGTTGGGAGGATAAGCTGCACAAGGTCCATGAGACAGACGTAAGCTCAAGGGGCACCTAGGGGAACCCTCTGGTGAGCCCAAGCAAGGCGCCCCCAGTTCAGACCCACATGAAGAGACTCCATGCTATGAGACGGGACATGAGGAAAGCATCAGAGACTCAAGGGGGCAACCATAATGGCGACAGGAGTGCCAACTGTCTGGGATAGGGAAGGCTGGATTGGGTTAGGGGAAGAATGCAAGGCCAGAGGGCAGGGGAGGAAAGGGAGAGGATCACTCAGGGCTGGGTTGTAGCAAGTCCCATGTTAACTTCCGGGTCTCAAGATACAGGGGGTGAAGGAGAATCAGGTGACCGTCAGAACTCTGTTTCCCATAGGGAGAATTCAGGTTGCTGAGACCAGCCAGTTTCGGTCCTCTGCCCCAGTTGAGTAGATCCTCAGAGAGGGACCTGGACCAATGAGGGACAAGAGGGTACTGTGAGGGGATATCTGGCATGCAGAGGTTGGTTGGGGGGGGGGGAACTGCAGGACGCATTTGAGGAGCCTAGACTAGAGTGACGCAGGGATAGCTGAGTGTCTGGAGAGTGCCAGGGTACTACTGCATGAGGGGAACAGAGAAGAGGCACAGGAGGGTGCTGGCAAAAAGGGCTGAAACCAAGGGATAAAGACCGGGTCCTCAAGAAGGGCAGCCAGATGCTCAAGCAAGAAGCCTGGCCCAGTAATGGAGAGCCAAATACTATCACCTGGGCCTGGGTGAATGAAAAGAAACATGGATAGAAAGGGGTAGAAGGGGAGAAAGGGGAGAGGTTGGCATAGGGGGAGGAGGGATCAAGGCCCAGATCCCCTGCAGTGTGTCAGGTTTCAGGAGCAGGGCCTGGGCTGAGGGAGGTGAAAATGTCCAGGCAAGGGGCAGAGCTACATTTTCCCACAGGTCATATCAACTGGCCCAGGTGAGCATCCTGGGAAAAGGATCAGGAAATCAAGCATGGTAGAGACAGAAAGGAAAGGAGTGCCGAAGGAGGGCACAGCCTGAAGGGCTGCAGGACAGGTGTGGGTGGGGTGGGAGCCAGGACCCCAGCAAGGAGCCCAGGCAAGGGGCCTAGAGGGGAGCCCAGGCCAGGAGAGAGCAGGGAACACCAGGCCGGGAAGGCAGGGCTGCCCTAGGGTACTGCAGTCCAGGAATGCCAAGGGGAGAAGGGAGGTGGCCCCAGCCAGGGGTCCTCAGACAATGCCCCAAAAATCAGTGAGCAAGAAGGACACCAGAGGCTCAAGAGAGGAGCCAGGCCAGGGAAAAGAGAGCCTAGGGCCAGGGCTTGGGCTGGGGGCACAGGACAGTGGACAAGATGTGTGAGGGAAGGCAGAGGATCCAGCAGGGGGCAGTCAGGCTTTAGGCCCAGGGCCATCTCCAGGTTTTAGGGTTCCTGGTGATGGCCCAAGCACACAGGGAGAGCAAGGGACCCAGGCAAGGAGAAGGACATTGTTTCCCTTAAGGCACCCTGAATCAGTTGAGAATATATGGCTAGGGCCCTGGCAAAGGAGGCCAATAAAAAAGAAGAAGACCACAAGGAGGGTGATGGGAGGGCACAGCAGAAGGTCGGGGTGGGTGCACATAGGGGCAAGACCCAGGACCCAAGCCAGGCGCCAAGGCAAGGGACCCACACTATCAATGGTGATGGGGGATCTAAAGAGTAGGAGACCTGAGAGTACCAGAAAAAAGTGCCAGGGGAAGGGGAGGAAGGGGCTGCGTGAGGACCAGGAGAAGCCAAGGGGCACCTAGGGGATCCCGCTGGGGGCCCAAGCAAGGGCGCCCCAGGTCAGACCCTACAGGAAGTGACTCCTTGCTATGCCAAGGGCCATGAGGTACACAGTGGCTCAGGCAAACACCCAGGCCGAGGGACTGGAGCACAAAGTGTCAGGATTATGGAGGGCTGGATTGTGGTAGGGGCAGCATGCAAGGCCAGAGGTTAGGGGAGGGAAGGGAAAGGATCGCTCAGAACTGGGTTGGAGCACATCCATGTTAACTTCCAGGTCTCAAGGTTCAGGCAGTGAAGGGGACTTAGGTGAGTGGCAGGGCTGTGTTTTCCATAGGGAGCATTCAGGGCACAGAGGTGAGCCAATTCTGCTCCTCTGCCCCAGGTGAGTAGATCCTCAGAGAGGGACCCGGAGCAAAGGAGGGGGCAAAGAGGGTACTGTGAGGGGATATCTGGTGTGCAGAAGTGGGTGGTGTGGGCTTTCAGGACCATTCAAGCAGCATAGGCTAGGGAGAAGCAGGAGGAGTGGAGGATCCAGGCAGTGCCAGGATACCATAGCATGAGGGAATCAGAGGGGAGTCACAGGAGGGGGCCGCCAAAAGGGGCCTGAATCCAAAGAACAGGGACTGGGTCCTTGTGAAAGGTAACCCGGGGCTTAAGAAAGGAGCTGGGCCCAGTAGTGGAGGGCCAAGTGCTAGCACCTGGGCCTGGGTGAATGAAAAAGGACAGGTTTCTCTGTTGGAGCTCTTATACCTCTGCAGTGTCCTTAGATTGGACTGGCTCCTCCAGGTGAGAGACCCCTTCCAACTTGTTGTTCAGGCTAGCTTGTATTCTGCCTCAACCCTTGTAGAGGGGACTAACCCCTACAGTCATGAGATCCCTTCCACATGGGTGCCCAATTGGGTGGGGGGACTCATGTACAGCTGCAGCCAGAACACAGGGTCTCGCCCCTCCAGGCAGGATACAACTCACACCTGAGTTTGTAGGGGGGGTGCTCCTATAAAGCTGCAGCCTTGGTAACAGGGACCCGCACCTACAGGCAGAAGACCCCTTTCGCCTGGGAGTTTGGAGGAACTCTTTTACTTCCATGGCAGGATAGAGGGGACTCGCTATTTCAGGCATGAGACGCCTCCCAAACAGTGTAGAGGGGACTCGTGCCTCCAGGAGGGAGAACCCTCCCTCCTGAGTGTTATGGGGATCTTGTATACTTCTGCAGCCGGGTTAGAGGGGACTTGCCTCTCCAGGCAAAGACCCCTCCAACCTGGGTATGGAGAGGAGCTCATATACCACCGCAGCCTGGGTAGAGCACTCGCCCTGCCAAGCTGGAGACCCCTCCCACCTGGGTGTCTGGGGAGGCTCTTATACCACCAAGTCAGGTTAGGAGGGACTTGCCCCTCCAGGCTAGAGACCCCTCTCACCTAGGTAGCAGGGAAGCTCCTATACCACTGCCGCCAGGTTAGAGGGGACTCGAACCTCCAGTCGGGAAACTCCTCCCACCTGGGTGATTGGGGAAGTTCCTATACCTGCCAGCCAGGGTAGAGGGGACTCGCTCCTCCAGTTGGGAGATGCCTCCCACCTCGGTGTCCTGGGAGGTCTTATAGGCATCAGCCAAAGTAGAGGGGACTCACCCCTCCAGGTGGGAGACCCCTTCCACCGGGTCTGGGGCTTGTATAATTTGTATACCACCAAAGCCAGGGTAGAGGGAACTTGCCACCCCAGTCGGGAGACTCCACCCAACTGGGTGTCTGGGGAAGCTTGTATGTCTGCACTGCAAGAGTAGAGAGGATTCCCTGCTCTAGATGGGAGATCCTTCCTACATGGTTTAGGGGGAACCATTACCCTGCCAAGCCCGGATAGAGGGGATTCGCCCTTCCAGGAAGGATACCCCTCCCACCTGGGTTTCAGGAAGAGCTCTTATACCTCCACAACCAGAGTAGAGGTGACGCACCCCTCCATGAGGGAGACCCTTTCCACCTGTGTGTTCAGGGGAGCTCCTATACTGCCACAGGAAGGGTAGGGAAAACTCGCCACTCTAGGCAGGAGACCCCTCCCACCTGGGTGTCAGGGGGAGCTAGTATACTGTGCCAACCTGGGTAGAAGGGACTCGTGCCTCCAGGCAGGAGATCCCACCCACATGGGGTGTGGGTGGAGGAGCTCTTATACCACAGTAGCCAGGGTAGTGGGGACTTACCCCTCCAGGGAGGAGACCCTTCCCACCTACCTGTGTGTAGCTGGGAACTTATGTAACACCTTAGCCTGGGTAGAGGGGATTCGCCCCTCCAGGTGGGAGACTACTCCCACCTGGGTGTCAGGGGAGCTCATATACTACAGCAGCCAGTGTAGTAGGGACTTGCCCCTCTATATTGGAGACCCATCCCACGTTGGTATGTTGTGGGGGTCTTGTATACCGCCATATACAGGGTAGAGGGGACTCACGCCTCCTTGTGGGAGAACCTGCCCACCTGGGTGTGTGTGGAGGGGCTCATTTACCACTGTAGCCAGGGAAGTGGGGACTGGCCCCTCCAGGGAAGAGACCCCTCCCACCTTACTATAGCTGATAGCTTGTGTAACACCTTAGCCAGAGTAGAGGGGACTTGCCCCTCCAGGCAGGAGACTCCTCCACTTGGGTGTCAGGGGAGCTCATATACTACAGCAGACAGGGTTGAGGGTTCTTGCCCCTCCAGGCAGGAGACCCCTCCCACCAGGGTGTCAGGGGGAGCTCATATACTGCAGCAGCCAGGGTAAAGGGGACTTGACTCTATATTGGAATCCCCTCATACATAGGTATGGTGGGGAAGGCTCATATAAAGACATATCCAGGGTAGGCAGGACTCGCCCCTTCTTGCGGGAGACCTCTCCCACATGGGAATCTGGGGGAGCTCATACACCACTGCAACCAGGGTAAAAGGGACTCACCTCTCTAGGCAGGAGGCCCCTCACACCTGGATGTCTGGGAGGAGCTCCTATACAGCAGCAGCCAGGGGAGAGATGACTGGCCCCTCCAGGAGGAAGACCACTCCCACCTGGGTGTCAGCGGAAACTCATATACTGCTGCAGCCAGGGTAGTTTGGACACATTCCTCAAGGCAAGAGACCCCTCCCATCTTGGTGCCAAGGCGAGCTTGTATTCTGCTTTAGCCAGGGTAGAGGGGACTCTACCCAGCAGCCAGGGGAGAGATGACTGGCCCTTCCAGGTTGGAGACCCCTCCCACCTGAGTTTCACAGAGAGCTTTTATACCACTGCAGCCAGGGTAGAGGGGACTCCCCCCTGCAGGTGGGAGACTTTTCCCATTTGGGTGTCCTGGGAGCTCTTTTATGGCACCAGCCATTGTAGAGTGGACTCTTGCCCTTCCAGGCAGGAGACACATTCCACCTGGGAGTGGGTGGTGAGCTTGTATATTTCCACAGCCAGGATACAGGGGACTTGCCTGTCAAGGCAAGAGACTGCTCCTACCTGTGTGTCAGGGTAGCTTGTATACTTCCACAGCCAGGGTAGAGGGGATTCAACCCTCCAGGCGGGAGACCCCTCCCATGTGGGTGTCATGGGGAGCTCTTATACTGCCTCAGTCAGGGTAGAGGGGATTCACCCTTCCAGGTTTGGGACTCCTTCAAGATGGGTGTCCGGGGGAGCACCTATAAAGCCACAGGCAGGGTAGAGAGGACTCTACCCTCCAGTCTGGAGACTCCTCACACCTGTGTGTCAGGGGAACTCCTATACAACAGCAGACAGGGTAGAGGGGATTCACCCTTCCAGGCAGGAGACCCCTGCCACCTGGGTGTGGGGGTTGAAGTTTTTATACCCCTGCAGCCAGAGTAGAGAGGACTTGCTCCTCTAGGCAGGAGACTCCTCCCACCTGGGTGTCAGGGGGAGATTTTATACCACTGCAGCCATGGTAGAGGGTACTTTCCCCTTCAGGCTGGAGACCCCTCCCACATGGGTGGCTGGGGAGCTCCTATACCACCACAGGTGGGGTAGAGGGAACTCTACCCTCCAGATAGGAGACCCCTTCCATCTGGGTGTCCTGGGGAGTTCCTATAATGCTGCAGCCAGGGTAGAGGGGACTCACCCCTCCAGGCAGAAGACCCCTGCCACCTGGATGTGGGGGGTGAAGTATTTATACCCCTGCAGCCAGATTAGTGGGAACTTGCTCCTTCAGGCAGGAGATCCCTCCCATCTGGATGTCAGGGGGAGTTCTTATACCACTGCAGGTGGGGTAGAGAGAATTCTACCCTCCAGATGGAAGACCCCTTCCATCTGAGTGTCCTGGGGAGCTCCAAGACTGCCACAGAAATGGTAGAGGAAACACCCCCTGCAAGTGGAAGACCCCTCCCACCTGGGTGTACTGGTAGTTCTTATATGGAAAGAGCTAAAGTAGAGGGTACTCGCCCTTCCAGGGGGGATACCGCTTCCATCTGGGTGTCAGGGAATCTTGTATAATGTGAAAGCCAGGGTAGAGAGGACTTGCCTGTCCATGAGGAGGACAACTCCCACCTATGTGTAGGAGGGCGCTTATATACCACCTTAGCCAAGATAGAGAAGACTTGCCCCTCCAGGCAACAGACCCCTCCCACCTGGGTGTCTGGGAGGGTTTGTATACCGCCACAGCCAGGGTAGAGAGGACTCATTGCTCCAGGAGGGAGACCCCTCCCACCGGGGTGTCATGGGAGCTCCTATACCCCTGCAGCCAGTGTAGAGGGGACTTGCCTCTGCAGTCGGGAGACCTCATAACCTGGGTGTCGGGGGGAGATCCTATACCACCAGAGCCAGGGTAGAGGGGATACGCACCTCTGGGCAGAAGACCCCTTCCACCTGGGTGTCAGGGGAAACTCATATACTGCTCCACCCTGGGTAGCAGTGACTCACCCCTCCAGGTGGGAGAGCACTCCTTCTAGGGGTAGGAAGGGGCTCTTATACCCCTGAAGCCAAGGTTGAGGCGACTCAGCCCTTCAGGCAGGAGACCCTCCCACCTGAGTTGGGGGGGAGTACCTATACTGCTGCAGCCAGAATAATGGGGACTCGCCCTTCCAGGCAGGAGACTCCACCCACCATGCTGTCATGGGGAATTTTTAGACCACCTTAGACAGGATAGAAGAGGCTTGCCCTTCTAGGTGGGACACCCCTACAACCTGGCTGTCATCTGGAGCTCACATACCAATCCAGCCATGGTAGAAATTACTTGCCCCTCTTGGCGGGAGACCCCTCCTATCAGGGTGTCAGTGGGAGCTCATATACTGCCACAGTAAGGATAGAGGAGACTCACCCCTCCATGCAGGAGGCCCCTCCCACCTGGGTGTCTGGGGCAGCTTGTATACCTTCACAATCAGGGATTAGGGAACTCGCTGCTCCAGTCGGGAGATCCTTTCAACCTGTGTGTCAGGGGGATACCATATACCGCCACAGAAAGGATAGAGGGGACTTGTTTATCCAGGTGGGAGACCTCTCCCACCTGGGTGTGTGTGTGTGGGAGATCTTATACCACAACAACCAGGGTAGAGGGGACTTGCCCCTCCAGGTGAGAGACCTCTCCCACATGGGTTTCAGAGGGAGCTATTATACCGCTGTAGCCAGGGTAGAGGAGAACTCGCCCCTCCAGGAGAGATATCCCTTCTACCTGGATGTCCTGGGGAGCTCCTATACCGGTGAAGCCAGGGTACAGCATACTCATCAGTCCAGTTGGGAGACCCCTGCCACCTGGGTGTCTGGTTGAGCTCCCATACCTTCACAGCCATGGAATAGGAAATTTGCACCTCCAATCATGGGATCCATCCCACCTGGGTGTCTGGGGGAGCTGGATAACTTCAGCAGCCAGGGTAGAGGGGTTTCGCCTCTACAGGTGGGAGACAACTTTCACCTGGGTGTCTGGGGGAGCTCCTATCCTGGCACAGCCAGGGTAGAGGGAACACGCTCCGGCAGGTAGAAGACCTCTCCCTCCTGGGTGTACTGTGAGCTCTTATATAGCAAGAGCTAAAGTAGAGGCACTCGCCCTTCCAGGCTGGATACCTCTCCCACCCGGGTGTCCGAAAGAGCTTTTATAGTGCCAAAGCCAGGGTAGAGGGGACTCGCCCATCCATGCAGAGGAACACTCCCATCTGTGTGTAGAGGAGCACTTAAATACCGCCTTAGCCAGGGTAGAAAAGATTCGCCACTCCAGGCGGGAGAGCTCTCCCACCTGGTTGTCTGGAAAACATTATCTATTGACACAGCCAGGATAGAGGGGACTCATTTTTCCAGGCAGGAGACTCCTCCCACCTGGGTGTCAGAGGGAGTTCCTATACCATTGCAGCCAGGGTAGAGCAGAGTTACAATTCCAGTTGGGAGACCCCTCCCACCTGGATGTCAGGGGGAGTTCCTATACCATTGAAGCCAGGGTAGAGGGGACTCACATCTCCAGGCCCGATACCAACCCACCTGGATGTCAGGGCGAGATTATTTACTGCCCCTTCCAAGTTAGAGGGGACTTTCCCCTCCAGGTGAGAGACCCATCTAACCTGGGTGTCAGAGAAAGCTAGTATACCAGTGCAGCCAGGGTAGAGGGGAATTGACCTTTCAGGTGGGAGACCCCTCCCATCTTGGTATTGGGGGGATCTAGTATACCACAGCAGCCAGAATAGAGGGGGCTTGCACCTCCAAGCTGGAGACCCATCCCACCAGGGTGTCTGGGAGAGCTGGTACACCGACTCACCAGGGTAGAAGGGAGTCACCCCTCTAGGTGGAAGACTCCTCCAACCTGGGTCAAGGGGGAGCTGGTGTACCCCAGCAGCCAGGTTAGAAGTGACTTGCACCTCCAGGCAAGAGACACCTCCCACCTGGAAATGGGGGTAACTCCTATATCACCTTAGACAGGGTAGAGGGGACTTGCCCCTCCTTGAGAATAAACCCTCCCACAGGGGTCTCTGCCGAGTTGGGGGTGCATATACAGCTGCAGGTTGGGTAGCAGCAACTTGCCCCTCCAGGTGGGAGACCCTTTCCTCCTGGGGGTAGGAGAGGGCTCTTATACCCCTGCAACCAGGGTTGAGGTGACTCACACCTCCAGGCAGAAGACCCTCCCACCTGGGTGTGTGGGGGGAACTGCAGCCAGGCTAGTGGGGACTCGCATCTCCAGGCAGGAGACCCTTCAAACCTGGGTGTCGCTGAGAACTTGTATACCACCTTAGCCAGGGTAGAGGAGACTGGTCCCTCCAGGAAGAAGATCCCTCCCTCCTGGTGGCAGGAGGGGGCTGTTATATCCCTGCAACCAGGGTTGAGGTGACTTGTCCCTTCAGACAGAAGACCCTCCCACCTGGGTGTGTGTTGGGGAGCTCGTATACCACCTTAGCTAGGGTAAAGGAGACTGGCCCATCCAGGCGGGAGGCCCCTCCAACCTGGTTGTCAGCAGGAGCTTATATACTACCACAGTCAGGGTTGAAAGTACTTGCCCCTCCTGGTGGGAGACCCCTCCAACCAGTGTGTCAGTGGGAGCTCATATACAGCCATAGCCAGGATAGACAGGACTTGCCCCTCCATGCAGGAGTCCCCTCCCACCTGGGTGTCTGGGGGAGCTTGTATATGGCTCATGCCAGGGTAGAGGGGACTCATTGCTCCAGGTAGGAGACCCTTCCACTTGGAAGGGTATCAGTGGGAGGTTGTATACCCGGCAGCCAGTGTAGAGGGTAATAGCCTTCCAGTCGGGAACCTGAATGTCACCCTGCCAGAGGAAGGGTGAGAGGGTACTTGACCCTCCAGGTGGAAGATCCCTTCCACCTGGTTGTGAGGGGAGTTCATATACTGCCCCAGGCAGGGTAGAGGTGATTCGCCACTCGAGGGAGGAGACCCTTCCCACCTGGTTTAGGGGAGAGCTCCTATACCACTCCAGAGTAAAGAGTACTTGCCTCTCCAGTCAGGAGACCCTCCCACTGGGTGTCAGGGGACATCCTTTACTGCAGCAGCCAGGAGCCAGGGTAGAGGGGACTCACCCCTCCAGGTGAGAGACCCATCCAACCTGGGTTTCAGGGAAAGCTAGTATACCACTGCAGCCAGGAGAGAGGGGCCTTGCCCCTCCTTGCGGAGACCACTCCCACCTGGGATACTGGGGGGATCTCTTACACCATTGAAGCCAGGGTAGTGTGGACTCCCCCCTCAGATGGGAGACCCCTCCCACCTGGGTGTCAGGGAAAACTCCTATACTGCAGCAGCCAGGATACTAGGGTTTTGCTCCTCCAGGCGAGAGACCCATCTCACCTGGGTGTCGGAGGGAGCTCATATATCATCCCAGTCAGTGGAGAGGGGACTCACCCCTCAAGGCAGGGGACACCTCCCACCTGGGTGTCCTGGAGGCAGGCGGGGGGAGCTCCTATACAGCTGCAGGCAGGGTAGCAGGGACTTGTCCCCCATGGTGGAAGACTACTTTCACCTGGGTGTTGGGGGCGCTCCTATCCCGCTGTAGCCATGGTAGATGGGACAGGTCCCTACAGGCAAAAAGATGGGTGGCACCTGATTGTCAGGAGGTGAGTTCATATACCTCTGCAGCCAAGTTAGAGGGGACTCAACCCTCTAGGCCAGAAACCCTCCCACCTGTGTGTATGGGGAAGCTGCTATACAGCTGCAGCCAGGGTAGAGGGGACTTGCCCCTCCAGACCAGAGACCCTACCACCTGGGTGTTGGGGGGAGTTGCTTTACTGCCACAGCCAGTGTAGAGGGAACTCATGACTCCAGGCAGGAGACCCCTCCCACCTGGGTGTCAGGGAAATCTAGTCACTTCAGCCAGGGAAAAGGGGACTCGCCCCTTCACCCAGGAGACCCCTCCCACCTGGGTGTCACAGGGAGCTTATATACCACCTTAGCCAGGGTAGAGGTGACTCGAACTTCCAGGCAGGAGACCCCTCCCTCCCTGGTGTGTCTGGGAGCTTCTATACTGCATTAGCCAGGGTGGAGGGTACTCTCTCCTCTAAGTAAGAGACCCCTCCCATCTTGCTATGGGGTGGGGAACTCCTATGCTGCTGCAGCTAGAAAAGAGGGGACTCACCCTACTAGGCGGGAGATGCCTAAACACTGGTTGTCAGGGGATCTCATATGCCGGCAGAGGCAGGGAAGACTTGCCATTACAGGAGAGAGACCCCTCCCAAGTATGTGTGTGGGGGGAGCTCTTACAACACTACAGCCAAGGTATTGTGGACTCCCCCCTCTAGCCAGGAACCCTCCACCCCTGAGTGTTGTTTGGGACCTTGTTTACCCCTTAGCCAGGGTAGGGAGGACTCATCACTCCAGGCAAGAGACTGCTCCCACCAGGGTGTCACGGGGGAGCTCTTATACCATCGAAGCCAGGGTATAGGGCATATGCCCCTCCAGTTGGGAGATTCATCCCACCTGGCAGTTAAAGTGAGCTCTATACAGCTGCATCCAGTATACAGGGGACTCCCACATCCAGGCTGGAGACACCTCCCAAATGGGTGTTGGAGGGATCTAGTATACCTCCACTTCCAGAATAGAGGAAACTTGCCACTCCAGGCTGGAGACCCCTCCCACCTGGATGTCAGGGTGGGGGAGCTCTTATACCACTGCAGCCAGGTAGTGGTGACTCGCCCCCTAGACAGGATACACCTCCCACCAGGGTGTAGCAGGGAGCTTGTATACCACATTAGCCAGGGTAGGGAAGACTTGCCCCTCTAGGCAGGAGACCCCTCTCACCAGAGTGTCAGGGGTAGCTTTTATACTACAGCAGCCAGGGTAGAAGGGAATCACCGCTCAGGCAGAAGACCCCTCCCACCTAGGTTTCCAGTGGGGGAGCTCATATACCACCTTAGCCAGGCTAGAGGGGACTTGCCCCTCTAGACCAGAGACACCTTTCACCTGGGTGTCAGGGGGTGCTCCTATACTGCTGTAGCCAGGGTAGAAGGGACTCACCCCTCTAGGCTGGAGACCCCTCCCACCCGGGTGTTGCAGGGAGCTTATATACCAAGTTAGCCAGGGTAGAGGGGACTGGAAGTGCCAGTAACCTCTATCCTGGCTGTGGACATTTTGAGCTCCCCCAACACCCAGGTGTGAGGGGCCTCCTGCCTATAGTGGTGAGTGTCCTGTGCACTGACTGCAGTGGTATAGGAGCTTCCTCTGAAATCCAGGTGGAAGGGGTCTCCCACATTGAAGAGGGAGTACTCTCTACCCTGGTTGCTGGGTTTAGGGGCTCCCCCAACACCGAGGTGGGAGTGGGCTCGTGTCTGGAAGGGCAAGTCCCCTCTCTCCTGACTGTGGCAGTATATGGTGAGAACTAGGAGTAAGTTGAATGGGAGGCACAGAGAGAGGAGGGCTCAAGGCCTAGATTCACTTCAGGGTGTCAGGATTGATTAGCAGGCCCCAGGCTAAAGGAGGCCAAAGCCCCAGGCAAGAGACACTGCTACCTTTTCCCAAAGGAAGCCCAAAAGGCCAAACATCCCAGTTCTGGTGAGCATCCTGGGAAAGGGATCTGGAGAAGGAGCCCAGCAGGGACAAAGACAATAGGAGGACTAAATGAGGGCACAGCGTGAAGTTCTGGAAGAAGGGTGTTTGTGGGATGTGGACCAGGACTGCAAAAAGGAGCCCAGGCTAGGGGAGAGCAGTGAAGGGTGGGTCCAGGCAGTTAGGGGTGGCACTAGGGTTGTGAAATGAAGGGAAGCCAAGGGGAGAGGGAAAGCAGCCCCAGCGAGGCCCACAGTTCAAGCCCAGGGAAGCATGGAACAGGAAGAACCCCCAGAGGCTTAGGAGAGAAGCTAGTCCAGGGAATGGAGAGTAAAGGGCCAGTGCTGGGGTAGGTGGCCCGGGACAGTGGACAGGGCTGGTGAGGGAAGGCAGGAGATACAGCAAGGGGGAGGCAAGCTCGGGGCCCAGTGCCACTGCCAAGTATCAGAGTTCCTGGTGATGCCCCAAGGGCTTAGGCAGAGTAAGTAACCCAGTCGAGGGTCAGGGTTTTGTTTCCTATAAGTCGTCCTGGCCCAGATGAGGATCTAGGGCCAGGGACCAGGCCAAAGGGCCTGGCAAGGGACAGAGGTCAGGAGGAGTATGATGTGAGTGAACAGTGGGGGGTCGTGGTGGGTACAGAGAGGGGCAAGAGCCAGGACCCAATCAAGGAGCCCAGATAAGGGACTGACCCCAGAAAATGTATTAGGGATCCAATGAGCAGTAGGCCCCTGCTCCAGGCAAAAGTGCTAGGGATGGGGGGAGAGAGGATTGGCACTAGGATAAGGAGACAGAGGGCTGCACAATGTGCACAGAGGGGAGCAAACTTGGGGGCCAAATCAAGGGGATCCCAGGTCAGACATGACAGGAAGAGACACCACAGAAAGTAATGCAACCTGAGTAATGCAGTAAGGAGCTCAGGCTGGCAGCTCAGCCAGAGGACTGTAGGGCAAAGAGTCAGGGTGAGGAAGGGCTGGGTTGGCTTAGGGGCAGCTTGCAAGGCTAGAGGGCAGGAGAAGGAAGGCAGGGGATCACCCAGGGCAAGACCATCACTAGGCCCAAGTCAACTTCCAGTTGTCAAGTTTGGGCAGCAAAGGGGGCCCAGGCAAGGGGCAGGGCTCTGATGCCCATAGAGATCCTGTCAAGATTGAGGAGTAGGGCCTTGGCAAAGAGAGTTCAAAGTCCCAGGCAAGGGGCCCAGCTACATTTTCCAAAAGGGAGCCCACAGGGCCAAACACCCACTTCCAGTCCCCTGTACCTGGTGAGCATCCTGGGAAAGAGATAATGAAAAGGGACCCAGCAGGGACAAGGCCAAAAAGAGGGATGAAGGAGAGTACAGCCCGAAAGGCCAGAGGAAGGGTTCTGACAGGATGTGGGCCAGGATTCCAAAAGAAGCCCACGTTAGTGACCAACAGTAGGGCCCTGGCCAAAAAAGGGCAGTGAAGGGTGGGGCTGGACAGGAGGGCAGCAGTAGGGTTCTGAGGTTTAGTGAAGACAAGGGGAGCAGGGTACTGGCTCCAGCAAGGCCCGCAGTCTAAGTCCAAGGAAGCACGGAACAAGAAGGGCCCCCAGAGGCTCAAGCGAGGAGGCAGACAAGGCAATGGAGAGCCAAGGGCCAGACTTGGGCAGGGGGCTCAGGATAGTGGACAAGACTTTGGAGGGATGGCAGGGAATCCAGCAGTGAGCAGGCAGGCTTCTGGCCCAGGGTGACTGCCAGGTGTCAGGGTTCCAGTTGCAGGACCAAAGGCCCAGAGAAAGCAAGGAGCCCAGGCAAGGAAAGGACTCAGTTTCCCATAAGGCGCCCTGGCTCAGACGAGAATCCAGGGACAGGGACTTGGCAAAGGAGCCCTGGCAAGTGAAGGCAGCCAAAAGGATGTCAATGGGAGGGCATCGCAGGGGGTCTCGGTGGGTGCATGGGAGAGCAAGATCCAGGATCCAAGCCAGTTGCCCAGGCAAAGGACCCACCTGACTGACCATGGATGAATGACCCAAGGAGCAGGAGACTTGCAAGTGTCAATGGAAAGCAGGAGGGAAGAAGAGGAAGGGCTTCACAAGTACCAGGAGACAGAGAAAAGTGCAAGGAGCACCTAAGGGAGCATGCTGGCAGTCCCAAGCAAGGGGTTCCCAGGTCAGACCCAACAGGAAGAGACTCCATGTTATGCCAAAAGACATAAGAAACACAGTCAGGGGCTCATGTGAGTGCCCAGGTCAAGGGAATGAAGCACAAAGGGTCAGGATTAGGAAGGGCTGGGGTGGGGTAGGGCAGCATTCAAGGCCAGAGGGCAGGGGAGGGAAGGGAGGGGATCTCTCAGGGCTGGGTTGGAGCAAGTCACATGTTAACTGCCAGGCCTCAAGATTCAGGCAGCAAAGGGGACTCAGGCAAGAGGCAGGGCTGTGTTTCCTATAGGGAACTTTAAGGGCACAGAGGCCAGCCAATTTGCCTCCTCTGCCCAGTTGAGTAGATTCTCAGAGAGGGACCTGGACCAAAGGAGGGTCAAAAGAGGGCACTGTGAGGGGATACCTGGCGTATGGAGGTTGTGGGGATGTTCGGTTGGCAGCCAGTACCCATTCTCGGAGCCCAAGCTAGTGAGAAGAAGAGAAAGCGAAGGGTCCTGGCATTGCCAGCATACCGTAGCACCAGTGGAACAGAGGAGAGGCACAGGATAGGGCCTGTAAAAAGATGCCTGTAAACAAGGGAAGGGAAAGGGTCCTCGAGAAGAGCAGCCAGGGGCTGAAGCAAGAAACTGTGCCCAGTAATGGAGAGCCAAGTGCTAGCACCTGGGATTGGATGAATGAAAAGGGACATGGTTAGGGAGGTAAGAGAGGGGAGAAAGAGGAGCCGGTGGCACAGGGGGAGAAAGGCTGAAGGCCCAGATCCACTGCAGGGTGTCATGGTTTTGGAGCAGGGCCCTTGCTGAGGGAGGCCAAAGTGCCCAGGCAAGGAGCAGGGCTACATTTTCACAAAGGAAGCCCACAAGGGCAAGAGGCCAGGTCAAGTCCCCTGGCCCTTGTTAGAATCCTGGGAAGTGTATCAGTAAAGCAGGTGTGGCATAGACAGAAACTACAGAGGGCCTAAGGAGGGCACAGTCTAAAGAACCTCAGGACAGGTGTGATTGGGGTGTGGGCCTGGACCCCAGCAAGGAGCCCAGGTAAGGGACCTAGTGGAGAACCCAGGCCTTGGGAGAGCAGAAAGGCTGGGGCCAGGAAGGCAGGGCTGAACTAGCCTACCGCAGGGAAGCCAAGGGGAGCAGGGAAGTGGCCCAGTGGGGGGCCCAAAGACAAAGCCCAGAAAATCATGGAGGAAGAACAGACACCATAGGCTAAAGCAAGGAACCAGGCCAGGAAACGGGGAGCCAAGGGCCAGGGCATGGACAGGGGGCTCGGGATACTGCACAAATTTGGGAGGGAAGGCAAGGGATCCACCAAGGGGAAGTTAGGCTCCAGGCCCAGGGCCACCTCCAGGATTCAGGATTTCTTGTGCAGGACCAAGCACTCAGGGAGAGCAAGGGTCCCAGATGAGGGCAGGGAATTGTTTCCCATAAGGCGCCCTGGCTCAGATGAAAATCCAGGGCTAGGGTCCTGGCAAAGGAGGCCAGGAAAAGGAAGGGGGGCAAAATGAGGGTGATGGAAAGGCACCACTAGGGATCGGGTTGCATGCATGGAGGGGCAAGAGCCAGGACCCAAGCCAGGCACCAGGCAAGGGACCAACCTGATCAATGATGATGAGAGATCCAATAACAGGAGAACCATGATTGCCAGAGAAAAGCACAAGTGGAAGGGGAGAATGGGCCTCAGGTAGGAACAGGAGAAGCCTAGGAGCACCTAGGTGAGCCTGCTGGCGGGCCCAAGCAAGGAGCCCACCAGGTCAGACCCAACATGAAGAAACTCCATGGTATGTCAAGGGTCATGAGGAATGCAGTTAGGGTACCAGGTGAATGCCCAGGCCCAGGGACTGGAGTGCAACAGGTCAGGGTTTGGTAGGGCTGGGTTGCTGGTAAGGGCAGGGGAGGGAAGGGAGGAAATCATGTAGGGCTGGGTTGGAGCAAGTCCCATGTTAACTGCCAGGCCTCAAGGTTCAGGCAGTGAAGGGGACTCAGGTGAGTGGCAGGGCTGTGTTTCCCATTGAAATCATTCAGGATGTAGAGGCCAGCCAATTTCAATCCTCTGCCCCAGGTGAGTAGATCCTCAGAGAGAAACCTGGACCAAAGGTGGGGCCAAAGAGGGTACTGTGAGAGGATACCTGGTTTGTGGAGGTGGGGTGTTAGGCTACCAGGGACCATTTGAGGTATGGAGGGCCAAAAGAGGGCACAACTTGAAGGGCTGCAGGTTGGGTGTTAGTGGAGTGGGGGCCAGGATCCCAGCAAGGAGCCCTGGCAAGAGACCTAGATGAAGGCCCAGGCCAGAAGAGAACAGGGAATGCCAGCCTGGGAAGGTGGGGCTACACTAGGGTACTGTAGTACAGGAAAGCCTCTGGGAACAGGAATGTGACCCCAAGGGCCCTCAGATAATGCCCAGAAAGCACTGAGCAAAAATGCCCACCAGGGGATTAAGCAAGGAGCCAGGTCTGAGAATGGAGAGCTGAGGGCCAAGGCAGGGGTTGATGGTTCAGGATAGTGGACAGGGCTGTGGAGGGAAAGCTGGGATCAAGTCAGTGGGAGCCAGGTTTGAGTGCCAGGTGTCATGGTTCTGGGTGCAGGACCAAGGGCCCAGGGAGAGCAAGGGACCCACATGAGTGGTAGGGCTCTGTTTCCCACAAGATGCCCTGGTGCAGATAAGAATCAAGGGCCAGGGACCAGGCCAAGGGGGCCTGTAAGGGAGAAGTCCAGGAGGGCAGCAACCGCAAGGCATGGCACAGGGTCATGGTCAGGTCCAAAGAGGGGCAAGGGCCAGGACCCAAGCAACGTTTCCAGTAAGGGATCAATCTGCCCAAGAGAGGATTAGGAAACCAAGGAGCAGGAGGGCCCTCTCCAGGGGCAAGCAATAGGGAAGGAGAGGAATGGGCGGAGCTAGGATAAGGAGACAGAGGGCAGCACAAAGGGCAAGCACGGGAGTTCAATAGGGGGACCAAGAAAGGGGCCCCCAAGTCTGTCCTGACAACAGGAGAACCCATGGGAAGCCATGTGACAAAAGGAATGCAATCAGGGGCTCAGGTGAGCAGCCTGGTCCTGGAATTGGAGCACGAAACATCAGGGTTAGGAGGGCTGGGTTGAGGTAGGGGTAGCATGCAAGGCTAGAGGGTAGGGTATTGAAGGGATGGTATCGGGCAGGGCACGGCTTGCACTAAGTCTTCAGTGGGCAGAAGCCAGCCAATTCCACTCATCTGCCCCAGATATGTATATACTTAGAGAGAAATCTGGATCAAAGGAGCTCCAAAGGAGGGCACTGTGAGGGGATACCTTGTGTCCGGAACTGGGGCGGTCAGTGGGGAGCCCAGCCTAGGGAGAAGCAGTGGGAGGGGAGAGCCCAGGTAATGCTGGGGTAGCACAGTACTGTCGTAGGGTTAAGTGAGGCAAAGCACCAAACATAGCAGGAAACAGTTTTATGTGGCTGCAGCCAGGCTCAGAAGGCACAGCTTTTGCTGTAATCAATCAATCCCCTGAACCCTGATATCAGGCAGTTTCAGAATTTTATACCCAGCATGTAAGGGGAGTGGCTCAGAAGTTCACAGTCTACAGAAGTTCACATAAAAGCAGCTTTTTCTTTCACCGTTTTGAGCAAGTTAACTCTTCAAGGAAAATACCTGAGTAGTGAGATTTTTTTTCCCATTTTACCTCTCCCTGCCAGTTGTTACCATGGAGCCCAGTTGATAATATATCTTAAAAATGTAGACATCTCTGTGAAGCCCAGCTCAAGGCCAGTGGACTTGTTTGCACATTTCTACAAACTACTATATAGGATATATTTGTGAAAAACTAGTAAGCCGGTGCCCAGCACCTGGAGTGCTGGTATCTTCTCCACCAGTGGCCAAGTAAAACAGGGCGATAGGAAAATAGGAAGTTTAACTACAATGAACTCTTTTGCAGAGCCTCTTTTGCTGACAGTCCGAAAATCAGCCATGGTGAAGATTTCTTTAGAATCCCAGGTAAGACCTTTCTGTGGAGAAAGGGGGTGTCAATTAAATCCCTTCTTTAATTGTGCTCTGCATAAATTAATCCCTTAAATTTAAGAGCATCATTACCATTATATTGGCTGAAGGCCTTATATAATGTCAAAACCTTAGTTGTTGTCATCTTCTCAAAAGCACCTTCCATAGTGGACCCACTAGTTTTAATGCACAGTGGAGCCAAATATGGGAGCAATAAACAGGTTAATAGCAGAATACCTACTATAACAGTTAAGCTTTTAAATCTACCAAGGGTTGACAACCATCTCCCCAAAGCGTGTTTGGGACCCAAAGTTTAATGCCCTTATAGGTATGCACTAGCACATGTGCTAGTTCTCTTTTGTTGTTGGCAATATTCTTAACTGTTTGTCTATTGTCATCCATTTGGATGCAACAATCTGAGCTATTGAACTCTCCAATATTTCTCTTTCCTCAGCCAGTAGACAATCTAATGCCAAGCTGTTTTGATAGTTAGCCAATCGCAGTGGGTCTGTTTTGTGGCTACGAGGTCAAAGGCTGTGGCACTCTGATTAATAATAATTTCTAGTACAGCTTGTAAGTGAATAATTCTGTTTAACAGGTAAACAGGAGCTCTAAAACTCCAACTGCCAATTTGTGCCCAGATAGATGGACCATATGTGTCATTGATCCTCTGGAGTGGCGAGTTATCTTCACCCCAAGATTGGTGACCTCCTAAATCAAGTTACTTCCCAATGGACCTCTTTTGTCTTTCCAAACAGTTATCCATCCATTGCATTCCTCTGGCAGGACAGGTCCTATATATATGTTTCACCACCTCTTGATTATAGTGGATTGCCTTTTTTTTTAAAAGAGAGAGAGAGTGAGAGAGAGAGAGAGAGAGAATTTTTAATATTTATTTTCTAGTTATCGGCAGACACAACATCTTCGTCTGTATGTGGTGCTTAGGATCGAACTCGGACTGCACGCATGCCAGGCGAGTGTGCTACCACTTGTGCCACATCCCCAGCCCTAGTGGATTGTCTTGACATATGGTTCACATGATCT
The DNA here is from genome assembly GCF_048772815.1 of Callospermophilus lateralis. NCBI lineage: Eukaryota > Metazoa > Chordata > Mammalia > Rodentia > Sciuridae > Callospermophilus > Callospermophilus lateralis. The sequence goes on along the minus strand of NC_135322.1, from coordinate 29,947,779 downwards.
CCATGGTTGTAATAAGAGTAGAACAGAACCTCTTATCAAAGGAAACCAAATTAAATAATAGACTAATTTTTGGTTAGTATAAGTTAAACAGCATAAATTAACAAAGCAAAACTAATAACACCAAATAAATCCAAGAAAATTTATATAAGCAAGGCAAAAATCTATAAATAATTTTTTTTTCTCAATATCCAGTCAGTAGGAGTTACTATTACCAAACCAGTAGCAAAAACCAGAGAATTATGTATATATCTAGAAGCAATGGGTGGCAATGCAATATAATATAAGAGCTATCTTAGGGGTTGAAAGCATTCATTAGCCGTGGTGGGAAGTTATCTTCCACCATGCATTGATCAGCAAGTCCCTCCCATGTGACTGAAGAAGGGCCATAGTCTCCATAAGCTTTGGCTGTTCATACACCTGTCAGCTTCCAGAGTGACTGGAGCAGGGCTGTTGTCCTTCTGACCCTCAAGATTCCTTGGTGCTCCTTTTTTTTTCTAGAAAGTCAGCTTCAAGTGTGTAGCAGCATCTGGTGTGCACATCCAGTTCGCAGTTGCAGGCTTGAATCTAGTGTAGTCCATCAAGGGACCTATTTCTGAAAACTTGACTGCAGTTGGGGTGGATAAAGTAACAGGGAAAGGGCCCTTCCAAAGAAGTTTAGGTGTTTGAATATCCCATTATTTGACCCAGAATCAATCTCCATGCCTGAAGGAGTGTGCACCTGTGGTCAAAGTTAGTGGCAATCTTTCTCTAACCTGTAAAGTTTTCCTAAGGCCTGAAGCTGTCATCTCAGGGTGAATTCTTCTATCTCTCTTAAGTCTCCCAGTGGTCCCCTAATAAGAGGGGGGCCTCATGTACATTATCTTAAAAGGACAGAATCTAGTCCTCCTAGTGGGAGTGGATCTAATCCTCAACAGTGTAATAGGGAGAAGTTAATCACAATGTGAGTCTCCTGACACAGCTTACCCAATTGAGACTTAAAGTCCTGTTCATCCTTTGAACTTTACCAGAACTCCACAGCCCATAGGCATTATGTAACTGCCATCTTGTGTTTAAACATTTGGTCAGTAATCATATCACCTCTGCCCAAAAGCTGGGCCATTGTCTCAGCCAATAGTGACTGGGATAAAAAATCAGGAATCAATTCCCAGAGAAGCATCCTGGTTATCTCACTAGCCTTTTCAGGGAGGGTGGGAAAAGCTTCCACCCAGTCAGAGTAGGAACACACAAAAGCCAAAAATTACTTATAGCCCCGTGAGTGTGGTAGTTCAGTGAAGTCTACTTCCAAGTCTTCAAAAGGTGCTCCTCATTTAGTTTTGATTCCTGGTGGGAGCTCTATCCCCTGACAAGGATTTTTGTGAGCACAAACCTCACATTGTTTTCAGAATATCTAGGTGAAGTTTGTGATCCAGAGGACATAGGAAATGTTGACTCAGAACTGTCTCAAGTGCTGTATGTCGAACGTGTTCTCCCATGAAACTGATTGATAAAGGCTGGGTCTAGAATCTCCAGGATGGCTATGCCGGCTATCAGAATATCTCCATCATCCTTCTGGGATAAAAATTTTCTTTTTCAGTCTTAAACCATTTACGTTCATGTTGGGAGTGTGGTGGCTCCCATTCTGTTCAATAGTTGGCCAGGCAGAAGGGCAGCTTTTAAACATGGGACTGGATTTTCTTCTCATTTCTTGCAGACATCTAACCTGGTCTCTCTGTCAGCTCTCTGGTTGCCCTGAGAAACCAGGTTTTCCTTTTGATGACCTAAAATATATAATCACAAATTTCCTTGGAGCCTCACGTACATTACCTTATAGGACAGAAAAAAGTACATCCAAAAGTTTAAGAATTTTCTTGTCCATACATCATGCATTTTTTCTCCTGAGTTAATGAGCCCCTTTTCCTTACATAAAACCCTATGAATATGAAGGGTAGTGAGTGCATATTTTGAGTCCTTTGTACTCTATCAATGTCAACACTGAATGAGGAACCCTGAAAACCATTTTTTTGTCTCATATCATGTTTATCAGCTTCCAACCCCAGAAGATCTGTGGCTGCAAGGGCCCGTAAAAAAGGTGGCCAGTCTTGGGCTACAGAACCCAGCTCTTTGGACAGATGTCCATGTCAAGGCTCTTAGAGCCATTCCACACTGTTCCTGGACACATAGAACATAAAGCTTTGTGAGGTCAGGGAGCCCTAGTCCAGATGCACTGAGAGTGCTTGTTTAATATCTGCAAAGGTCTTTTGCATAGGTGGCCCCCATATTAAAGGATCCCATTCTCTCCCTTTTGTGGCTTCACAGAGGGGTTTCCTATAACTGAAAGTTAGGCATCCATATATGGCTAAATCTGGTAGCCCTCAAGAATTCTCTAGTCTGATGGCAGGTTGAAAGGAATGGAATTGAGCAGATTTCCTGTTTCTTTTGAGGCCCAGTGGCTATTTTCTGTTCTGTTACTGAGTCAGATGGTAACCAACGTATTTGACCTTTTTTTTTATATATATGGGCTTTTAAGTCAGAGTCTAGTACTTTCCCAAGGATGGTGTCCTCATGGTACTGGGGGTAACTGTCATTTAGTGAAGGGGAGCATACATAGATCCTCTAGCAATTTAAGAAGCAGGAATTATTTTGTCATCTCTCAGTGTAGGATCTTGGCTGCTGGAATTCTCCAACTCTCAAATATAATGTAAATATTTGCATAGATTGATGACCTGAGACACCATTTGATAAAAGGCACCTACGTCAATCCCAGTTGGGACCATCTGCCAAGTTTGGAGGGCAGGTTCCCTGCAGGTCCTGATGTGGCAGCCATATTGTGCTCACCTAGGTGTTGTTCTTTGTCTGCATGGCTTTCTCCTTTTGATAGGTGGGAGCCTGCTCTAACTGTATATAGTAATTGCCCCACTTCTGTTTTTGTTACCTATGCCTTGGTGCATGGGGCTCTTTGTCGCTTCCAGTTGGTGGCTCACAGGATGTGGCTTGGAGCTAGAGTGGCATGTCTTTTTGGAGTGTGCACCCTATGGCCCATAATCAGGTATTAATATGAATATATTTCTGGTTAATTTTGGAGCTTACAGCAGATGAGCCCTCCTGAGGCACTGGGTCCCATGCATCAGATGCACTTGTGTGTGTCTATCGGACCCCTGCCATATTTGTCAATCATCAACTTCCAAGCCAGTGGTAAGAAACTGAAAGGAGGGGTTGGGGCCAAAGGCTGGGGGAAAAACATTCATTCCTTCTCTGTTCAAGGCTTAGCATTTGAGCATGGCAGTAGGTACTTGCCCACCGGGATCACTGGAGCCTTCCCCTTTTGTCTGGCCATGCATTTTTTTTCCTTATGAACCTTTGGACCATTGACTTTGTTCTACTGAGACCCCTCTTAGAGTGACCTCTGGGTTTGTGCTGAGGGCAACTGTAAGGAGATCTGTCCTGCTCTTTATCTTTTTGGTTTGCCTGTCTTTGAGCCTCTGGGTCTCCATTGAGGAAAACTGTGGTGGCCATCTTCGTCAACTCTCTGACACAATTCTCAGTAAAGCCAGTTTGTAATTTTTGGGGCCATCACTCTTAGCCTGTTCCTCAAAAGCTGAATTGGTAAACTGTTTCTTGAGCCTCTGCATCTCTTCCCTGACAAACTTGCATTGGAGCAGCTATGCTTGTATAGTGCCCCCTCTCCTACCAGGCACCTTGGGCAGGGAGAGGGGCAGAAGTAGCAGTGGCCTGAACACTCAGCTCTGAATCAGTTGGGCACAACTACTACCAGTTTCATAAGGCAGAGGGGCCTTAGACAGATGTGGGTCCAGAAAAATGTTTAGGGCTATCAAATGTGCAAGAGAGTAGATGCTGGAGCAGCGGGAGACTTTGCTTGGCTCTGTTTGTCTGCAGATGCACTCTGGCTTAGGCAAGGCCTTGGGGTTGGCTTTGATTCCTTCTAACTCTTGGGTACAGTTTCTTTCTTATTTCTTTTTTCTTTTAGACTTCCTATGAGAGCTTCTTGTTATTTCTTTATTTTTTAGCCCTTCATCTTTATTGGGGCCCCATCCTAGGACTGGATTATGGGCTGCATCTGATCAGTCATGGTTCAGGGTTTCTCCATGTAGGAGGAAGTATGATATTTCCAGTTTATGAGCACAATGATGGTGAAAGACTGATATACAAAACTGCCTTGTCTCCCTCATGTGTTTCCCTCTGGTCAATATGGGAAGGTCCTTTAGTCTCTTGCAGGGGCATCTGGAGTGCTCTTATCTGGTTTGTGGCTCTAGTCTTGGGACAAGTACTCCCACCTTAATCTTGGGAGGTGAAAGAATCTTTGGTTTTAGGAATCCTTTGGCTCTGAGGACACCAAAGAGGAAGGAATAGTCAGTATTGGGGGCCATCATTTGTTGCTTCTGAGGATGACGGGGCTGATGGGACAGTTTTCTATTTCAGTGGTCTTGGCAATGTTGGGTACAGAGTCACATAATGTGTTGGGTACTCTTCTGGCTAATAGCAAAAACTGTTTTTCTTCCTATTTTTTCTCCATCAGATATTCTGGTTAGCTGCTTTCTGCTGAGTCTTAGAGACCACTAGGTTCCTGGCTAACATCAGTGTGGACTGTCCATCTAGACAGGCTCTCAATCAAGGGGGCTGCTTCTGTACTATCTCTTGACAGCAATCAATGTAAGAAAAATGGTTCAAGGACTCCAACAATAATCAAAAAGACCTCTGCAATGACTTTCTCATCTAAAGATCCTTCTGGTTGCCAGTCCATATCTTGGGTGGACCATTCTATTTCAGAGAGTATGCCACCTTTGTGACCTGAGTTTCAACCCACAGTTGCCAGTAAAACCTTCCAAAATTTTTCTAACAAACATTTCAGGAGGCAGAGTTTTCTTTGTATGCCTCCCATGTTCCATCCTGCATCAGCATTGCACATTTAGGACAAGACTCGCTTTGTCCATCTCTGGCTGTTCCCCTTGTGGGGACTTAGGGCCCTCTTAGCCTAGTGGGTCGGCATCAACTCCTGGAGCTTTCACCTAGACTTTGGTTGGTGAAATTCTACAATAATCTGTATAAGGGGCCATGGACCCTCAGATCAGGATTCCACACTTGTTTCAGCCCTGGGATTGGGTAGGAAAACTTCCTTTTGTCCATCTCATTTGCATACTTTTCCCACAGACATGGTCAGAAAAAAATTTCTATACTGCCCAAATTCCAACAATTCCAAACCAAACAAAAAGGGCGTCATGGTTACCCTTATGCTCACTGATCCTGAACACAGTGTACTCAGGTGACTCCCCAAGTTTGTTTCAGCTCCAACCACTTTGGAGAATACTTGGGACCCAACAGAGGTAATCAAGCCTCTCTTCCACAGCTTAGGCCTCAAAGGGGATGTCAGGTGGGATTAAAAAATAAATAGACACTCAGGTCCTAATTGTTCAGTTGAGCAGTGCTCTAAAACACGAATTCTGGTTCCTGCTGCCTGTGCGTCCCTTTTTGCTCTCAGGTGGGAGCCACAAGCTGCTGATCCTCCTTCAGGCCAAGAGTGTCCTGGGTATACCAAGGAGAACACTGTCCACCACTGCCCCAGGGAAGTGGGTCCCCAGAGACCTCCTCTGTCCCATCTGGGTTCCCACAAATGTTATAGGAAAAATGAGGCAAGACATTTTTATTTGGCTGCATCCAGGCTCAGAGGGCACAGCTTTTGCTGTAATCAATCAATCCCATGAAACTCGAGTTTTGATAATTTCAGAATTGTATACCCAGCATGTAATGGGAGGGGTTCAGAAGTTCATAGTCTGAAAAAGTTCACATAAAAGCAGATTTTTCTTTCATTGTTTTGTGCAAGTTAACTCTCCTGAGATGGGGAGAGCTTCTTTCCCCCTTTTTTCCTCTCCCTGCCAGTTGTTACCATGGAGCCCAGTTGGTAACATATCCTAAAAATTTATACATCTCTGTGAAGCCCAGCTAAAAGCCAATGGCCTTGTTTGCACATTTTTATAAACTACTAAACTAGATATGTTTGTGAAAAAGTAGTAAGGTGTGCCCAGCATTTGGAATACTGGTATCTTCTTGGCCAGTGTCTAAGTAAAACAGGGAAATAGGAAAATAGAAAGTTGAACTCTTTTGCAGAGATGCTTTTACTGACAGTCCTACAAACATCCATGGTGAAGAATTTTGGAGAAGCCCAGTTAAGACTTTTCTGTGAAGGAAGGGGTTGACACTTCAATATAAGGAGAACAGAGGGGAGGCACAGGAGGGGGCTCAATAAAGGAGATTAAAATCAAGGGAAAGGGATAGGGTCCTGGAGAAGGGAGACCTTAAGCAATGAGCCAGGCCCAGGAATGGAGATCCAAGTGCATTGGCCCAGGCAGGGGTCCTATGCAAACAGAGAGAGCTAGAGAGGGGAAGAAGGGGATAAAGGGGCACGGGTAGTACAGGGAGAGGAGGGCTCAAGGCCCAGGTCCACTGATGTGTGTCAGGGTTTGGGAGCAGGGTCTGGACTCAGGAAAGTCAAAGGGTCCATAAAAAGGGGAAGGGCTATGTTTTCCCTAAGAAAGCCTGCAGGGCCAAAGGCCAGGTAGAGTCCCCAGCCCTGGTGAGCATCCTGATAAAGGGATAAGGAAAAGGGGCACCACAGGGACAGTGAGAACAGGAGGTCCCAAGGAGGGCACAGCAGGAAGTGCCAGAGGACACCTGTTGATGGGGTGAGACCAGGACCCCTGCAGGAATACCAGGTAGGGACCTAGAGAAGGGTCCCATCCTGAAAGAGCAGGGAAGGGTGTGGCTGGGCAGAAAGACAGCACTAGGGTTCTGCTATGCAGGGAAGACAAGGGAAGCATGGAAGCAGTTCAAACAAGTGGCTCCCAGTACAAGCCCAGGGAAGCACAGAGCAAGAATAGCTACCAGAGACTCAAGTGAGGAGACAAACCAGGAAATCGAGAGACAAGGACCAGGGATGGAGTGGGGGCAGCAGAGGATTGTACATGACAGAGGAAGGAAGGCAGGGGATTTGGCAGTGGGGAGGCAAGCTCCAGGCCCAGGGCCATTTTCAGAACTCAGTTTTCCAAAGTAGGACCAAGGTCCCAGGGAGAGCAAGAGCCCCAGGTTAGGTACAGGGCTCTCTTCCCGTGAGGTGCCCTGCTCAGATGGGTGCCTACCAAGGCATGGGGGCCATGAGGAGGATGATGGGAGGGAAGGGCAGGGGGGTCACGGTGGATGTGGAGAGGGACAACAGACAGGACCCAAGTCAGAATCCCAGGCAAGGGCCGGATCACACCAACAGAGCATTAGATACCCAAGCAGCAGGGGAGGCCAGCACTTTAGGGGAAAGTGCGAGTGGAAGGAGAGCAAAGGTTGAGGCTAGGATTTAGAAACAGAGGGCAGAGCAAAGGGCACCCAGTGGAGTGCACTAAGGGGCCCAAGCAAGGGACCCCAGGTAATCCCCACCACGAACTGACACCTTGCAATGCCATGCAACATGAGGAACACTGTCTGGGGCTCAGGAAAGCAGCCAGGTCCATAAACTAGAACCCAAAACATCAGGGTTAGGGAGGGCTGGATTGGGGTAGCGGTATCATTCAAGGATAGATGGTAGGGGAGGGAAGGGAGATGATTGCGCAGGGCAATATCACTGGAAGGCCCAAGTCCACTGCCAGGTATTAAGGTTTAGAAGGCGAAGGGGGCCCAGGCAAGGGCAGGGTTGGGTTTTCCATAGGGAGCCTTCAGAGCCCAGAGGCCAGCCATTTCCACTCCTCTGCTCCAGGTGAGTTGAACCTCACAGAGAGACCAGGACCAAAGGAGGACCAAAGGAGGGCACTGTGAGGGGATACCTTGTGTCTGGAATAGGGGGCGGGGTCAGTGAGGAGCCAGGATCCCTTCGAGGATGCCAGGCTAGAAAGAAACAGGGGGTGGGGAGGGTCCAGGCAGTGCCAGGATACCACAGTACAAGGGGAGCAGAGGAGAGGCCCAGAAGGGGGGTGGAAAAATGCGCCTGATATCACAGGAAAGGTACAGGATCCTCCAGAAGGGCAGCCAGGGGTTCAAGCAAGAGAAGAGACCAAAGAATGGAGAGACAAGGGGTAGGACCTAGGCTGGTGTATCATGAAAACAGATAGGGCTGGGGAAGGGAGGGAGAATAGAAATGGCAGTGGGTGGGGCAAGAAGAGGAGGGCTCAAAGACCAGGTCCACTGCTGGTGTTAGGGATGGGGAATAGGGCCTGGGCCAATGGAGGTCAAAGGGCCCAGGCAAGAGGCAGGGCTACATTTTCCCAAAGGGAGCTTGAAGGGCCAAAAGGCCTGGTCAAGTCCCTGGCCCTGGTGTGCATCCTAGTAAAGTGATCAGAAAAAGGGGTGCAGCAGGGATAGGGACAACAGGAGGTCCAAAGAAGAGCACAGCAGAATAAGCCAGAGGATGTGTGTTGTTGGGTTGGGGGCCAGAATCACAGCAAGGAGACCAGGTTAGGAACTTAGATGTGGTCCCATGCCAGGGCAGAGCAGAGAAGGGCAGGACTGGGAAGGCAGCCAGCACTAGGGTTCTGCAAGGAAGGGAAGCCAAGTGCAGCAGAAAATCTACCCAAGCAAGGGACGCAAAGTCAAAGCCCAGCAATGCTGGGAGCAAGAAGGGGAACCAGATACTCCAGGGAGGAGCCAGGCCAGGGAAGTGAGAGCAGATGGCTAAGGCTGGGGAGGCAGCTAAGGTCAGTATACAGGGTCGGGGAGGGAAGGCAGGAGATCTGAGAGGCAACAGGCAGGCTCAAGGCCCAGGGCCATTGCCAGGTTTCCAAGTTCCATTTTCAGGACCAAGGGCCAAAGGAGAGCAAGGGACCCAGGCGAGGGGAAGGGCGCTGTTTCCATAAGGTTCTCTGGCCCAGATGAGAATCCAGGGCCATTGAATGGGCAAATGGGGCCTGGCAAGGGACGGGGCCCAGGAAGAGGGCAACAGGAGGGCACGGTGTGGGGTTGTGGAGGTTGTGGAGAGGGCCCAGAGCCAGGACCCAAGCAAGGAGCCCAGGCAAGGATCTCACCAGAATGACCAAAAATGTGCGACCCAAAGAGCAGGAGGCTCCCAGATGCACACAGTTAAAACACAAGAGGATGGGATGAAAGAGACAAAATGAGAAGGAGTAGTTAGCTGGAAGCACAGGGCAAACCGAGAGAAACATGCTAGGGTGCCCAATATGGAATGACACCAGTCAAAGCCTCACAATGCCACATGACTCGGGCATATGGTCAGGGGCTCAATTGAAGGTTCAGGGTCAAGGAGGGCTGGGTTGGGGTTGTAGCAGCATTCAAGGCCAGAGGGCAGGTGAGGGAAGGGAGGGAATGGCGCAGGGCATGTGTGGCGCAAAGCACACTTCCACTGCCAGGTATCAGGTTGCTGGCAGCAAGGGGGATCAGGTGGGGGCCAGGGCTGTGTTTCCATAGGGAGATTTAAGGATGTAGAGGCCAGTAGTCTTCCCTGGGTGAGTAGATCCTCAGAGAGGGACTAGAAGCAAAGGAGGGTCAAAGGAGGGGACTCTGAGGAAATGCCTTTCGTCTGGACTTAAGGGAAATTGATGGGGAGGAAGGACCCAATCCAGGAGTCTATTCAAGGAAGAAGCAGTGAAAAGAATTGTCCAGGAAGTGCTTGGATACCATAGCAGAAGGAAAACAGAAGGGTGGCATATCAGGGCCCTGTGTAAGGGGCCTGAAATTAAGGTACAGGTGCAGGGTCTTCGAGAAGGGCAGCCAGGGGCTGAAGCAAGGAGCCAGGCCCAGGAACGTAGAGCCAAGTGCAAGGGCCAGGGCCAGAGGTGCATGAAAACTGACAGGGCTAGTGAGGGGAGGGAGGCAAGGCAGGGAGCTGGCGACACAAAGGAGGGAGGCTCAAGGCCCAGGCCCACTGCAAGTTGTCAGCGTCCAGGAGAAGGGGCCGGGCTGAGGGAGGTCAAATGGCCTATGCAAGTGGAAGGGCTAAGTTTAACAAAATGGAGCCCACAGGGCCAAGAGGCCTGGTGGAGTATCCTGGCCTGGGTTAGTATCCTAGTAAAGAGATCAGGAAAAGGTGTCTAGCAGTGACAAGGAAGACAGGAGGGCAAGGGAAGGCATAGCCTGAAGGGCCAGAGGACTTGTATGGGTTCAATGTTGGCCAGAATACAAGCAAGGAGGCCAGGATAGGGGCCTAGAGTAGGGCCCAGGTCAGGGGAGAGCAGGGAAGGGCAGGGCCGGTAAGGTGGGGCTGCACTAGGGTACTGTAGTACAGGGAATCTAATGGGAGCAGGGAAGCAGCCCTAGAGAGGGGCCTACACACCAAGCCCAGGGAAACACTGAGCAAGAAGGGCCGCCAGAGACTCAAGTGAGGAACCAGGCCAGGGAATGAAGAGCCAAGGGCTTGGGCAGGGGTCTCAGGTAAGTAGAAAAGGGTGGGGAGATAAGGCAGGTGATTCAGCAGGGAGGAGGCAGGCTCCAAGCTCTGAGCCACTGCCAGGTTTCAGGGTTCTGGGAGGCAGGACCGAGGGCCCATGGAGAGCAAAGGTTCCAGGCCAGGGGCAGGGCTCTGTTTCCTATAAGGCACACTGGCACAGATGAGAATCCAGGGCCAGGGATTGGGCAAAGTTGGCTGGCAAGAAAAGGGGGCCAGTAGGAAGGTGAGGGGAGGGCTGCACACGAGGTCACAGTGGGTGTGGAGAGGGGCAAGAGCCAGTAACCAAGCAAGGAGTCCAGGCAAGGTACCGACCTGACCCAAGAAGATGAGAGACCCAAGAAGCATAGAACCACACAAAGGGAAAGGAGGGAAGGGGAGAAAGGTGCAACATGAGGATGAGGAAACAGCTGGTGGGGGCCGTGCAAGGGGCACCAAGGGGCATGAGGTAGGAGGCACAAGAAAGAGGCCCTCGCATCCGACCCCACACCAAGAGATGCCACATAAAGCCATGCGAAAGTACCCCCAGGACGAATGATCACAGTCAGGGGCCCAGGCGAGGAACCAGGCCAGAAGACTAGAGCGCAAATGGTCAGGGTTCTGGATGGCTGGTTTGAGGTAGGGACAGCATGCAAGGGGAGAGGACAGGGGAGGGAAGGGAGGGGATGCAGCAGAGCAAGGTCCACCTAAGGCCCACGTCCACTGCCAGGTGTCAGGATTAGAGCAGCCAAAGGGGCCCAGGTGAGGGGCTGGGCTCTGTTTCCCATAGGAACCTTCAGGGCACAGAGGCCAGCCAATTTCACGCCTCTGTTTGAGGTAAGTAGATCCTCAGGGAGGCACTTTTAACCAGAGCAGGGCTGGGGAGAGTAGGGAGAGGAGAGAAGGGAGCTGGTGGCACACAAGGAGGAAGGCTCAAAGCCCAGGTCCATGGATATGTGTCAGGATAGGGGAGCAGGACCCGGGCTGAAGGAGCTAGTAGACTATTCCAACCAGGCAAGGGGCAGTGCTACTTTTTTCCTTAGGGACCCAGGAAGGCCAATAGGCCAGGTCCACTCCCCTGCCATGGGTCTGAATCCTGGGAAAGGGATGAGGAAAGGGGGCTTGGCAGGGACAGGAATGAAAGAAGGACCAAAGAAGGGAACAGTGGGAAGGGCAAGAGGATGGGTGCTGGTGGGGTAGGGCCTGGACCCCAGCAAGGAGCCCAGGATAGGACCTAGAGGAGGGCCCATGCCAAGGGAGAACAGGGAAGGGCAGGCCTGGGCTGGTGGGCAGCAATAGTGGACTGCAATGCAGGAACACCAAGGAGATCAGGGAAGCAGCCCAAGAAAGGGGCCCACGGTTGCCACAGCCCGGCTGGCTGGGCAAAATAACCGGGGGGTGACGAATAACTTGTGTACGTTGATGCAGCAGGAATGGAAACCATTTATTGTAGGATGACCGAGGTATTTATACATTTTACACAGTTTATCTTAATTAGCATAAACTAGATACAGCAGTCAACCAATCAGGAATCTCCACACTTAATGGCTCGCTTTTGTTACTTTACAAACCACTCCCTCTGGTTGACTGCTGTATCTAGTTTATGCTAATTAAGATAAGCTGTGTAAAATGTATAAATACCTTGGTTGTCCTAAAATAAAAGGCTTCTATTCCTGCTGCATCAAGGTACACAAGTCATTCGTCACCCCCCGGCTATTTTGCTGCAGCCGGACTGCAGCACACGGTCAGTGCCCAGGTACGCTCTGGGAAACAAGGGGCATCAGATGCTCAAGCAAGGATCCAGGACAAGGAATGGAGAACCAAGGGATGGGACTGGGGAAAGGGACTCAGGACAGTGGAAAAAACTTGGGTGGGAAGGCAGGGGATCCAACAGGGGCAGGTAGGTTCAGGCCCAGGGCCTCTGCCAGGTTTCAGGATTCGGTGTGCAAGATCAAGTGCCGAAAGAGCATGGGGCCCAGGGAAGGGGTAGGGCTCTGTTTCCCATTAGGTACCCTGGCCCAGGTTAGAATCCAGGGCCAGGGACCTGGCAAAAGAGGCCTGGCAAAGAAGGGGCACAGGAGGAGGGTGACAGAAGGGCATGGCGTGAGGTCCTGGTGGGTGCTCAGAGGGGCAAGACCAACAGCCCAGGAAAGGGACCCACCCAACTAATCATGGATGAAACAAAGAGAAGGGGACACACAAGCACCAGGGGAATTCATGAGAGGAAGGTGATGAAGGGGTTGCATGAGGACCAGAACAGAGAAAAGTGCAAGGAACACCTAGGGGTGCCCGCTAGTGGGCACAAGCAAGAGGCCCCCAGGTCAGACCCAACCCAAGGACACTCCATGATACTCTAAAGGACATGAAAAAAGTGGTAAGGGGCTCAGGTGAGCAGCCAGGCCAAGGGACTAGAGCGCAATGGAGCAAGGTTAGGGAAGGCTGGGTTTGGGTAGGGGCAGCATGCAAGGTGAGAGGGCACTGAAGAGAAGGGAGGGGATCTCTCAAGGCTGGGTTGGAGCAAGTCACATGTTTACTGCCAGGCATCAAGGAACAGGCAACAAAGGGGACACAGGCGAGTGGCAGGGCTGTGTTTCCCACTGGTAGTATTCAGGGTGCAGAGTCCAGCCAATTCCGCTCCTCTGCCCCAGGTGAGTAGATCCTCAGAAAGAGACCTGGACCAAAGTAGGGGCAAAAGTGGGCACTGTGAGGTGATACCTGTGGTGCAGAGTTTGGGGTGGGTCGGTTGGCAGCCAGGACCCATTTGAAGAGCCCAGGCTAGAAAGAAGTTGGGGGAGCAGAGAGTCTGGGCAGTGCCAGGATACCTCAGCATAAGAGGAATAGAGGGGAGTCACAGGAGGGGGCTGGTAAAAGGGGCCTGAAACCAAGAGACAGGGACAGCGTCCTGGTGGCCAGGGGCTCAAGCAAGGTTCTGGGCCCAGTAATGGAGAGCCAAGCATTAGCACCTGGGCCTGGGTGAATGAGAAGGGACATAGTTGTTTGTGGGAGCTCTTATACCTCTGCAGCCTGTGTAGAGCAGACTGGTTCCTCGAGGCGAAAGACCCCTCCCATCTTGGTGTCCAGGCTAGCTTATATTCTACCTAATCCAGTGTAGAGGGGACTTGCCCCTCCAGGCAAGAGACCCCTCCCACCTCAGTTTGTAGGGGCTGCTATACAGCTGCAGCCAGGGTAACAGGAACTCACCCCTCCTGTCGGGAGACCCCTTTCACCTGGATGTCTGGAGGAACTCCTATATGTCTTCAGGCAGGGTGGAGGAAACTAGCCCCTCCAGGCAGGAGATGCCTCCCAACTGGGTGTCAGAGGAGCTAGTAGACTGTCCCAACCAGGGTAGATGGTCTTTGTGCCACCTGGCGGGAGACGCCACCCACTTGGGTGTCTGGGTCTCTTGTATACCATCACAGCCGCAGCCAGTTTAGAGGGGACTCCTCTCTCCAGGCAAAGACTATTCCCAACTAGGTGTGGAGAGGAGCTCAAATACCACCACAGCCAGGGTAGAGGTGACTTGCCCTGCCAGGCTAGAGACCCCTCCCACCTGGGTGTTGTGGTAGGGCTCCTATACCATTGCAGCCAGGGTGGCACTGACTCACCACTCCAGGCAAGAGACCCCTCCCACCTGGGTGTTAAGTGAGCTTCTATTCTGCCACAGCCAGGGTTGCAGGTACTTGCCCTTCCAGGTGAGAGACCCCTCCTGCATGGGTGTTATGGAAGCTCCTATACCACTGCAATCAGGTTAGAGGGGGCTCGCCCTTCCAGTAGGGAAACCCCTCCCACCTGGGTGTCTATGGGAGCTTGTATACCACCACAGCTAGGTTAGAGGGGTCTCGCCTCTCCAGGAGAAGACCCCTCCCACCTGGTGTCTGGGTGAGCTCCTGTACCTCTTCAGTCAGGGTAGAGGGGCTTCGCCTTTTCAGTCCTGAGAGGCCTCACACATGGGTGAGGCCTCTCTTATTTGGCACCTCTCTTATTTGGCACCAGCCAAAATAGAGGGGACGCGCCCCTCCAGGTGGGAGACTCCTCTAGTGGGGACTTGCTCCTCTAGGAGTGAAACCCCTCCTACCCCGGTGTCTGGGAAAGCTTCTATACCTTCACAGCTAGGGTAGAGGGGATTCACTGCTCTAGGAGGGAGACCCTTTCTACCTGGGTGTCAAGGGGAGCTCTTACATTGCCACAGACAGGGTAGAGGGAATTCTCCCCTCCAGGCGGGATACCCCTCCCATATGGGTGTCCAAGGGAGCTCTTATACTGCCACAGTCAGGGTAGAGGGGATGCACCCCTCCAGGTGGGAGACCCCTTTCAACTGGGCATCCAGGGGAACTCCTATACACCACAGGAAGGGTAGGGGAAACTCGCCACTTTAGGCAGGAGACACCTCCTGCCTGGGCGTCAGAAGGAGCTAGTATACTGCCCCAGCCGGTGTAGAGGGGAATTGCCCCTCCAGGCCAGAAACCCTCCCACCTGTGTGTGGGGGGAAGCTCCTTTACTACCACAGCCAGTGTAGAGGGAACTCATGCCTCCAGGTTAGAGACCCTCTCACTTTTCCTTGGCTGTCAGGGAAAGCTAGTATACCACTTCAGCCAGAATACCCCTCCAACCTGTGTGTCACAGGGAGATTGTAGACCACCTTAGCCAGGGGAGAGGTGAATTCTCACATCCAGGCAGGAAATCCCTCCCTCCTGGGTGTCTGTGAGTGTGTATACTGCATTAGCCAAGGTGGAGGGTACTAGCTCCTCCAAGCAGGAGACCCCTCCCATCTTGCTACTGTATCCAGGAAAGAGGGGACTTGCCCCACTAGGTGAGAGACCCCTAAACCCTGGTTGTCGGAAGAGCTCATATACCTCAGAGGCAGGGAAAAATGGACTTGCCCCTCCAGGCAGGAGAATCCTCCCACCTGTGTGTGTGAGGGGTAGCTTTTATACCACCACAGCCAAGGTAGTGGGGTCTCGCCCCTCCAGAAAGAAAACCACTCCAAACTGGCTGTTTTGGGGAACTTGAATACCACCTTAGCCAGGGTAGAGAGGACTCGCCACTTCAGGTGGGAGACCCCTCCCACCAAGGTGTCAGGGTGAAGCTCCTATACCTTCAAAGCCAGAGTATAGGGTATATGCCACTCCAGGTGCAAGATCCATCCCACCTAGGTGTTAATGGGTCCTCTTATATAGCTGCAGCTCTGGTACAAGGACTCGCCCCTCCAAGCTAGTGACACTTCCCACCAGGGTGTTGGGGTGTTGGGAAGGTGTTGGGAGTGGGCTAGTATACCCCCGCAGCCAGGGTAGAGAGAACTTGTCCCTCCAGATTGGAGACCCTTCCCACCAGGGTGTCAGGGTGGGGGAGCTCTTATACCACTGCAGCCAGGGTAGTGGGGACTCACCCCTACAGACAGAAAACCCCTCCCTCTTGGGTGTCGTGGGGAGCTTGTATACCACCTTAGCCAGGGTAGAGAAGACTCGCTCTCCAGGCAGGAGACCCCTCCCTCCATGGTGTCAGGGAGAGCACTTATACAAAAGCAGCCAGGGTAGAGTGGAATGGTCCCTCCAGGTGAAAGACCCCTCCCACCTTGGTGTCTGGTGTGGGGGGCTCCTATACAGCCCTAGCCAGGGTAGAGGGGATGAGCCCCTTTAGGTAGGAGAATCCTCCCACCTGGGTGCTGTAGAGAGCTTGTACACCATGTTAGTGAGTATAGAGGGGATGGAGGTTCGAATCCCCACTCCCTTTGCTGTAGTAGTATATGAGCTCCCCTGAAACCCAGGTGGGTTTGGTCTCCCGCCTGGAGGGGCAAGTCACCTCTACCCTGTCTGTGGCATCATATGGTTGGAAAAGGGAGTAAGGGAAATGGGTGGTGCAGGGAGAGGGTGGCTCATGGCCCAGACTCACTGTATGGTGTCATTGTTGAGGAGCAGGGCCCAGGCTGAAGGAGGTCAAAGCCCCCAGGCAAGGGGCACTGCTATCTTTTCCCAAAGGAAGACTACAGGCCAAACATTTCAGTTCCATCCCCTGGATCTGCTGAGCATCCTGGAAAAGGGAACTGGAAAAGGAGCCCACCAGGGACAAGGACAACAGGACAGCCAAAGGAGGGTTTGAAGTGCTGGAAGAAGGGGGTTTGTGGGTTGCAGGTCAGGACAACAGAAATGAGCCCAGGCTAGGGACCTTTAGGTGGGCCCAGGCTAGGAGAGAGCAGGGAAGGTTGGAGCCAGGCATCCAGGTGCTGTGCTAGGGTTCTGAGATGCAGGGAAAACAAGAGGAGTGGGGAAGTGGCCCCAGTGAGGCCCACAGTTCAAGCCCAGGGAAGCATGGAGCAAGAAGGACCCCCAGAGGCACAAGAGAGAAGCCAGTCCAGGGAATAGAGAGCCAAGGGCCAGCACTGGGGCAAGGGGCTCAGGACAGTGGACAGGGCTGGGGATGGAAGGCAGGGGATCAATCAGGGGGGAGGAAGGCTCGAGGCCCAGCGCCACTGCCAGCTGTCAGGGTCTTGGTGCTGCCCCAAGGGCCTAGCGAGAACAAGTAGCCCAGTCGAGGGTCAGGGTTCTGTTTCCCATAAGGCACCTTGCTCAGATGAGTATCAAGGATCAGGGACCAGGCCAAAGGGCCTGGCAAGGGACAGTGACCAAGAGGAGTGTGATGTGAGGGCACAGTGGGGGGGGTCTTGGTGGGAGCAGAGAGGGGCAGGAGCCAGGACCCAGTCAAGGAGCCCAGGTAAGGAACCAACCCCAACAGAAGGTATTAGAAAACCAATGAGCAGGAGGCACCTGCTCCAGGAAAAAGTGGTAGGGAAGGATAGGTAGGATTGGCGCTAGATGAGGAGACAGAGGGCTGTGTAAAGGGGAGCAAGCTTGTGGGCCAAATCAAGGGGCACCCAGGTCACTCATGACAGAAAGAGAAACCACAGAAAGCAAAGCAATCTAAGTAATGCAGTAAGGAAGTCAGGCTGGCAGCCAGGCCAGGTGAATTTAGGGCAAAATGTCAGGGGGAGGAAGGGTTGGGTTGGCTTAGAGGCAGCTTGCAATGATAGAGGGACAGGAGTGGGAAGGGAGGGGATCGCCCAGGGCAAGGTCATCACTAGACCCAAGTCCACTGCCAGTTGTCAAGTTTGGACAGCAAAGGGGGCCCAGGCGAGGGACAGGACTGTGTTGCCCATAGGGATCCTTCCAGGGCCCAGAGGCCAGCCAATTCTAATCCTCTGCCCTAGTAGAGTAGATCCTCACAGAGAGACCAGGACTGGGGGTGGGTGGGGGCAATGTGAGGGATACCTTTGGTCTGGGATTGGGGGAGTGTCAGTGGGAAGCCAGCAACCATTGGAGGAGACCTGGCTAGTAAGAAGGAGCAGGAGAGCAGTGTTCTGACAATGACAAAATACCACAGTACAAGAGGAATAGAGGGGACACACAGGAGTGGGACCAAGCTAGGGGCCTTTAATCAAGGAATAGGGACAGGATTCTCAAGAAGGGCAACCAGGGGATCCAGCAAGTAGCCAGTCCCAAGAATTGGGAGCCAAGTGCCAGGACCCAGTCCTAGGTCCTATGAAAATAGACAAGGCTCAGGAGGGGAGAAAGGGGAGAAAGTGTAGTGGGTGGCACAGGGAGAGGAGGGATCAAGGCTCGGGTTCACTTCTAGCTGTCAGGATTGAGGAGCAGAGCCTGGGCAGAGAGAGTCCAAAGTCCCAGGCAAGGAGCACAGCTATGTTTTCCCAAAGGGAGCCCACAGGCGAAATATCCAGTTCCAATCCCCTAGACATGGTCATCCTGGGAAAGAGATCTTGTAAAGGGGCCCAGCAGGAACAGGGACAACAGGGGGATGAAGGAGGGTACCATGTGAAAGGTCAGAGGAAGGTGGTCGATGGGGTGCAAGCCAGGATTCCAGAAAGGATCCCAGGCTAGGGACCAACAGGAGAGCCCAGGCAAGGAAAGGGCAGTGCAGGGTGAGGCTGGGCAGGTGGGTGACAGTAGGATTCTGAGGTTCAGGGAAGCCAAGGGGAGTAAGGTACTGGCCCAGCGAGGTGCACAGTCTAAGCCCAAGGAAGCACAGAGCAAGGAAGATCCCCTGAGGCTCAAGCAAGGAGGCCGCCCAGGGAATGGAGATCCAAGGGCCAGGGCTTGGGCGGGGGGCTCAGGAGAGTGGACAAGACTTTGGAGGGATGACAGAGGATCTGGCAGGGGGCAGGCAGGCTCCTGGTCTAGGGCAATTGCCAGGTGTCAGAGTTCCGGGTACAGGACCAAAGGCCCAGGGAGATAAGGCAAGGAGCAGGACTCAGTTTCCCATAAGGTGGCCTGGCCCAGTTAAGAATCCAGGGACAGGGACCTGGCAAAAGAGGCCTGGCAAGTGAAGGCAGCCAGGAGAAGGAAAATGGATGGGTACAGCGGGGATTCTTGTTGGGTGCGTTGGGGGGCAAGATCCAGGACCCAAGCCAAGTGTCCAAACAAAGACCCATTTGACCAACCTAGGACAAGGGACCCAAGGAGCAGCAGACTTACGATAACCAGAGGAATTCTTGAGGGAATTGGGAGGATGAGTTGCACGAGGACCATGAGACACAGGGAAGCTCAATGGACACCAAGGGGAGCCCCCAACAAGGTGCCCCCAGTTCACCCAATAAGAAGAGACTCAACACAATGCAAAGGACCATGAGGAAAGCAGTCAGGGGCTCAAGGGAGTGCACAAGCCCAGGGAAAGGCGTGCCAAGGGTCTGGGTTAGGGAAGGCTGGGTTGGGGGGTAGTGGCAGCATGCAAGGCCAGAGGGCAAGGGAGGGAAGGGAGGGGATTTCTCAGGGCTGGGTTGGAGGAAGTCACATATTAACTATCAGGCCACAAGTTTCAGGCAGTGAAGGGGATGCAGCCGAAGTCAGGGCAGTGTTTCCCATAGGCAACATTCAGGAAGCAGAGGCCAGCCAATTCCAATCCTCTACAGAGAGTAAACTAGACAAAATGAGGGGCAAAAGAGGGCACTGTGAGTGGATACCTGGTGTGTGGAAGTTGGAGTTGGGGTCAGTGGCCATCCAGGACCCATTCGAGGAGTCCAGGCTAGAAAGAAGCACGGGTAGTGGAGGGTCCGGGCAGTGCCATGAACCACAATAAGAGGGGATCAGAGGGGAGGTACAGGAGGGGGGCTGCAAAAAGGGCCTGAAACCAAGGGAAAGGGAAAGGAACCCCAAGAAGGGTGGGCAGGGGCTCAAGCAAGTAGCCAGGCACAATAATGGAGAGCAAAGTGCTAGCACCTAGGCCTGGGTGAATAAAAAGAAACATGGATGGGGAGCAGCAGGAGGGGAGAAAATGAAGTGGGTGCACAGGAGGAGGAGGGCTAAAGACCCAGGTCCACTGCAGGGTGTCAGGTTTCGGGACCAGTGCCCAGGCTGAGGGACAGGGCTAATTTTTTCCAAAGGGAGCACGCAGGGCCAAGAGGTCAGATCAAGTGGCCTGGGGTAGCATCCTGGGAAGGGGATCAGGAAAGCAGGTGTGGCAGAGACAGAAAGGACAGGAAGGCCAAAGGAGGGCTTATAGTCTGAAGGGCTGCAGGAATGGTGTGAGTGAGGTGGATGCCAGCACCCCAGCACGAAGACCAGGCAAGGGACCTAGAGGAAGGCCTAGGCTAGGGGAGAGCAGGGAATGCAGGGCCAGGAATGTGGGGATGCACTAGGGTACTGCAGTACAGGAAAGCCAAGGAGAGCAGGGAAGCGGTGCCAGTGAGGGGACCTGAGACAAAGCACAGAAAAGCAGTGAGCAAGAAGGGCACCAGAAGCTCAAGTGAGGAGCCAGTCAAGGGAAGGGAGAGCCAAGTGTGAGGGCTAGGTCAGGGGGCTCAGGATAGTGGACAAGATTTGGGAGGGAAGACACAGGTTCAATCAGGGGGCAGTCAGACTCAAGGCCCAGGCCCACCTCCAGGTTTCAGAGTTCATGTTGCAGGACCAAGCACCCAGGGAGAGCAAGGGGAAAAGGAGAGGGGCAGGGCTCTTTTCCCATAAGGGGATCTGGCTCAGATTTGAATCCAGGGCCATGGACCTGGCAAAGGAGGCCAGACAAGGGAAAGGGGCCAGGAGGAGAGTGACTGGAGTGCACAGCAAGGGGTGGAGGTGGGTGTGTTGAACCCAGAGCCAGGACTCAAGCCAGTCTCCCAGGCAAGTGACCCACCCTACCTATGTTGATGAGGGACCCAAGTAGCAGGAGACCAGCTAGTACCAGGAAAAAGTGTGAGGGAAGGGAAGTAGGGCCTCCTTGAGAACCAGGACACAGAGGGAAGTGCAAGGGACACCTAGGGCAGCCCACTGGAGGGCCAAAGCTGGGGGGCCCAACACAAAAAGACTCCATGCTATGCCAAGGGACATGAGAAATGTGGTCAGGGGCTCTGGTGAGCACCTAGGCCTGGAGAATATAGCACAAAGAGTCAGTAATAGGGAGTGCTGGGTTGGGGTAGGGGCAGCAGGGCAGAAGGTGTTGGAAGGAAGGGAGGGGATCACTCAGGGATGAGTTGGAGCAAGTCCCATGTTAACTGCCAGGCCTCAAGTTTCAAGCAGTGAACGGGACTCGTGGCAGGGCTGTGTTTCCCATAGGGAACATTCAGGATGCATAGGCGAGCCAATTCTTCTCCTCTGCCCCAGGTGAATAGATCCTCAGTGAGGGACCTGGATCTAAGGAGGGACCAAAGAGGGTACTGTGAAGGGAATGGAAGTGTGGGGGTAGTCGGGCTGCCAGGACCCATTGGAGCAGCATAGGCTAGGGAGAAGCAGGGGGAGCGGAGGATCCGGGCAGTGCCAAGATAACACATCATGAGGGGGTCAGCAAAAGGGGCCTGAAACCACGGAACAGAGAATGGGTCCTCAAGAAGGGTAGCCAGGGTCTCAAGCAAGGAGTTGGGCCCAGTAATGGAGAGCCAAGTGCTAGCACCTGGGCATTGGTGAATGAAAAGGAATATGGAGGGGAGCAGCAGGAGGGGAGAAAGTAAAGTGTGTGACAGAGGGGAAGAAGGGCTCAAGGCAAAGGTCCACTGTAGGGTGTCAGAGGTCGGGAGAAGGGCTCCGGCTGAGGGAGGCCAAAGGCCCCAGACAAGGGGCAGGGCTACATTTTCCCAAAAGGGAGCCACCAGGGCCAACAGGCCAGTTCAAGTTACCAGGCCTGGGTGAGCATCCTAGGAAGGGGATCAGGAAAGCGGGAATGGCAGGGACAAAAAGGACTGGAGGATCAAAGGAAGGTACAGCCTGAAGAGCCACAGGATGGGTGTGAGTGGGGTGGGGGTAAGGACCCCAGAAAGGAGCCCAGGAAAGTGACCTAGAGGATGCCCCAGGCCAGGGGACAGCACGGAAGGCTGGGGCCAGGTAGATGTGGCTGCACTAGAGTACTTCAGTACAGGGAAGCCATGGGGATCAGGAAGTGGCCCCAGTGAAGAGTCCTCAGACAATGCCCAGAAAAGCAGTGAGCAAGAAGGGCCCCAGAGGCTCAAGTGAGGAGTCAGGCCAGGGAACAGAGCCAAGGGGTAGGGCTTGGGCAGGGGCATAGGACACTGGACAAGATTTGGAGGGAAGGCAGGGGATCCATCAGGGGGCAGTCAGGCTCCAGGCCCAGGGCCACCTTCAGGTGTCAGGGTTCCTGGTGGAGGACCAAGCACCCAGGGAGAGCAAGGGTCCAGGTGAGGGGCAGAGCTTTGTTTCCCATAAGGCACCCTGGCTCATATTTAAATCCAGGGCCAGGGACCAGGCAAAGGAGGCCAGAGAAGGGAAGGGGGCCAGGAGGAAGGCAACAGGAGGGCATGGCAGGCGGTCGTGGTGGGTCCACTATAGGGTGGGAACCATGACAGAAAGTAGGCTCCAGGCAAGGGATACACCCAACTGATTGTGATGAGGGACCCAAGGAGCAGGAGACCTGCAAACACCAGGAAAAACGCATGGGGATGGGAGGTTGGGGCTGCGTGAGGACCAGGAGACAGAGGGAAGCTCAGGGGCACCTAGGTAGGCCCGCTGGGGTGCCCAAGGAAGGGGCCCCCTGGTCCAACCCAGCACGAAGAGACTCCAAGCTATGCCAAGGGATATGAGGAATGCAGTCAGGGGCTCAGGTGAACACCCAGGCCCGGAGTCAGGAGCAAAATGAATTAGGGTTAGGGAGCACTGGGTTGGGGTAGGAGCATTATGCAAGGTCAGAGAGCAGGGTAGGGAAGGGAGGAGATCACTCAGGTCTGGGTTGGAGCAAGTCTCATGTTAACTGTCAAACCTCAAGGTACAGGCGGTAAAGGAGACTCAGATGACTGGAAGGGCTGTATTTCCCATAGGAAGCATTCAGGGTGCAGAAACCAGCCAAATCCATTCCTCTGCCCCAGGTGACTAGATCCTCAGAGAGAGACCTGGACCAATGAGAGGCAAAGGAGGGAACTGTGAGGGGATACCTGGTATGCACAGGTTGGGGGGTGTTGGTGGGCTGCAGGATCCATTTGAGGGGACAAGGATAGAGTGAAGCTGGTGTAGCTGAGGGTCCGAACAGTGCCAGGATACTACAGCATGATGAGAAAACATGGGAGGCACAGGAGAGGGCTAGCAAAAGGGGCCTGAAACCACAAGACAAAAACAAGCTCCTTGAGAAGTGTGGCCAGGTGCTCAAGCAAGAAGCCAGGCCCAGTATTGGAGAGCCAAGTGGTAGCACCTGGGCCTGGGTGAATGAAAAGAAACATGGATAGGGAGGGACAAGAGGGGAGAAAGGGGAGCTGCTGGCACAGGGGGAAGAGGGCTCAAGGCCCAGGTACACTGCAGTGCCGCAGCCCGGCTGGCTGGGCAAAATAACCGGGGGGTGACGAATAACTTGTGTACGTTGATGCAGCAGAAATAGGAGCCATTTATTGTAGGATAACAGAGGTATTTATACATTTTGCACAGCTTATCTTAATTAGCATAAACTAGATACAGCAGTCAACCAATCAGGAATCTCCACACTTAATGGCTTGCTTTTGTTACTTCATAAACCACTTCCTCTGGCATTTTGTCAGGCGCCATGCAGACTTGTTTACAGACTCTAACAATTCTCTGTCAATATACCAGGTGCCATCCTGACTTGTTTACAGACCTTAGCATTTCCCCCTTTTGTTTAATTTAAATAACGACCATAGTGTTTTTTACAGAAACACCATAAATAACCTGCTAGAAACAGAAAGGGAGGATACAAAATGTTACAATACCAAGCCAATTGATGGCTCCATGTAAGAAGCCTTTGGAAAAATTATACCAGCAATGACACCGTTAGCAAAGATACTGAGTTACAATTTGTTGTAAATTACAGTTTGTTGTTTCAGTCCAGATAAAGCAGTGTCTCAATAGATTAACTCACAGTCCAGGTAAATCACAGTCCAGGTAAGTTCTGCAGGCAGCTAGCTTAAGTTGTAGCAGCAGAAACAGCAACAGCTCCGAAGTCTCCTCGGGTTCTCAGCTGAAGTTTCCTCCAGTTCTCAGCAACACTGTGAATTATTTCACCTTTGTTTTCACTGGCACTGGGACGAAGGCAGGAACTCCGGATGGCTAAAGAAAATCCTGTAGCATTTCACTAAGAAAACAACCTTCTGAACAATTTAGTACATTATTTCAAGGTTTTGTACATTTGAAACAAGCCTTAATAGTGCTCATTACTCATCAGCCTCCAGGTGTGGGAGACCCATTGTAGTTACTGGTCTTGGAAATGATCAAACTTCAGGGACGCCAGTAGCGTCTTCTGCCAGCTGCCAGCTGTAGCATCCCGGGCAGCCCCAGATGGCCCTGGGGAGAGTCCCAGACTCAAACTGCTTCCGGGCACAGGAAACAAAAGCCTGCGAGACTGTGCCTCCAGGTCAGGTCTAGATTTGGGCTCACAGTGGTGATCTGCTCCCCTGGGCAGGGGGGCAGGGAAGAGCCCGCAATTGCCGCTTGGAAAATTCTTGTTGCGCCATGATCGGCTTGGGCAGGTGGCAGCCGCCTTGTCGTTTCATGCACCCTCTGGTAACGAAAAGTATTCAGTAATAGCCTTTTGCTGCAACTTTTTTCCTGATAATTCTTTTTCTTCTGAACTTTCTTTTTCTTTCTGACTAGAGTTTCTGGGCTTTTATCAACACATGCCCTAACTATTCTTGGTTCCACTGGGGTGCCTTTTTCTCTTATTAATTTACTTCTCACCCCCTTCCATATTTTCATCACAAAGACAATACAACATTTCAAGACAAAACAAGACACAAACATATTGCATCAATCTTCTCCATTTTCTCGAAATGGCCATTTTTCCTCTCGCCCTATCTGCCTAGGGACGAGCAGATTGCTCCCGTCCTATCTATGGACGGGCAGCTTTTTTTCGTCACTTACCCCCGAGTGTCCCAGGGCTCCCTGTAACGGGCCACCATCTGCCACAGCCTGACTGGCTGGGCAAAATAACAGGGGGGTGACTAATGACTTGTGTACGTTGATGCAGCAGGAATAGGAGCCGTTTATTGTAGGATAACAGAGGTATTTATACATTTTGCACAGCTTATCTTAATTAGCATAAACTAGATACAGCAGTCAACCAATCAGGAATCTCCACACTTAATGGCTCGCTTTTGTTACTTCACAAACCACTCCCTCTGGCATTTTGTCAGGTGCCATGCAGACTTGTTTACAGACTCTAACAATTCTCTGTCAATATACCAGGTGCCATCCTGACTTGTTTACAGACCTTAGCACTGCAGGGTTTCAGGGTTCAGGAGCAGGTCCCAGGCTGAGGGACGCCAAAGGGCCAAGGCAAGGGGCAGGGCTATGTATTTCCAAAGGGAGCCCCCAGGGCCAAGAGGCCAGGCCAAGTCACCTGGCCCGGGTGAGAATCCTGTGAGGGGGATCAGGAAAGTGGGCATGGCAGAGACAGAAAGGACTGGAAGGCCGAAGAAGGGCATAGCCTGAAGGGCCTAAGGACTGGTGTGGATAGGGTGGGAGCGAGGACCCCAGGTAGGAGCCCAGGAAGGGACCTAGAGGAGGGCCCAGGCCAGGAAAGAGCAGGGAATGCCAGGCTGGGAAGGCAGGGCTGCACTAGGGTACTGAGGTACAGGAAAGCCAAGGGGAGCAGGGAAATGGCCCCAGTGAGGGGCCCTCAGACAATGCCCAGCAAAGCAGGGAGCAAGAAGGGCCACCAGAGGCTCAATTGAGGAGCCAGGCCAGGGAACTGAGAGCCAAGGGCCAGGGCTTGGTCAAGGGTCTCAGGTCAATGGACTAGATGTGGGAGGGAAGGCAGGGGATCCAGCAGGGTGCAGTCAGGCTCCAGACTTAGGGCCACCTCCAGGTTTCAGGATTACTGGTGGAGGACCCAAAAAGAGCAAGGAGCCCAGGCATGGTGCAGGGCATTGTTTTCCATAAGGCACCCTGGATCTGATGTGAATCTAGGGCCAGGGTTCTAGCAAAGGAGGCCAGGAAAAGGAAGGGGGCCAGAAGTAGGGCAATGGGAGGGCATTGCAAGGGGTTGGGGTGGGTGCCCATAGGGGTGAGACGCAGGACCCAAGGTCTCACACCTTAAGGCAAGAGACCCCTCCCACCTGGGTGTGGCGGGCAGCTTGCGTATCTCCAGAGCCAGGGTGGAGGGGACTCTCCCCTTCCAGCGGGAGACACCTCCCATCTTGTTATGGTGGGGAGCTTCTATACCACAGCAGCCAAATAGAGGGGAGTTGGCCATGGGTCTCTGGGAAAGTTGGAAAACTCCTGCAGCCAGGGTAGGGGAAGTCACCTTTCTAGTTTGGAGACCCCTCCAACCTGTATGTCAAGGGGAGCTCATATACACCAGCAGCCAGGGTAGAAGCAACTGGTACCTCCAGGCGAGAGACACTTCCCACCTGGGAATGGGATTAACTCCTATACTGCCTTAGCAAGGTTAGAGGGAACTGGCCCCTCCAAGTGGAAGACCCCTCCCACATGGGTGTGTGGTGACCAGGGATCCTATACACCTGCACCCTGCATAGCAATGACTCGCCTTTCCAGGCGGGAGACTCCTTCTACTGGGGTTAAGTGGGGGCTCTTATACCCCCAAGCCAGGGTTGAGGGGAGTCACCCCTTCAGGCGGGAGACCCTCCCACCTGGGTGGGGTGGGGGGAGCGCCTATACTGCTGCACCCAGAGTAGTGGGGACTCCCCCCTTCAGGCAGGAGACTCGTCCCACTAGGATGTCTCGGGAACTTGTAGACCATCTTAGACAGGGTAGAGGAGGCTTGCCCATCCAGACTGGAGACTCCTACAACCTGGCTGTCATATGGAGCTTCTATGCCATCCTAGCCATGATAGAAAGTACTTGTCCCTCCTGGCGGGAAACCCCTCCCATCAGGGTGTCAGTGGAAGCTCATACACCACCACAGCCAGAATATAGGGGACTTGCTCCTGCATGCAAGAGATCCCTCCACATGGGTGTCTGGGGCAGCTTGTATACCTCCACAACCAGGGTAGAGGGGACTCCCTGCTCCAGTTGGGAGATTCTTTCCACCTGTGTGTCAGGGTGATACTGCCACAGCAAGGGCAGTGGGGACTTGCTCACACAGGCAAGAGACCCCTCCCATCTGGGTGTGTGTGGGAGAGATCCTATACCGCCACACAGGGTAGAGGGGATTCTCCTCTCCAGGTGGGAGACCTCTCCCACCTGGGTTTCAGGGGGAGCTATTATACCACTGCAGCCAGGGTAGAGGATACTTGCCTCTCCAGGAGGGAGAACCCTTTCATCTGGGTGTCCTGGGGAGCTCCTATACCGCTGAAGCCAAGAAAGGGGGGACTCGCTCCTGTAGGTGGGAGAACTCTCCCACTGGGTGTCAGGGTGAGTTCCTATACTGCTGCAGCCAGGGTAGAGGAGACTTACCCTTCCTGTCGCAAGACCCCTCCCACCTGAGAGTCCAGTTGGGCTCCTATACCTCCACAGTCAGGGAAGAGGGGATTCACCCCAGCAATCATGGGACCCCTCCCACCTGGGTGTCCAGATGAGCTTGATTTATGCAGCAGCCAGGGTAGAGGGGATTCGCCCCTACAGGAGGGATACAACTTTCACCCGGGTGTCAGGGAAGTTCCTATACTGGAACAGCCAGGGAAGATAAAACACTCTCCTGCAGGCAGAAGACCCCTCCTCCTGGGTGTACTGAGAGCTCTTATATAGCAAGAGCTAAAGTAGAGGGGATTCGCCCTTCCAGGCGGGATACTCCTCCCATCTGGGTGTCCTGATAGCTTGTATACTGCCAAAGCCAGAGTAGTGGGGACTCGCCAGTCCATGCAGAAGACCACTTCCACCTGTGTGTAGTGGGGCACTTGTATACTGCCTTAGCCAGGTAGCGAAGCCTCGCCACTCCAGGCAGGAGACTCCTCCCACCTGGGTGACTGTGACATTGTATACCACCACATCCAGGGTAGAGGGGACTTATTGCTCCAGGCAGGAGACCCCTCCCACCTGGGTGTCAGGGTGAGATCTTTAACACAGCAGGCATGGTACAGGGAACTCACCCCTCCAGGAGAGAGACCCATCCAACCTGGGTGTCAGGGAAAGCTAGTATACCACTGCAGCCAGGGTAGAGGGTTTTCTCCCCTTCAGGTGGAAGACCCCTCCCTTCTTGGTATGGAAAGGGAGATGCTATACCACAGCACTCAGAATAGAGGGGACTTGCCCCTCAAAGCAGGAGACCCCTCTCACCTGGGTGTCTGGGAGAGCTGGTACACCCCATCAGACAGGGTAGACAGAAGTCACCCTTCTAGGTGAGAGACCCCTCCCACCTGGGTGTCAAGGGAACCTCCTTAACCTCTGCAGGCAGTGTAGAGAGGACTTGCCCCTCTAAGAGAAGACCCCCCTCTCACCTGGATGACAGGTGGAGCTCATATAGCCCAGCAGCCAGGTTACAGGCATCTTGCACCTCTAGGTGAGAAACATTTCCCACCTGGGAATGGAAGTAACTCCTATGCCACCTTAGCCACAGTAGAGGGGACTCGCCCTTCCAGGCAGAAGACCCCTCCCACCTAGGTGTCAGGTGGAGCTCATATACCCCAGCAGCCAGGGTAGAGGGGACTCACACTTCCAGGTGAGAGATACCTCCCACCTGGGGATGGGGGTAACTCCTATACTGCATTAGCCAGGGTAGAGGGGAATTGCCCCTCCAGGTACAAGACACCTCCCACATGGGTGTCTGGTGGGGGGTATGTGATACACCTGCAGATGGGATAGCAGCAAATCACCCCTCAAGGTGGAGACCCTTCCTCCTGGGGATAGGAAGGGGTTCTTAAACCCCTTCAGCCAGGGTTGAGATCACTGGCCCCTTCAGGCTGGAGACCCTTCCACCTAGGTGTGGGGGTGGAGTTCGTATACTGCTGCAGAGAGGGTACTGGGGACTCACCCCACCAGGCAGGAGACCTCTCCCACCTTGTTGTCTGGGGGAACTTGCATAAATTTGCAACCAGGGCAGAGTGGACTCCCTTCTCCAAGAGTGAAACCCCTTCCACCTGGGTGTCCTGGGTGCTCCAATAACGCTGAAGCCAGGGTTGTAGGACCTCACACTTCTAGGTGGGAGACCCCTCCCACCTGGGTACTGCGGGGAGTTCCTATACAGTTGCAACCAGGGTAGTGTGATAGTAAAAGGAAATGTGATTCCATTTTGTTTTATGACTTCATTCTGCAAATCAACCATGCCAAGTAGAAACATCATGACTAGGGCAAGATATTCTTTTCCTTTTGCTATTGAAACCTTTTAGAACATGGAACTAATAATGGGGCATTTTTTCTGTAACTAGGGATTGGTTAGGCTTTTCACCACTTGACTGCACTCTCCCGCTTCTGTAACCTGGCTTGCTTGCATTAGCTAGACACCCAAACATCCCTTTTGTGGTTTTTAGGCTTATAAGGAGTGCCCTTGAAATTTTTCTGGGCTGATCAGGGAAACAGCATTATGTTCTGGTCAGCTGCCACCTGAGAGCTTCAATAAAGGCTTGATTTGATTATATGTGAGTGATTTAAAAGTCAGTTTATGAAATCCCGGGATGAAGCTTTAACTATAACATCTGGGGGATTGCCCAGGATCCATTTCTTCCCTCCCTTACGTCAAATTTTCCTCCAATGACAGGCCTTCGGACCTTGGCCCCAGAGTAGAGGGGAGCTCCGAGAGATGTTCCTCAGCCTCACTCCGAGGATGACTCCAGTCTGTACTTAGATGCTCTGAAAAGCCTCCCATCAGTCTGTCAGTTCTGGTGAGTGGATTCCTCTAGGGAAAATGTCAGATTGGATGCAGTTGCTTACACCTTTCCTGGGACAGGACAAGATGTTGTCACTGTTTCACTGAAGGTCTCCCTGTATGACCTCATCTGTCTGTATCTGAGGCACACTGGAGGCTCCCCAAGAGGTCTCATCTCTCTGTGGGCAGGATGAGATGTCTTCTGTGTCCCACTGGAGGCCTCCCTGTGGGACCCTATCTGTCTGGGGGCAAGATGAGACGTGGTCTCTGCCCCATTAGAGATCACCCTGTGTGACCTCAGCGATTGTTGCTTGTTCTGTGTCTGTTCTGCTGTTTGTCGTTTCTCCAGAGTCTTTTGGCTGTTTGTCATTTGTCCAGTGTCAGTTTGCCAGCTGTTTGTCTTATTTATATATTCGTGTATAGTTCAGTGTCTGAATTGCTGTTTGTCATTTGTTCAACATCTGTTCACCAGCCGTTTGTCTTGTGTTTATCTGTGTTGTGCATGGGCCCTTTTCTTGTTCTCATAACCACTCTTCTTTCATCAGGACTCCTTCACTCCACCGACATCATGAGACAAGGAAGTGCTACAGAGATCTCTACATGGACCCCTTTAACTTGTTTTCTTAACATTTTTCAGGACTTTGTCTGTTGGTTTTTTTTTTTTCCCCTTTGTGTTCTGTGTTAATTTCTACCTGTGTTTGTTTTTAATAGAAAAAAAAATGATTGAAACGGTTTTAACTGTGCTCATTACAGCTTGCATTTTTAAAATGTAAAGTGCTGCTGACAGGACTAAAAGAATTGTCAAAAGTAAAAATTAAAGGTAAAAAGAAAAAGGCATTCTAGAGATTGCCTTTATTTAGGAACTGGGCCAGGTGGCCAACTGGGCAAATCCTGTCAGTCCCTATAGGGGACAGATTAAAACTAAAGTGCTTTATAAAATTATTATTCCTAAATTGTATTAAAAAAGCATAATTTTACCTAGAAAATTTGGCTTTTGTCTCTCAGTATTTACAAGCATAAATAACTCCCAACTATTAAAAAATGGTCTAAAGATATTTCAATGTCAGGCTAAAAGTTGGTGGCTGCTATACAAGAAACCAGAAAAACGTGTTTAAAATGGGACCCCAACCTAGGAGACTCTTCCAAGGAGACCAATAAATCTGCATCTTTGGGAAATTCCTCCAGGGAGAAACTAGCCCCCTTTGTTTGTCTATGTTCCCTCAACTCTTTTCAGCTTTCATGATCAGGACCACCTCAGGAAAAAGGTTAAAAAAACTTTTAAAATTCTATATTTGTTAAATTCATGATTTTGATTCAATACGCTCAGGTTAATATGTTTTTATGAATTCACTTTGCTTTATTCTAATGCCAATTTACAAAGGCTAACTCTGAATCTAATAGGTTTTTAAAAAATAAGCTACAAGGCTTTTGTTTGTTTGCTTTGTATGGGTGCACCAGTGTACTGTCCGTCTGCATGTATTGTCATGTCTATATATATATGGTACAAAAAATTGACATATGAGCTCATAAATTATAATTATTAAAAATGGATCTAAATACTTTTGGTTAATATGATTTAAAATGTTCAATTAAAATTGGGGAAATAGTTAAAAGTACAAATGTCTTTTAAGTTACTAATGCACAGTTTTGTTTCTAGATGGTTAAACAGCTGTTAAAGTGTTAATGTCTATAAAGTGTCTGACATCCATTGTCTCTAGGATATTTCTTCAACAGGAAAAAAAGATTACTAATACTATTCAATTCACTTGTCTGATACCTTGTTTTCAAAAAAAGATGTGTAAATCTAAATATATAAAAATTAATCATGGGTGTGTTTGTTAGAGACATCTAATTAGTACAAAGTTAAAATGCTGACTGTTAAATATAATATCAAATACTCTTAAATCCTTAGATTCCATAAGGTAAAATGCTTAAACAATATTGGTGTTTTCACAAATTGGTAAACTAAAAAAGAAATTTGAAATTATTTTGTGGTATTATTAAAACAAGTTTATTACAAATTACAAAGTCCCAACAGGTATAATTCTACATACAAGGAGTCAAGAGGTTTCAACTGTGTTTCAATTAAAGTACTGTAAGTAACAAATATTTCATCTTATTAAAATGGATTAATTTATTTAAATTCTCAAATTAATAAGGGTTATTTCAAGGTACAAGCAGAAAAAAGGGATCAATGGATTAAAAATTATTAAAAAGTTCTAAATATAAAAATATATTTAATGAAAAATGTTTTCAGGTAAAAAGTCTTTATGTAGTAAAGTATTATTATAATACATCTAAGTAAACAACAAAAGGGTCTAATTAAGTAATATAAAGGTCTATTAATAAAAGAGAAATATTAAAATTTTATATGTAAGTAAGTTGGTTATATATGTAACACAAATAATTAAAAACTATTCAAGGTTATTCCCTAAGGACAAATAATAATGTACTGATATATTTATATGTTAAAATGACAAAAACTTCTAAAAATATTAATTACATTGTGTCTATTAAGTTTTATCCCATAGAACAAGTAATCTTGGAGAAATTAATGTTTGTACATCTGTGGCTAAACAGCAACTGTTATTCTAAAGTATTGTCCAACATTATAGTGTCTAGATTTACCTTTAAAAGCTAACCTTGGTTAATATAAAGACATCAATAAAAGTGTGGTACATTACTCTTCTTTACAGATTAAATGTGTTCATATCTTTCAGGTATACAAGTCTTTAAAAGGTTTAAAGAAACATTTTATCAATCTGGTATTCTCTGAACTAAAATTGTCTGTAATGGTAATTTAAACTTATAATTGATTTTATTTATATTATTTGATGTTTTGTAACCAAATCTTATGTTACCTTATACACTAAAATAAAAATTTAAAGATATTTTAAAAAGTAATGAGAGCCTAATCTATTTAAAGATTAATATTATAAAACATTTTGCTACTTTTCCACATGAAAAAAAAAATGCTAAGGGCTCTCAGCCTTTCCTTGATTAATGTTTCATATGTATGTCATATTGTGCTACTAACATTCATACAGAGTCAGGAAACATTATATGTAAACTTTATAAAATGTTATCTAAAAATTGAGACAAAGATCAGCTTTAAAACTAAAACACTTTACCTAAGATTTGTAAAGAGCCCTGCCTTACCTGAGATAAGGATTTGCTTCCCACCTTACAGCATGTCAGAATAACTTCAAAGTAGGCCAGATTTCAGTTGATTTAAAGTTATATTCAAAGATTATTTTATTGGAAAGATTACTGTGAATCTCAAATAGGAAATATAATGTATAACTCATCCAAGGTTCAAAATTATATACAAGCTAAATATGTTATTATTATTGTTAATTTCACTTTGTATTTTCATTATAACTAAAAGAAACCAGTAGACCTTTATGGTGGCAGTGTCTGATTAATAAGAGAGAGAGAGAGAGAGAGAGAGAGAGAGAGAGAGAGAGAGAGAAGAGGGAGAGGGAGAATGAAAGACAGGGAAATTGAGAGAAAAAGGAGAGAGAAAGGAGAACCTGGCAAGAGAGAGTTTTTATACCAAAATCTAATGAGCTCTCTGGGTATGTAAGCTGCCTTGTTCACATGCAGTGATTGGATCATACAGTAGTTGCTAAGGGTGTCATCTTCTGCCTTCAGACAAACTGGGCAGGGGTCAGATGTGCATTTCCATGACACCAGACAGGAAAAGTCAAGTGTTCAACTTTAAGTGGGGTTGAATGTTCAGACTTCAGGCAAATAAGTGAAACTAACATTTGTTCAGCCTGCTCTGCAACTACCAATAACTGATGCCTGTTAATGTTTTACAGAGGTAATACTTCATAAACACACAACCTAAATTAATTTGAAATATTAAGCCATCATTTGTAGACAGATAATTAAAAGAAATTAAATTAACTGTAAAGGGGCTAAAGTTATGGCTCAGCAGTAGAGTGTTTGCCTTGCATGTGTGAGACACTAGGTTCAATACTCAACATTGTATAAATTAATAAATAAAATATAGTGTTATGTAAAAAATAACTGTAAAGTTGTAAGCATTAAAATTAAAATATAGAATTCTTAGTTTAAGAATAATAAAATAACATAAAAATGTTATAATATATTATATTATAATAAAAAATGTTAATAAAATAAAATAATAATAAAATAATAAAACTAACTTGCTGGATGTTTAAGGCCAAACTTAAATTTAAGTTTAAAATAAAGGGGCCAAAGAAAACCAATATTTGGCTCTTGCCCTCTGAGTCAGCCTGAACCAGGACAGGGGCAAAAGCTTTGCAACTTTGGGCCACATACCCTCCTGATAAGGGAGAATAATGAGACCCCTGGATAGCAGAAAACCAATGAATGTACATGCTGCAAAAGAGGAGGGTCATTGAAAAAGGGAGAAATGCCTGAGGCTTCCAAGGGAAGCCATATGTTCAGTAAGACCTTGACCCATTTTAAGGCAGATGACACTAACAGAGCTAAAATCCTATGCTGCTCACAAGTTCCTCAAGAATGTCCTCCAAGAAAACTCAGCTGACTCTTACCAATAGATAGGAACATGGTCAGTTTGACCAGCTTGGTATTAAACACCAGGCAAAAACAGTTAAAAACCAAAGCACATCCATTCCTGGATATTTAAAATGAAACAATAGTTATTTTAATGTAACTTAAAATGTACACTTGTGTTAACACCCCTCAAAATAAGTAAGACTGGAGACAAAAGAAGAGAGATTCTTAGACAAAAATACCTTATAACTACCAATAAACATTGCCAGAAGTTTTTAGTCAGTTTAAGGCCTACAGATCTTCCTAACTACCTACACAGGTAGACTTAAACAATGTTTGCTAGTATAATATCTAACCTTAAATAACAAAGATAAAGGTATTTCTACTAAACACAGAGGTCATGCCAATAAAGATATTTTACAAAAATCAGATGGCATTAACTAACTAAACTAAATGTTGTGTCTATGTTCCAGATAATTCTGACAAGGTTAAAGATTTATGTTGCCTAAAAAGGGCCTTATTATGCTTTGTTAGGCCTTGTTATGGGGACAATTTCTCAGGTATTCCACCTCCTGGAAAACAATTACTAATTGCTGTCATTTTCATGATATTCATGGACAGGTTTTCAGATGCTACAACTGCTATTTTGTATTAATCTTGTTTCAATACTCATGTTTTTTGTTTGTTTGTTTTTTTCAAAGAAGTGCCCACCACCAAATCTATTTACAACCTGTTTTTTCTTAACCAGATTTTTACCATGGACACCTTAACCCTCTCAATTTCTAAAAAGGGACTCCAAACTGCTTGCCCACTGCACATTGACCCTCTCAGCTCAATGTAGGAAGAACGGTCATCGCCCTTTTCCCTTAAAGCACTAAGAGGTCCCAAACATTAGAGAAAAAATTATGGTCAATACAGATGTTCGCCAATATGTCTAGCTCAGGAAGATGTACCTGGAAAACTACTCTCCAGATCACCCTGAGTGATCTCCCATAAAGAAATCACTCAAGGTGGGTTGCACAACCTAACTTATAAGTGGAACAATTCTCCATTCACCAAAAATTGTGCTTCCTGGGTCCCAGTTCAAACTCCTTGCCTAAATCTCCAAACTGTCAATAACTTTGAACTATTTAACTTACTATTTTGATTGAATAAAAGGAAAAGAACACCAGACTTATTAAAAAGCTAGGGCCCAATGATTTATCAACATAGATTGCCTGCCCCCATTTTATTTCCCCTCCTGGCTGGTATGGGAATAGCTGGATCTACTCTTTGGGAATGACAACTCTTATTACGGTATCCAAAAATTTTGTCCCACAGCCATCAAATAGATATAAATTTAAACTTCAGGTAATTGCTACTAAACCAGTGGGGAATGGTTAAATGCAAAAGCAAAGGTGACTCCATTTTGTTTTGTGACTCCATTCCATAAAACAACCATGCCAAGTAGAGGGGTCATGACTGGGGCAAGAAGTTCTTTCTCTTTTGCTATGGACACTTTTAAGAACATGGAACTAACTAATGGAGCACTGTTTCAGTAACTAGGGTAAAGGTGCTCTGTTGCTCTAACTGGGGTGATTGTGCTAACTTTGGTTGGTTAGGCTTCCCTCCACTTGACTGCACTCTCCAGCTTCTGTAACCAGGCTTGCTTGCATTGGCTAGACCCCCAAACATCCCTTTTTTGGTTTTCAGGCTTTTAAGGAGTATCATGACAATTGTTCAGGGCTGATCAGGAGAGCAGTTTTGTGTTCTGGTAAGTCACCACTAGTGTGTTTCAATAAAGGCTTGAGGGGCCTGGAAGTCAGTTTATGAAACCCTGGAATGAAGTTTTAACTATAATACCAGGAAGGCAGGGCTGCACTAGGATACTGCAGTACAGGAAAGCCAAGGGGAGCAGGGAAGTGGATCCAGCAAAAAGCCCTCAGACAATGCCCAGAAAAGCTGTCAGCAAGAAGGCCCACCAAAGGCTCAAGCGAGGAGCCAGGCCAGGTAACAAGAGCCAAGGGTCAGAGCTTCGGCAGGGGGCTCAGGACAGTGTACAAAATTTGCAAAGGAAGGCAGAGAATCCAGCAGAGGGCAGTCAGGCTCCTGGCCCAGGGATACTTCCAGGTTTCAGGGTTCCAGGTGCAGCACCAAGCGCCCAGGGAAAGCAAGGGGCCCAGATGAGGGGCAGGTAATTGTTTCTTATAAGGAGCCCTGGATCAGATGAGAATCTATAGCCAGCGTCCTGGCAAAGGAGGCCAGGAAAGAAATGGGGCCAGATGGAGGGTGACAGGAGGCGCCCTGCAGGGGGTTGGGGTAAGACTCAGGACCCAAACCAGGCTCACAGTCAAGGGACCCACCCTATCAATGGTCATGGGGAACTCAAGGAGCAGAAGAACTGCAAGCGTCAGAAAAAAGCCAGAGGGAAAAGGGAGGAAGGGGCTGCTTGAGGACCAGGAGAATCCAAGGGACACTCAGGGGATCCTGCTGGTGCACCCAAGCAAGGGGCCCCCAGGTCAGATCAAACACAGAGAGACTCCTTTCTATGACAAGGGCCATGAGGAACACGGTCAGGGGCTCAGATTAATGCCCAGGCCCAGGAATTGGAGCTCAATGGGTCAGGGTTAGGGAGGGCTGGGTTGCATTAGTGGCAGCATGGAAGGCTGGAGGGAAGGGAGGGCATCACTCTGGGCTGGGTTGGAGCAAGTCCCATGTTAACTCCCAGGCCTCAAGGTTCAGGCAGTGAAGGGGACTCAGGCGAGTGGCAGGGCTCTGTTTCTCATAGGGAGCATTCAAGGCACAGACATGGACCAGTTCCACACCTCTGTCCCAGGTGAGTAGATCCTCAGAGAGGGACCTGGACCAAAGGAGGGGCCAGAGAGGGTACTGTGAGGGGATACATGGTGTACAGAAGTGGGGGACGAGTTGGGCTGCCAGGACACTTTTGAGCAGCATAGGCTAGAGAGAAGCAGGGTGGAGTGGAGGATCCGGGGAGTGCCAGGATAACACAGCATGAGGGGATCAGAGGAGAGGCACAGGAGAGGCCAAATGAAGTCACTAGGCCAAGGTGAGCATCCTGGAAGGGAATCAGGAAAGCGGGAGGGGCAGAGACAGAAAGAACTGGAGAGCCTATGGAGAGCACTATCTGAAGAGTCACAGGAAGGTAACGGGTGGGCTGGGGGCCAGGACCCCAGCAAGATGCCCAGGTAGGGACCTAGAGGAGGGCCCAGGCCAGGGGAGTGCAGGGAACACTGGGCAAGGAAGGCAGAGCTGCACTAGGGTACTGAGGTACAGAAAAGCCAAGGGATCAGGGATGCATTCCCAGAGAGGGGCCCACAGACAATGCCCAGAAATGCAGTGAACAAGAAGGGCCACCAGAGGCTCAATCAAGAAGCTAGGCCTGGGAACAAAGAGCCAAGGGCCAGGGCTTGGGCAGGGGCTCATGACATTGGACAAGATTTGGGAGGGATGACAGGGGATCCATCAGGGGACCGTCAGGCTCCAGGCCCAGAGCCACCTCCAAGTGTCAGGGTTCCTGGTGGAGGACCAAGCACCCAAAGAGAGCAAGGGGCCCTGGAAAGGGGCAGAGCTCTGTTTTGCATAAGGTGCCTGGCTCATATTTGAATCCAGGGCCAGGGACCTGGCAAGGGATGCCAGACAAGGGAAGGGGGAAAGAAAATGGGGGATAAAAGGTCACAGTAGGGGGTTGTGGTGGGTGCACTGAAGGGTGAGAGGCATGACCCAAGACAGACCGCCAGGCAAGAAACCCACCCAACCAATTGTGATGAGGGAACCAAGGAGCAGGAGACCTGCAAGTGCCAGGAAAAAGCACAACAGGAAGGAAGGCAGGGGCTGTGTGAGGACCAGGAGACAGAGGGAAGCACAAGGGGCACCTAGTAAACCTGTTGTGGGGCCCAAGTAAGGGGACCCATGTCAGACCCAACAGGAGAAGATTCCATGCTATGTCAAGGGACATGAATAACATGGTCAGGGGCCTAGGGGAGTGCCCAGGCCTGGAGACTGTAGCACAAAGGGTCAGGGTTAGGGAGGGCCGGATGGGGTAGGGGCAGCATGCAAGCCCAGAAGGCAGGGGAGAGAAGGTAGGAGATCACTCAGGGCTGTGTTGGAACAAGATACAAGTTAACTAGCAGGCCTCAAGGTACAGGTAGTGAAGGGGACTCAGGTGACTGGCATTGTTGTGTTTCCCATAGGGAGCATTCAGGTTGCAAAGACCAGCCAGATCCACTGTTCTGCCCCAGGTGAGTAGATCCTCAGAGAGGAACCTGGAACAATGAGGGGCAAAAGAGGGTACTGGGATGGGATACCTGGTGAGCAGAGGTTGGGGGGATCGGTGGGCTGCAGGACCCACTTGAGGAGCCTAGGCTACAGTGAAGCTAGGATTACAGAGTCTCGGGCAGTGTCAGGATACCACAGCATGAGATGAACATAGAGGAGGCACAGGATGGAGCTGGCAAACTGGGCCATAAACAAAGGAACAGGGAAAGGGTCCTAGAAAAGGGCAGCTTTGGGCTCAAGCAAGGAAACAGGCCTAGTAGTGGAGAGCCAAGTGGTAGCACTTGGGCCTGGGTGAATGTAAAGAAACATGGATAGGTAGGGGGGAAGAAAGGGGAGTGGCTGGCACAAGGGGAGAAGGGCTCAAGGCCGGGGTCCACTTCAGAGCATCTGGGGTCCATTGCAGGACCTCTGCTGAGGGAGGC
Source organism: Callospermophilus lateralis (assembly GCF_048772815.1). Lineage (NCBI taxonomy): Eukaryota > Metazoa > Chordata > Mammalia > Rodentia > Sciuridae > Callospermophilus > Callospermophilus lateralis. Next base: position 29,909,076 of record NC_135322.1, on the reverse strand, counting down.
CAAAAGGCCCAGGCAAGGGGCAGGACTATGTTTTTCCAAAGGAAGCCTGCAGGGCCAAGTTGTCTGGCCCGGATGAACATCCTTGGAAGGGGATCAGGAAAGTGGACATGGCAGATACAGAAAGGACTGAGGGCCAAAGGAGGACACAAGCTGAAGGGCCTCAAGACGGGTGTATCAGCCACGCGACCAACACCCTAGCTTCATAATAGATGTTCGAAACATATAAATTAACTAGTGAATTCAAATTAAAGAGACATGACTCTCAATTTACCTTTTATGACAAGATCAGAGATGGCTCCTCCCAGCTCCTCCCTCTAGCCACCTGATACGGTAGCAAGGTTTACACAAGAGGCCAGCAAGAGAGAGAAACACGGCAAGGAGTGAGCTTTTATTGGGGAACAAAAAAATTCAGGGGAAAATTCCATCCAAAGAAGGACGAGGGGGGAAGCATTCCAAGTTTGGGATCAGTTATTGGTTTTCAGGTCAGTGGTCAGGCACACCCCCACAAGCCCTTAAACCTGGGGAAAGGTAGGGAAGGCTCTGACACAGTGTGTTTAACTGCCTTACACACATGCAGAGAGGTAGCTCAAAGCACGTGCGAGAACGGCTTCCCACATATTCCCCCTTTCTTTCTTTTAAAAATCAGGTGATGGTTTACTCTCTTGAGTTTCTGCACTCTTGCTCTGAACACTCACCATCCTATAAATACAACACAAAAGAGAATTAACAGCAAAGAGAACAATAATGTACCAGGCTGAGTGTTTAAGAATATTTCCAGGGTGAAATCCATTTAACTCCTTTAATATTTGGTTAGCCAAAAAAGAAGGATCCGAAAAATCAGCTCTATTATTTTGAATATCCTGGATATGGTGGTGAAGTTCCAAAAGATTCAAGCTATTATTATGTTGCCAAATACCTAACAAATGGTTCTTAACCTTCTCCCAATCCCAGAGGGAAGCATTGTACTTGGCAGCTGTAACACACACATATTTATATTTTGCGTGGCATTCAAGCCTTTCTTTAAACTTTAAAGCTGAATGTTTATTACCTATGTCTATAACAGTCACCTCTAAGGCATTTAACTTAGTCTTAATCCTTTCATCAATATTTATTTGATTGTGCAGAGCCTTGGAAGTATTTTGGGCTAAAATATTAGGAAATTTGGCATGTTGACTATTTTGAGATAAGGTTATTGAGGCAGTGACGCTGGATGCAATGAAAGAAACCAGTGCTAAAATACCAACAATTATGATTCCAAGAGCACATTTTGGTCTCGGTAGCTAGGCATGAATTTGTTGAAAGACTTGAAAACCAGCATCAGTGTACTATGGCTGTGAAATATTAGCAGACAATAAAACAAAAGAGGACTGATGAACTACCAGGACTCCTTTTTCTCAATTATACCTAGTAATACAATTGGTTAGGTTACATTTGTTACATCTAACAACATGTCTGTCATTTATTCATTGAACTTTTACATTTTCAATAATCAAAACATAAGGAGATTGGACACAGGCTTGTAAGCCATAGCAAGATCCCTTCTTACAGCTGTTGCCAACAAATTTTGGTAAAGGCTTGTCTGTAAAATGTAAGAATTCTCAGGCAGCAATTAAGTGCCAAACATCTTTTTGACTACCACCCTCACTGTAAGTAAAAATATTACTAACAAATCCTGCAGGTGTCATAGTAGAATTTTTTCATAATTGTCTCTTATCAATTTTTGGAGACCAGTCTAAAATGTACCCACTATCTTTAGACACCTTATGTTGTGCTGAAAGTGTATGTACACAATCTATCCATCTAGGAAAGGTGCCAATCTCAATTGTAGAACTATTTGGACAGTGGGATATTCTTGGAGGTTTTGCAGAAATGACTGGTTTGTTATGGGAAAGTCCCATCTTAATTACTCATCTAGTATAAGGTTTTAAGTCTCCATAAATATTATGATTAGTCAGTCTAGGTCTACCAACCGCTGTCTTCTTCAAATGATACTCTCAGCCAGCCAGCATGTTTATCGTGATACCAACACAAAGGTAATTGTGCACTGTAGCCAGAATAATTAAATCTAGTCACATGATTGGGAGTAATATGAGTATCTGTAAATCCTCCCATCATGAATGAGTCATTAGTAAACACTGAAATAGATTCTCCAGTCCACACAGCTGCATGTACCAGGGGTGATCTGGGAAATATGTCCAGTAAGTGTCTGCTTGACTCCCTTTTACCTGACAGCCCAGTAGGGCAATCACGGTAGCTACCATCATCAATGGGGTTTTGTTTCTTCCTAGGAGTCGAATTATTCAGGAAGCCTGTATTGTCAGCTTCTTTAGGTCTTCCCATGAAATCAGCTTTTCAGTTGGGTCAATCTGGTTTCTCTTCATCCTTCTTCAATATCTCTTTCTTTTGAATGGGGGCTTCTCTGGGTCGATCTTCAGTTGCTTGAATCTTGGTTCCATCTCTTCCATGTCTGATTGTGCGTTCAGTCACCCAGATAGGATGAAAAGCACCTTCGGGAAAAATACAAGCATGACCTCTGCCCCACATAATCACTGGATCTGGGCCTCTCCATTGACCAGTCTGTAAATCTTTTCATAAAACTCTGCCTAAAGGTCCTGTTACTGCAAGAGACATGTGCCTCTCAGCTGCAGTGTGACCTTCTGCATCACAATTTAAAAAATTTAAAATGAACATGGCATGCTTGAGGCTATTTTGGGGAGTCATAAACTTATTTTCCCCTTTTAATTTTTGTAATTGTAGCTTAATAGATAAATGAGCTCATTCCACAATGGTTTGACCTTGGAAGTTATAAGGAATTCCTGTTTTATGATTGATTTGAAACTCTTGGAAAAATTGGTGAAAAGAAGAGCTTACGTAAGCTAGTGCATTATCTGTTTTAATCTGTAAATGGCATCCTAGCACAGCAAAGGCTGCTAGCAATGAGAAATTGCATGTTGAGTATTTTCTTTTGTACATGCTGTGGCAAAAAATAATTCTGGAATGTGTATCAACTATCACATGTATATAACATTGCTTACAGAATTGAGGAATATGAGTTACATCCATTTGCCATATTTGATTTGGTATTATTTGATTTGGATTAAAATCCATGGAGATTTGTCCCTGATGGCAGAGATGGAAAGTTAATATCACACTTAGGGCAGTGAATTAAAATTTGATGAGCTTGTTCTCTGGTAATATTAAATCTTTTACGTAAGCTAGTAGCATTTAGATGATATAAGGAATGTGAAGCTTTTGCACAATCATATGAAGACATCTGTTGACAAACAGCTACTAATTTATCAATCTTGTCATTATCTGAAGCTAAAGGTCCTGAAAGATTAGTGTAAGCCCATATGTGTCCTATGAAAATGGGTACTTTTGCATTTGCACTGTCTTTTGTAAATTATGAAATAATTTAAATAACTCTTGTGATGAAGTATATCCAATAACTGAAGTTTCAATATTTTTGGAAACTCTGACTGCATATAAGCTGTCAGAATAACTATTAATAGGGTCATTTGTAAAGTAATTTAAGGCACAGATGAGAGTTTGGAGCTCCACTTTTTGGGCAGAAATATATGGAGTTTGTATTACCTCTGTGTGAACACGACTATGAAAACCTGCTTTACCTGAGCTTGAACCATCAGTGAACACCGATAGGGCTCCATCTATAGGCTGGGAATGTAAAATATTTGGAAAAATAAGTGATGTAATGATGCAAATTGAATAATTTTATCATGAGGGTAATGACTATCTATCTGGCCAGGAAAATCAGCAAATCTATCTGCCATAAGCTAGAAGTTTGAAAAAGCCAATTATTTTGTTGATCAGAAAATGGAATAATTATAATATCAGGCTCAGATCCAATTAATTCTAAAACTCTAGTTCTACCCTTAATTATTAATTCAGCAATAGAGTCATAAAACCGAATCAATGATTTTTTGGGGGAGTGGGCTAAATAAATCCACTCAATAACTCCCAATCTTTGCCTTTTGGCTCCTGTTGGGGTATGCTCAGTTGGAAATATTAATAAATACACTATTTCTTTAAAATTAACTCTAGTAAGTTGTGCATTTTTAATTGCACTTTCAACCTTTTTTAAAGCTGTTCTAGCCTCTATTGTCAGCTGACGTAGAGAGATTGGGGAAGGATTCCCTTATATCTGAAATAAAGGACTTCAACCAGAAGTAGTTAGTTTTAAGGATGGCCTCAGCCAATTAATATCTCCTAATAGCTTTTGAAAATTATTAAGGTTCTGTAAGAAAACTGTCAGTTTCACTCTGGTAAAAATGGCGGCTCCCATGGTCAGCATGATGACGTCAAATTGCACGACCATCATCTAGTTCCTCATTCTCGGACCAGGGGAGGGCTGACCGGAAGTTTGTGTTACAGCCAGGTGGAAATGATTACAAGAAGGTGGGCTGATCAGTGCCATTTTGACCTATAACATGGGGTTGAGCTCTGTAACATCTAATATAAATAGCAGAGGGAGCCCTAAAGTTAAAATTACAAGTATTGCATTCCAGCGCATAGTGGCTGTTTCTCCCGCAGAGATAACATCTCCCGTGGGGTTTTCACACCAATTCTTGCAGCTGCAAGGTCTCTTTTAATGCAGCACCCAACGTTACTGTTTGTAAATGAGTTGAATCTATATCAGAACACAAGCGGATAAATTCAGAAACTGTGCCCTTTTTTCTCTGGAGTCTGAGAACATCTTGACAATATTTATTTGCATTTTCAAATGCCAATTGTTTAACAATAAATTCACAAGTGCCCGGGTCTCCTATGGAATGGTTGGTTGTCTGATAAAGTCTTGGTACAAAACCAGAATAAGGCTCATTAGAACCTTGTCTAACCTTAGTTAGAACTGTATTAGACTGGTCTTTGGAGACTATCTGTTTCAGGCATGTTTAGCAAAAGCAGTTATCTGATCATATACTGTGAATTCATAATTTGACTGTCTTTCCAAATCAATAAATTCACCCGTCCCTAAGAGCATTTCCACTGGTGTCTGGAGAATCTGTCTCCTATACTTTTCTGCTTCTTCAGCACAAAAATCAGACCAGTAGGATTTCCAAAGTAAGAAATCCCCACCACTCAGGCAAGCTCTAGCTAACAAAACCCAGTCACTTGGTGGGAGTGGTTGGAAAGCAAAAATCTCAAGCAAATTTTGCACAAAATGTGAATTTGGACCATAAACCTCACAAGCACTCTTCAATTCCTTAATAGTCTTAAAAGGAATTACAGCATGGACATGAACCCGCTGATCCTGTTCATTTATTTGCTCAAAAAATGGGAAAAGTTGTGTGGTAGTAGGCGCAAATGTGACTCCATTTTGTTTTATGACTTCATCCTATAAAACAATCATGCCAAGTAGAAGTCATGAATGAAGCAAGATGTTTTTTTTCCTTTTGCTATAGAAACCTTTAAGAACATGGAACTACCTAAAGGGGCATTGTTTCTGTAACTAGGGTAAGAGGGCTCTGTTTCTGTAACTGAGGTGACTGGGCTAACTGTGATTGGTTAGGCTTCCCTCCACTTGACTGCATTGTCCCGCTTCTTTAACCTGGCTTTCTTGCATTGGCTAGACCCCCCAAACATCCCTTTTGCAGTTTTCAGGCTTATGAGGAGTGTCCTTGCAATTGTTCCAGGCTGATCAGGGGAACAGCCTTGTGTTCTGGTCAGCTGCCACTGGTGTGCTTCAATTAAGGTGTGCTTCAATTTGATTATACATGAGTGGTCTGGATGTCAGTTTATGAAATCCTGGGACAAAGCTTTAACTATAACAGTTGAAATCCACTAATGTCCTCCCCTGCTTCCTGTGCCTTTCTAATACCTTGCTAGAATAGGGTAAGAAAAGTCACTGTTAATTCACAGCTCTCTATCTCTCCAGGAGAACTCTCTATACCTCCAGGAGAACTTTCTATGCCTCCGGAGGCTTTCTCTCTATGACCTTCATCTCTATGATCTTCCTTTAGGTTACTCTGACTTTGTTCAGGCAGGCTTACATTTCTTACTTTGGTTTTCACTCTGAGAGCTTTTGTCTTTAACCCATTTAAAGGAAAGAAGATTACCCTAGTCTCAGGCAGGTTTTCCATTTGAATAGACTTAATGCCTCTCTGAATACCTTTCAATAGATCTTCAGGGGGCCATGGACTATGGCCCATGGAGTCAAAAAGATAAATTTATAAGGCAGTTCAAATTTTTTGTCTATTTTCAAAATTTTCAGGTAATTCATTACAAAGTCAGATTTTATGTAATTTCCTTCCTAATTTGTCCCAAGTATGTAAATTTGGGGAATCTTAGTCACAAACCAAGGGCAAAATTTATGTACAACGTTTAATAATTTTAACAACTGAGTCTTTTTTATTTGCTTGCCTTTCTGACTAATTATTGTTTCTAAAATAGTCAAGTACATGTTCTTATCAGTAGAAGTCGAATTTCCCATTATTAATAATTTAAAGTCTCGTCAATTCAGTACTTGCCTGGTACTTCTGTCATCCCCCAAATGTCACCAATTCTTTATTTCTATAACACACTCCCTAACTCAACCTAGTTAATTTAATATGTCCCCTCGTGGGCGCCACTTCAGCCACGTGACCAGCAGGCTAGCTTCATAATAGAGATTTGAAACATAGAAATTAAATAGTGCGTTCAAATTAAAGAGATATGACTCTCAATTTACCTTTTATGCCCAGATCAGAGACGGCTCCTCCAAGCTCCTGCCTCTAGCCACCTGCTGCGGTAGCGAGGTTTACACAAGAGGAGACCAAGAGAGAGAGAAACATGCCAGGGATTGAGCTTTTATTGAGGAACAAAAAATTCAGGGGAAAATTCCATCCAATGAAGAACGAGGGGGGCAGCATTCCAAGTTCAGGGTCAGTGATTGGTTTTCAGGTCAGTGGTCAGCCACACCCCCACATGAACAAGCCCTTGCACCTGGGGAAGGGTGGGGAAGGCTCTGACATAGCGTGTCTAAGTGCCTCACAACCAGCTAAGGAGGTAGCTCAAATCACCTGCGAGAACAGCTTCCCACAGGTGTGGGATGGCTGGGGGCCAGGACCCCAGCATAGAACCCAGGAAGGGTCCTAGAGGAGGTCCCAGGCCAGGAGAGACTAGGGAATGCCAGGCTGGGAAGGCATGGATGAACTACGGTACTGAGGTATAGGAAAGCAAAGGGGAGCAGGGAAGTGGACCCAGTGAGGGGCCCTTAAACACTGACCAGAAAAGCAGTGAGCAAGAAGGGCCACCAGAGGCAAGGAGCCAGACCTGGGAACACAGAATCAAGGGCCAGGGCTTGGGCAGGGGCTCAGGAAACAGGACAAGATTTTGGAGGAAAGACAAGAGATCCAGAGGGTGCAGTCAGGCTCCAGGTCCAGGGCCACCTCCAAGTTTCAGGGTTCCTGGTGGAGGACCAAACACCCATTGAAAGAAGGGGCCCAGGCAAGGGGCAGAGCTCTGTATCCCATAAGGTGCCCTGACTCATATTTGAATCCAGGGCAGTAGACTGAAGGACAAAGTGTCAGGGTTAGAAAGGGCTGGGTTGGGGTAGGGGCAGCAGTATACCACAACATGAGGGGAACAGAGGGGAGGCACAGGAGGGGGCTAACAAAAGAGGACTGAAACCAAGGGACAGGGAAAGGGTCCTCGAGAAGGGCAGCCAGGGGCTCAAGTAAGGAGATGTCCCCAGTAATGGAGAGCCAAGTGCTAGCACCTGGGTCCGGGTGAATGAAAAAGACATGGTTGTCCGTGGGAGCCCTTATACCTCTGCAGCCTGGTTAGAGCGGACTGGCTCCTCCAGGGGAGAGACCCCTCCCAACTTGGTGTCCAGGCTAGCTTGTATTCTGCCTCAGCCTGTGTACAGGGGACTCACCCCTATAGGCATGAGATCCCTTCCAGCTTGGTGCCAAGTGGGGTCGGGGCTTGTGAATAGCTGCAGCTATGTTAGCAGGGACTCGTCCCCCCAGACAGGATACCTCTTTCACCTGGGTGTCAGCAGGAGCTCATATACCGCCATAACCAAGGTAGAGGAGGTCACCCCTCCTTGCTGCAGAACCCCTCACACCTGGGTGTCTAGGGAGCTCCTACACCACTGCAGAGACGGTAGAAGGGACTCACAACTCTAGGCAGGAGACCTCTCCCCCCTGGGTGTTTCTGGAAGCTTCTTTACAGCAGCAGCCACAGGAGAGCTGACTCACCCCTCCAGGAATGAGCTTGAATTCTGCCTTATCCAGGGTAGAGGGGAGTTTCCCCTAAAAGTGGGAGACCCCTCCCACTTGGTGCCAGGATGAACTTGAATTCTGCATTAGCCAGGGTAGAGGGGACTTTCCCCTAAAAGTGGGAGACCCCTCCCACCTTAGTGTTGAAGCAGGGCAGGTATACATTTGCATCCAGGGTAGCAGAGACTCACCTCTCCAGGTGGGAGACCCCTTTCACCTGGTTGCCATGGGGAGCTCTTATCCCGCCACAACCATTGTAGATGGGACTGGCCCTTCAAGGCAAGAGACTCCTCCCTCCTATGTGTGGGTGGGGAGGTCCTATATCTCCAAAGGTAGGATGGAGGGGACTCGCCCCTCCAGTCAGGAGACAACTAAAACCTGGGTGTCAGTGGGAGCTCCTATACCACCACAGGCAGAGTCCAGGGGACTCTACCCTCCAGGCGGGAGACTCCTCCCAACAGTTTGTCCGGAGAGCTCCTGTACTGTAACATCCAGGGTAGAGAGGACTCACCCCTCCAGGGGGGAGAACCCTTCCACCTGGATGTCTCAGGGATCTTGTATACTACCTTAGCCAGGGTAGAGGTGACTTGCCCCTCCAGACGGGTTACCCCTCCCACCTGGGAGTAGGAGGAGCTCATATACCACTGCAGCCAGTGTAGAGGGTACTAGCGGCACCAGGCGAGAGACACCTCCAGCGAGGAGACCCCTCCCACGTGGGTGTCATGATGAGCTTGTTTAACACCTTAGCCAGGGTAGAGGGGACTTGCCCCTTCAGGTGAGACTCCTCCCACCTGGGTTTCAGGGGAAGTCATATACCACAGCAGCCAGGGTAAAGGGTTCTTGCCCCTCTAGGGGGGAGATTCCTCCCACCAGGGTGTCAGGGGGAACCCATATACTGCAGCAGCCAGGGTAGAGGGGACTGGCCCCTCTATATTGGAGACCCCTCCCATGTGGGTATGGTGAGGGCATGCTCATATACTGCCATATGGAGGATAGATGAACTCGCCCCTCCAGGCGGGGAGACCTGTCTTACCTGAGTGTCTGTGGGAGATTATACACCACCACAGCCAGGGTAGAGGGTACTCTCCCCTCTAGGCAGGAGACTCCTTTCACATGGATGTCCTGGTGAGCTCCTGTATCACTGCAGGAAGGTTATAAGAGACTCTCCCCTTCATGCAGGAGACTCTTCCCACCTCAGTGTCAGGGGAGTTCCTATACCCCTAGCCCTAATCCTAGCCCTAACCCTAATACAAACCCTAGCTCTCATCCTAGCCCTAAACCTAGCCTTAATCACAACCCTAATCCTAATTCTAATCCTTTCCCTACCCCTAAACCTAGCTATAACACCATCAATTACCCTAAAGCTAACCCAAACCCTAACCCTAAGACTAACCCTAGCCCTAACCTTAACCTTAGACTTAACCCTAACACTAACCCTAGCCCTAATTCTAAACCAAACCCTAACCCTAGCCTTAAGACTAACTATAACTCTCACCCTAGCCCTACCTAGTTTCTAGCCCTAACTGATTCTAACCCTATCACTTACCATAACCCTGTTCTTAGCACTGACTAGAATAACCCTAGCCCTAACCTTACACCTTGCCCTAAGCCGAGATCTATTCCTAACTCTGAATCTAATCCTAACTCTATGCCTAAACCTAACTCTAACACTAGCCCTGACCTAACACTCATCCTAAAACTAGCCCTAACCCTAGGCCTAGCCCTAAAACAAAACTGAACCACAACTCTAACCATAACCCTTGACGTAAACTAGACCCTAACCCTACATCTAGCCCTAACCCTAGCCCTAATTTGAGTCTTAACCCTAATCCTAAAACTACCCCTGAACCTGACACTGACCCTAACACTAACCCTACTACTAAACATCACCCTAACCCTAAACCTTACCCTAACACTATACCTAGTCCAAACCCTAATTCTAAAACTTACCTTAATCATAATCCTAGATCATACATTAGCGTAACGTTAAACCTAATGCTAACCAAACCTAGCCCAAATCTTAGACACAACCTAGGTTTCACCCTAACCCTAGCCATAACACTAACTCTAACCCTAACCCTAGCTCTAAACCTAGCTCTAACCTTATCCCCCTTACGCTAAGCCTAACCCCAACCTTAATGATAACCCTAGTCCTAACCCTAATCTTAAGCCTAATCCAAACTCTAACCCTATTACTAGTCCTAACACTAGTCCCCATTCTAGTTATAACCTTAACCCAAACCCTAACCCTAACCCTGACCCTTATTCTGACCCTAACTCTAAACCAAACCCTAACACTAGCCCTACCGATAACCCTGTATCTAAACCTAACTCTAATACTAGCCCTAAAATAAACCTAATCCTAAATCTAGCCACTTCTCTCACCCATGACCTAAAAAAAAAACTATCCCTAGCCCTAATGATAACCCTTAACCTAACCCAAACACTCACCCTACCGCTAGACCTAACCAATCCTAATTCTGGCTCTTGACCTAATCCTAACCCTAATCCAAACACAGACCCTGATACTAACACTAACCCTAGCTTTAAAACTGACCCTAACTGAAACCTCAACCTAACACTAGACCTAGCCATAACCCTAACCATAACCCTAGCCCTTACATTACCGTAGCACTAACCATAGCTCTAAACCTAACACAAAACCTAGCCTAATTATAGGCCTAAACCTAGCCCTAAGCGTAACCCTAACCTAGACCTTACCTTATCCCTTACCCTAAGCCTAACTCTCATACTAACTCTAACCCTCACCTTAGACCTAACCCTAGATAAAACCCAAATCCTAAACCTTAACATAAACCTAGCCCTATCCCTAAACCTAATCCTAACCCTAGCCCTAATGATAATGTTAACACCAGCCCTAATACTATCTCTAAAAATTATCCATTACTCTAAACCTAGCCCTAACCCTAATGATAACCCTAAATGTAAACATAATCTTAGACCTAACCCTCATCGTAGCCCTATCCCTAGATCAAACCCTAACCCTTACTCAACCCTAACCTTAGCACAAACCCAAACACTAATCCTAAACCTAAAACTACCACTAATCCTATCCTGATGTCTAACCCTAATCCTTAGTCTAATCCAAATCCTAACCCTATTATACCTAGCCATAACCCTAACCCTAAAACTAGCCCTAATTATAACCCTAGCTCTTACATTACCCATGCCCCTAACCCTAGGCCTAAAATAACACAAAACCTAGCCCTAATCCTAGGCCTAAACCTAGCCCTAAGTATAACCCTAAACCTAACCATAGCCCAAACCCTAACCCTAACCCTTCCCTTAAACCTAACCCTAATCTTACTCTAATGATAATCTTAGCCCTAACCCTAACACTAACCCTAAACCTAAAACTACTCTTAACTCTAACCCGGCATCTAACCTTATCCATTAACCTAACTCTAAAGACAACCTTAGCCCTAACCCTAACACTAACCCTAAGCTTAACTGTAAATCTAACCCTGGACATAACCCTAAACCTAACCCTCACTCTAGCTCTAACCCTCGCTCAAAACCTAACCTGTACCCTAAACTTAACCCAAACCCTAACACTAGTCCTAGCCCTAACCCTAACCATAACTCTAGCCCTAATCCTAACCAAAATCCTAGCCCTAACCTAGCTCTAATGCTATCCATTATTTTAAAAATAACCCTAACCCAAATGCTAACCCCAGGCCTAACCCTAACTCTATCACTAACCCTAACTTTAACAATTACCCTAATCTTAACCCGAATCCTAAACCTAACACAATCCATTACCCTAACCCTAACTCTAATCCTATAACTAATTTGAGCCCTAACCCTAAAATTTAATCTAACACAAACCCAAAACCTGACCCTTACTCTCAGAACCTGCTGACAATCTATAATTCCTCATACAGCAGAGATGCTTAAAAAAAGACACATGCACACAAATACATTCAGTAGAAAATGAGCACCGTCTTTACTTTTTTCTCTCCTTCTTTTATACAGCATTTTTATTGAAAACAAGGGGAAAGAAAAAACATCCTTTAGGCAGCTTAATCCTTTCAAGCATGGATAAACATTCTCAGAAAAACTTTGTTTAGGGTCACAGTGCTCTGTATTTCTTATCATTTAACTTGTGGTTATTTATTCTCAGGCAAACACACACACACACACACACACACACACACACACACGTGTGTGTGTGTGTGTGTGTGTGTGTGTGTGTTCATACTTTCTCACAGAACTCCTTGTTTTGCTAAGCACAGCAAAACTTAACTGTGTGCGTGAGCACACACCTTAACCTAAAAATACACTTTTTAACCTGACCCTTACCCTAAACCTAACACTAGACCTAGCCATGAACCTAACCCTATAACTATCCCTACCTGTAATTCTACACCTGACATTATCCTTATCCCTAAAACTTGCCCTAACCCTAACATAAACCCTAGCCCTTATCCTAACCTCAAATATAGTCTTAATCCTAACACAAACCTAACCTTAGCCCTAAACCTAAATCTAATCATTGCCCTAGCCCTTAACCTGGTTTTAACCCCATCCCTTCCCCTAAACCTAACCTTAAACATTGCCCTAACACTACCACTAATCCTAGACCTATTCCTAGCCATAATTTAGTCCTAACCCTAACCCTGGCCTTAAGGCTAATTTAACTCTTGCCCTAGCTCTATTCCTAGGTACTAACCCTATCCCTTACTGTAACACAAACACTGGACCTAACCTAAGCCCTAACCCTAGGGATAGCCCTAACCCTAGAATTAACCATAACTCTAAATGTACCACTAAGCCTAAACTCACCTTATCACTAGCAATAACACTAATGCTAATCATAAAACTACCCTTAACTTTAGCCTTAGCCCCCCCCCAAAAAAAAATCCGAATTCATAGCACTAACCCTAAACCTTAACCTAAACCAAATCCTAACCCTACCTCTAACCCTAACTGAAGTCCTATCCCTAACCCTAAAACTAACCCTGTCCCTAAGTCTGCACCTAACACTAACCCTAGCTCAAAAAATCACCCTACACTTAAACCTAACCCTAAAACTAGACTTAGTCCTAACTATAACCCTTAAATTAGCCCTAATGATAATTCTAGTTCCTACATTAGCAGTATCCCAAAACCTAGCCCTAATCCAAGCCCCAACACTAGTTTTAACCCTAACTCTAACCCTAAACCTAGCTTTAACCCTTACCATAAACCAAACCCTAAATTTATTCCTTGAACTAACCCTAAACCTAACCTTAACCCTAGCCCTAACCTTAACCATAACTCTAGCCCTAACCCTATCCATTATCCTAACTCTTACTCTAATTCTAATTTTAACCCTCAGCCTAATGCTAACATACTCCTTAACCCTAACATATACATTACCCTAAACATAACCCTAACACTAAACCTAACCTAACACTAGATCTAGATGTAACACTAACCCTAAAACTAGACCTAATTGTAACCCTAGTTCTTACATTAGCTGTAGACCTAAAGCTAACACAAAACCGAGCCCTAATCTGAGCTCTAACCCTAGCTTTAAACCTAACTCTAAGCCTAAACCTAGCTCTAACCCTTACCATAAACCTAACCCTAAATTTATTTCTTACACTAACCCTAAACCTATCCTTAACACTAGCCCTAACCCTAATCATATCCCTAGCCCTAACCCTAGCTCTAACCCTATCCATTGCCCTAACCCTAACCCTAACCCTAATACTATTTCTCATACTAACCTTAACACACTTCCTAACCCTAACATATCCATTACCCTAAACATAATTCTAACACTATACCTGACCTAACACTAGACCTAGATGTAACACTAACCATAAAACTAGCCATAATTGTAACCCTAGTTCTTACACTAGTCGTAGCCCTAAAGCTAACACGAAATCTAGCCCTAATCCGAGCTGTAACCCTAGCTTTAACCCTAAACCTAAGGCTAAGCCTAGCCCTAACCCTAGTGGTAACCCTATCCCTTACCCTAAGCCAAACTCTAACCCTAAAACTACCCTAGTCCTAAAACTAATCCTTAGCGTAACAAAAAACCTAACTCTATCACTAGTCCTAACCCTAGACCTCAATCTAGCTCTATCCCTATCCCAAACCCAAACCCTAACCCTGAACCTTATTCTGACCCTAACACTAACCATAGCACTAGCCCTTAACTAACCATAGGTCTAAACCTGACCCAAACCCTAAACTGAACCCTAACATTGGCACTACCTGTAATTCTATACCTAAACCTAACCCTAACACTAAACATAGATCTACACCTAATCTTTCATCTAGTGATAACTCTAGGTCTAGACCTAAACAAAACCTAGCTTTAGCCCGAACAATAACCCTTAATCTAACCCAAACACTAACCCTATCCCTAGACCTAACACAAGTCCTAATGATGGCCCTAAACATAAACCTAACCATAACCTGAACACTGACCCTTACCCTAACACAAACACTAGCTCTAAACCTTATCCTAACAAAAATCCTAACCCTAAAACTAGACCTACCCATATCACTAACCCTGAAACTAGCCATCACCATAGGCTAAAACCTACATCTAACTCTATCAATTACCCTAACCATAACCCTAACGTTAATGCTAACTCTAGCCTTAACCCTAACCCTGACTTTAACCCTAAACCTCATCCTATCCAACCCCAAGCACAATCCCTAACCCTTAAACTTAACCTAACCCTAACCCACCTTTGACCTAAACCTAACCCTAACCTTAACCTGAGCCCTAATCCTAACCTTAACCCTAGCCCTAACCCTAGCTGTAACCATACACATTACACTAACCCTAACCCTAACCTTAATGATAACCCTAGCACTAACCCTTGCTCTAACCCTACACATTACGCTAACCCTAACCATAACCTTAATGATAACCCAAGCCCTAACCCTAGCTCTAACCCTAACCATTACACTAACCCTAACCCTGATGATAACCCTAGCCCTTACCCTAAACCTACCACAACCATATTCCTAAACATAACCATAAACCTAACCCTTGCCATAGACCTAACACTAGCTCAAACCCTAACCATTACCAAAAACATAACCCTAAACGTACCCTTAACCCTAATCTTAAGTAAAGCATAACCCTAACCCTAACCCTAACTTGACACCAACCCTATCCAATACTCTAAACCTAATGATAACCCTAGTCCTAACCTCAACACTAACATTGAGCATAACCATAACTATAACCTAGACCTGATCCTAAACCTAACCCTCGCCCTAGCACTAACCCTAGCTAAAACTCTAAACTGTACCCTAAAACTAAACCTAACCCTATCCCTAGGCCTAAACCTAACCCTAACCCCAACTCTAGCCCTAATACTAACCATAACCATAGCCCTAAACCTAGCTCTAACCCTATCCATTACCCTAAGCAAAACCATAGCCCTAATGCTAACCCTAAGCCAAACCCTAACCCTTTCACTAACTCTAACACTATCAATTACCCTACCTAACCTGAACCCTAAACCTAATCCTAGCATTACCCTAACCCTAAACCTAATGCCAATTCAAGCCCTAACCCTAAACCCTAACCTAAAGGAAACCCGAAACCTTATCTTATCCCTAATAATACCCCAGGCTCTAAACCTGATGCTTACCCTAAACCTAATCCTTACACTAGACCTAGCAATAAATCTAACCCTTGATCTATCCCTAACCAGAACCCTAGACCAGAAACTAGCCCTAGCCCTAATTCTTGCCATAAACCCTAAAACAAACCCTAGCCTTCATCCTAGCCCTAAACCTAGCCTTATTACTAACCCAAACCATAACCCTAGCCTTAACCGAAATTCTAACCTTCGACCTAGCCCTAAAACTAGCTATAATCCCATCCCTTCCCCAAAACCTAACCCTATCCCTAAACCTAAACCTAAGCCTGAAACTAGGCCTAACACTAACACAAACCCCAGAATAAATTCTAGCCCTAGTTTAGCCCTAAATGTAACCTAACCCTAGCCCTAAGAATAACTCTAACTCTTGCCTTAGACCTATTCCTAGTTCTAACCCTATCCCTTACCATAAACCTAACACTTGCCCTAACCTTAGCCCTAACCCTAGCCCTAGCCCTAATTCTACAACTAATCCTAATTCTAAATCTTACCCTAATCCTAAGCCTAAATCTCTCACTAACACAAGCCATAACACTAACACTAATCCTCAAACTGGCCATAACCTAGCCCTAGCCCTAAAACAAAAAAGAACCATAGTCCTAACTCTAACCTTTAACCTAAACCAAACCTTAAGCCTACACCTAGCCCTAAACATAGCTCTAATTCAATTTCTATCCCTAACCTTAAAACTAACCCTGAACCTGATTCTGACCCTAACACTAACCCTAGCTCTAAATATCACTCACAACCTAATCCTAAGCCTAACACTAGACCTAGCCATAACTCTAACCCTAAAACTAGCCCTAATCGTAACTGTAGTTCTTACATTAGCTGTAGCCCTAATCCTAATCCTAACCTAACTCAAAACCTATCCTAATCAGAGCCCTAATACTAGCTTTAATGCTAACCATGACTCTAATCCTAGCCCTAAACCTTAGCCTAAATCTAAACCTAACTCTAACTCTTGCCATAACCCCAAACCTAACCCTAACCATAGCCCTAATTCTAACCATAATCTTAGCCCTAAACCTAGCTGTATCCCTACTCATTACCCTAACTTTAACCCTAAACCTAATGCTAACCCAAGGATAACCCAAACCCTATTTCTAACCCTAAACATATCAATTACCCTAGAACTAACTTGAACTCTAAACCTAATCATATCCATAAACCTAATCCTAACCCTAACCCTAATACTAATTTGAGCCCTAACCTTAAATATTAACCTAACCCAAACCAGAACCCTGTACCTTACCCTAATAATGCCCCTAGCTCTAAACCTTACCCTAAACCTTAATATAACCTGTATATTATAACTAGCCATAATTTTAAAACTATCTCTAACCATAACTCTAGATCTGACATTAGCCCTAGCCCCAATGTAGCCCTAACCCTAACACAAACCCTAGCCCTAATCCTAGCCCTAAATTTAGCCTTAACCCTAACCCTAACACTAACCCTAGCCCTAACCCAAATTTAAACCCTCGCACTAGTTCTAAACCTAGCTATAACATCATACCTAACTATAACCATAACCATAACCCTAGCCCTAATACTAACCCTAGCTCTTATCCTAGCCCTAATTAAGCCCTAATCCTAACCCTAAACCTAACCTTAACCCTAAGACTAATTCTAACTCTTGCCTTAAACCTATTCCTAGATCTAACCCTATCCCTTATGATAATACAAACCCTACCCCTAACCCTAGCCATAACACTAGCACCAAACCTAGATATGACCCTAACTCTATATCTAACCATAACCCTAAGCCTTAACCACACCCTAATACTAGCTATAACCCTAACGCTAGTTTGAAAACTAGCCCTAACCCTAGCCCTAGCCCTCAAGCAAAACCAAGCCATAGCACTGACCCTAACCCTTAACCTACACCAAACCCTAACCCTATACCTAGCCCTAACCCTAGTCCTAAATCGAGTTCTAACTCTAACCCCAGAACTAATACTAACCCTTACTCTGACCTTAACACTAACGCTTGCTCTACACATCAACCTATCCCTAAACATAATCCTAACACTAGACCTAGCCCTAAACTAACCCTAAAATTAGCCCTAATCATAATTCCAGTTCTTACATTAGCCATAGCCCTAACCCTAACACAAAACTTAGCCCTAATCCAAGCCCTAAACCTACATTTAACACTAACCCCTAACCTTGGCCCTAACCCTAACCATATCCCTAGTCCTAACCATAGCTCTAACTCTATCCCTACACTAAGTCAAACCCTCACCATATTACCCTAGTCCTAACCCTAATCTATGTCTACCCCAAACCCTAATTCTATTAATAGTTCTAACCCTAGCCCTCATTCTAGCTATAAACCTAACCTGAACCCTAACCATGACCCTGACCCTTATTCTGACCCTAACATTAAACCTATGTTTAAACCTGACCCTAACCCTTATTCAAAACCTAACACTAGCCCTACTGGTAACTCTATACCTAACCCTAACACTAACACTAACCCTACACTTAAAACTAATCGTAAAAATAACCATAACACTATCCCTATCCCAACAATAACCGTTACCTCAAAAACCCAAACAATAACCCTATACCTAGACCTAACCCTAGACCTCATTCTGGCCCTTACCCTAAAACTAACCGTAACCTGAACACTGACTCTTACCATAACACAAACCCTAACTCTAAATCTTATCCTAACCCAAAAACTAACCTTAACACTAGCAAACCCTAAATCTAGCCATAACCATAACCCTAGCTCTTACATTACCCATATACCTAACACTAGCCCTAAATCTCACAAAAAACTCGCCTTAACCCTAGACCTAAAATTAACCCTAAGCATAACCCTAACCCTAAACTTATTTCTAATTCTAAAAATACCTCTTGTCCTAGCCCTAACCCTAGCTACAACCCTAAACATAATCCTATCCCAAACTCTAAATTTCACCCTTACCCTAGCCTAATTCTAAC
This sequence comes from Callospermophilus lateralis, assembly GCF_048772815.1. Classification (NCBI taxonomy): domain Eukaryota; kingdom Metazoa; phylum Chordata; class Mammalia; order Rodentia; family Sciuridae; genus Callospermophilus; species Callospermophilus lateralis. The sequence continues at coordinate 29,890,262 of NC_135322.1, read as the reverse complement.
CATAACCATAGTCCAAACTGTAGCTCTAACTCTATCCATTACTCTAACTATAACCCTAAACCTAATGCTAACCCTCGCCATAACCCTAACCCTAACCCTACCCTAGTCCTGACTGTAAACCTAACCCTCGACCTGGCCCTAACCCTAGCTCAATCCCTAACCCTTACCCTTAACCTAACCCTAACACTAACCCAAGGCCTAAACCTAAACCTAACCCTAACCCCAGCCCTAATCCTAAACTTAACCCTAGCCCTAACCCTAGCTCAAAACCTACCCAGTACCCTAACCCTAAACTTTACCCTAATTATAACCCTAGACCTAAATCTAAACCTACCCTAACCCTAAACATAAACCTAACCATAGAATTAACCATAAACCTAACTTTGACCTTAACCCTAACCTTAGCTCAAACCCTAACCCTTATCGTAAACATAACCCTAACTCTAACTGACAGTTAACCCTATCAACTACCCTAACCCTAATGATAACCTACCCCTAACTCTAACATTAACCCTAACACTAACCATAACCCTAGAACAACCCTAAATAAACCTTAGCCCTAGCACTAACCCTAGCTCAAACCCTAAATTGTAGACTTATCCTAATCCTAACCCTAACTCTCGCCCTAACCCTGACCCTAACCCTAACTCTAGCCCTAATCCTAACCAAACTCTAGCCCTAACCATAGTTCTAACCCTATAAATTACCCTAATGATAACCATAACCCTAATGCTAACCCTAGGCCTAACCCTAAACCTATCACAAACCCTAATCATACCCATTACCCTAAACCTTACCTGAACCCTAAGCCTAACCCTAACCATTACCCTAATCCCAACACTAAACTAATGCTAATTCGAGCCCTAAACCTAAACCTTAGCCTAGCCGAAACCCCAAACTGATCCTGACCCTAATAATACCCCTAGGTCTAAACCTGATCCTTTCACTAAACATAACTCTTACATTGACCTAACCATAAACCTAACACTAAAACTGTCTTTATCTGTAAACATAGACCTGACATTAGCCCTAGCCCTAATTCTTGCCCTAAACCTAACACAAAACCTACCCCTAATCCTAGTCTTAAACTTATCCTTAATCCTAACCCAAACCATAACCCAAGCACTAACCCTAATGCTAATGGTAAAACTATTCCTAACCCTAACCCTAGCACTAAAACAAAACCGAGCAACAGGCCTAAAACTAAGCCTTAACTTAAACCAAACCTTAACACTGCACCTAGACCTAACCCTAATCATAATTTGAGTCCTAACCCTAACATTAAAAATAACACTGACCCTGACTCATATCCTAACACACCCTAGCTCTAAACATCACCTTAAACTTAAACTAAACCCTAACAGTAACCCTAGCCCTAATTTGAGTCCTAACCCTAACACTAAAACTAACCCTGACCTGACTAATATCCTAACACTAACCCTAGCTATAAATATCACCCTAACCTTAAACCTAACCCTAATACTTTTCCTACCACTAAACCGAACCCTAAAACTAACCCTAATTGTAACCCTAGTTCTTATACAGGACATTTCCCTAACCCTACCCTTAACCATAACACAAAAACTAGCCCTAATCCGAGCCATAAACCTAGCTCTAACCCCATTCCTTACCCTAAGCAAAACCCTAAACGTAATGGTAACCCTATAACTACCCCTAATCCTTAGGCTAACCAAATCCTAACCTTATTAATAGTCATAACCCTAGATCTCATTCTACCTCTAACACCATCCCAAACCCTAACCCTAACCCTGATACTTATTCTGACCATAACACAAACCCTAGGTCCAATCCTGACCCTAACCCTAAACCAAATCCTAACACTAGCCCTACTGGTAACCTTATACATAAACCTAACCCTCCCATTAGCACTAGACCTAAACCTAATCCTAAATCTAGCCTTAACTCTAGCTCTAGACCTAAACAAAAATCTAGCTCTAGCCCTAACAATAACCCTTAACCTAACTCAATCACTAACCCTACCCCTAGACCTAAACCTAATCCTGAGTATATCTTTAACCCTACCTTTAACTCTAAACTGAACACTGACCCTACCTTTAACACAAAACTTGCCTCTAAACCTGACCCTAACCAAAACCTATACCTAATTCTAGACCCAGTCATAACTCTAACACTAAAATAAGCCCTAATCATAACTCTAACTCTTATATTACCCATAGCCCTAACCATAGGTCTAAACCTAACACTAAATATAGAGCAAATCCTAGGCCTAAACCTAGCCCTAAGTGTAACACTAACCTTAACCCTAACGCTAACCCCAAACTAACCCTAGCCCTCGCCTAGTCCTAACCCTCGCTCAAAGCTTAACACTTACCCTAAATATAAAACAAGACTTATCCCTAACTATAACACTAACCCTAGCCCTAATCCTAAACTTAACCCTAGCCCTAGACCTACCTCTAAACCTACCCATTACCCTAACTCTAAACTTAGTCTTATTGATAGTAGTAGCCGGAACCCTAACTCTAAACCTAACCCTAACCGGAAAACTGACCCAAGACATAACCCTAAATCTAACACATGCCATAGCCCAAACCCTAGCTCAAACCAAAACTTAACCATAAACCTAATCATAATCATTGCCCTAATCCTAACCCTCAACCAAAATGTAACCCTAACTCTAATCCTATATCAAACACTATCCATTACCCTATCCCTAAACCTAACCTTAATGATAACCATAGGCAAAACCTTAACCCTAACACTAACCCTACCATAATCCTATCCCTAGACCTAACCAAACCTAACCCTTGCCCTAGCCCTAACTCTAGCTGAAAACCTAATCCTTACACTAAACAAAACCCTAAATGTAACCCTAGTTCTAAACCTAACCCTAACCATAGCTCAAGACCTATTCATAATCATAACCCTCGTTCTAAACTAAGCTCTAATCCTATCAATTACCCTAACCTTAACCCTTACCCTAATGATAACCCTAAGCCTAACCTTAACCCTATTGCTAACTCTAACCCTATCAATTACCCAAACCTAACCTGAACCCTAAACCAAACCCTATCATTATGCTAACCCAAAGTCTAATGTTAATTTGACCCCTAAATCTAAATCCAAACCTAAACCAAATCCTAACCTTGACCCTGACCCTAATATTCCCCTAGTCTAAACCTGAACCTTACCCTAAACCTAACCCTTATACTAGATGTAGACATAAACCTAACCCTAAAACTATCTTTAATCATAACCCTAGACCTGATATTAGCCCTAGCCCTATCCTAGCACTAACCCTAAAACAAACACTAGCCCTCATCCTACCCCTAAGCCTAGCCTTAATCATAACCCTAACCCAAGCTCTAATCCTACTCTAACCCTCACCCTACCTCTAAACCTAGCAATAATGCCATCCATTATACTAAACATAACCTTAACCCTAATCCTATTGCTGAACACTAACCCTAGCCCTAACCCTCACCCTACTTTAACCCTATCCCAAACCCTAAACCTAATCCTAGCCTTAAGACAAACTAACTCTCACACAAGTCTTCTCCTTATTTCTAACCCTATCCATTACCATAACTCTAACCCTAGCTCTAACCCTTGCCCTATCCTTAGTCCTAGCCTAACCCTAGATTTAATCCTAACTATAAATTTAACCATAACCATAATCCTAAACCTAACACCAACACTATCCCTAACCCTAATACTAATCACAAAACTAGCCCTAACCCTACTAGGACTAAAACAAAACCAAGCAATAGACCTCATTCAAAGCCTTATCTTAAGCCAAACCCTAAACTACACCTAGAACTAATCCTAGCCCTAATTCGAGTCCTAAACCTAACCTTAAAACTAACTCTGACCCTGACTCATATCCTAATACTTACCCTAGATCTAAACACCACTCTAACTTAAACTGAACCCTAACAGTAAACCTGGGCCTAATTTAAGTACTAACCCTAACCCTAACCCTAACCCTAACCCTAAAACTAATCCTGTCCCTGACTCCTATCCTAACAATAAGCCTAGCTCTAAATTCATCCTAACCTTAAATCTAACCCTAACACTAGAACTACTCCTAAACCTAACCATAAAGCTAACCCTAATTGTAACCCTGATACTTACATTACCCATTGCCCTAACCCTAGCCCTAATGCTAACACAACAGCTAGCCCTAATTTGAGCCCTAAACCTAGCTTTAACCCTACCCCTAACCCTACCCCTAAAACTAGCTCTAATTCTATACCTAAACCTAAGCAAAACCCTAACAATAATGGTAATCCTAGACCTATCCTTAATCCTTAGGCTAATCAAAACCTTAACCCTATTAATAGCCTTAACCCTAGCACTCATAATCCTAATTTTTACATTACTCATATACCTAACCCTACACCTTAAACTAACACAAAACCTAGAGCAAATCCTAGGCCTAAACCTAGCCCTAAGCATAACCCTAACCCTAACTCTAGCCCTAACCCTAACCCTAAACCTAGCCTTAGTCCTAAACCTTACTCAAAGCCTAACCCTTACTCTAAATATAAATTTAGACCTATCCATGACTCTAAACCTAACCCTATCCCTAACCCTAAACTTAACCAATCCCTAAACCTAGCTCTAGACCTACCCATTACCCTAATTCTAACCCTAACCCTATTGATAACCCTAGCCATAACCCTAACCCTAACCCTAACCCTATTGATAACCCTAACCATAACCATAACCCTAACCTTAACCCTAACCCTAACCCTAACTGGAAAACTAATCCTAGACCTAACCCTAAACCTAACACTTGCCATAGCCCTAACCCTAGCTCAAATCCTAACCCATACCATAGACCTAAACCTAACTATGCCTTAACCTTAATGCTAAAACTAAATCTAACCTTAACCCTAAACCTAAACCTACATCTAACTGTATCCATCACCCTAACACTTATCCTAACCCTAATGATAACCCTAGCATTAATTCTCATCCTAACCCTAAACCTACTGTAATCCTATCCCTAGACCTAACACTGAACCTAACCCTCGACCTAGCCCTAGCCCTAACTCTAGCTGATACCCTAACCCTTACCCTAAACAAACCCTAGCCCAAACCATAACCCTAATCCTAGCCCTAATTCTAACTGTAACAATAGCCCAAATCCTAGTTCTAACTCTATCCATTACCTTAAGCATAACCCTAAACCTAATGCTAACCCTAGCCATAACCCTAACACTAACTCTATCCCTAGCCCTGATTCTAACCTGGACCCTCAACATAGTCCTAACCCTTACTCAATCCCTGACCCTTACCCTTAAACTAACTGTAAGAAAACCGTAAGCCTAACCCTAACACTAACCCTAGCCCAAATCCTAAACTTAACCCTAGCATTAACCCTAGCTCTAACCCCACCCATTACCCTAAACCCAACCATAAACCTTATGATAACCCTAACCCTAACCCTAAACCTACTCTAACCCTAACCATAAACCTAACCTTAGACCTAACCATAGACCTAAACCTTGCCTTAATCCTAACCCTAGCTCAAACCCTAACAGTTACACAAAACCTAACACTAACCTTTTACTTAACATAAACCTAACCCTAACTCTAACCCAACGTCTATCCTGTCCATTACCCTAACCCTAATGAAAACCCTAGCCCAAACCCTAATATGAAAACTAACCCTAGACCTAACCCTAAACCTAACCCTAAACCTAACCCTAAGCTTAGCACTAACCCTAGCTCAAACCCTAACCAGTACCCGTAACCTTACTCTAACCCTAACCCTAGCCTTAACCCTAACAATAACACTAACTCTAGCCCTAATCATAAATATAACCCTAGACCTAACACTAGCTCTAACCTTATCCACTACCCAAAGGATAACCATAAATCTATGCCTAACCCTAACCCTATCCATTAACCTAAACCTAACCTGAACCCTAAACCTAACCTGAAGCCTAAACCTAACCCTATCCATTACCCTAACCCTAACTAACCATAACGCTAATTTGAGCCCTAACCCTAGACCTCAGCGTAACCCGAAACCAAAACCTGACCCTGACCATTATAATACTCCTAGGTCTAAACCTGAACCTTACACCAAAGCTAACTCTGACACTAAACATAGACATAAATCTTACCCTGGAACTATCCCTAAACATAAACCTAGACCTGATATTAGCCCTAGCCCTTTTTCTTGACATAACCCTAACACAACACTAGCCCTCATCCTAGCCATAAACCTAGCATTGATCCTAACCCAAACCCTAAATCTAGCCCTATCCCTAATTTTATTGCTCACCCTAATTCTAAACCTAGCTCTAACTCCATCCCTTCCCCTAAATCTAACCCTAACCCTAACCCTAGACTTAACCCTTACACTAATCCTAGACATGATTCTAGCCCTAATTTAGCACTAACCCTAACCATAACACTAGCACTAAGACTTACTCTGTCGCCCTAGCCCTATTCCTAGTTCTAACCCTATCCTTCACTGTAACACTAACACTTGCTCAAACTTTAGCACTAAAACTAGCCCTAGCCCTAACCCTAGATCTAAATATAACTCTAAACCTAAGCCTAAACCTCACAGTAAAACTAGCCCTAACACTAATGCTAATCCTAAAACTAGCCTTAACCTAGTCCTAGCCCTAAAACAAAACCGAGGCATAGCCCTAACCCTAACCCTTAACCTAAACCAAAACCTAACCCTACACCTAGCCCTAACTCTACCCCTAGTTCCAGTTCTACCCTAACCCTAAAACTAACCTTTACTCTGACTCTAACACTAACACTAACTCTAGCTCTAATATCACCCTAAAAATATACCTAACCCTAAAAATAGACCTGGCCCTAACCCTTAACCTAAAAGTAGCCCTAATCATAACCCTAGTTTTTACATTAATCGTAGCCCTAATCCTAGCACTAACCTAACCCAAAATCTAGCCCTAATCTGATCCCCACACCTCGTTTTAACCCTAACCCTAACCCTAGCCCTAACCATTACCCTAAACCTAACCCTAACCCTAGAACTTGCCCTAACCCTAAACCTTACACTAGCCTTAATCCTAACTATAATCCTAGCCCTAACCCTAGCTCTAACCCTATCTATTACCCTAACCATAACCCTAACCCTAATTCTAACCCTAGGATGACCCTAACGTTATCTCAAACGCTAACTTTATCCATTAACCTAACCTGAATCTTAAACCTAATCATAAACATTACCCTAACATTAACCCTAACCTTAATGCCAAAGAGAACCCTGATCCTAAACCTTAACCTAACCCAAACCTTAACCATGATCGTTACCATAACAATAACCCTATCTCTAAACCTGACTCTAACCCTCAACCTAACTCTTACACTAGAACTAGCCATAAAACAAACCCTAAAACTAACCCTAACCATAAACCTGACCTGATATTAGCCATATCCCTAATCCTAGCCCTAACCTGAACACAAAACCTAGCCCTAATCCTAGACCTAAACCTAGACCTAATCCTAGCCCTAAACCTAGCTTTATTCCTAACCCTAGACCTAACACTATTTTGACCCTCACCCTAAACCTAGCTATAACATCATACCTTACACTAATCCTAAACCTAACCCAAGTGCTAAACCTAGGCCTAGCCCTAACACTAACCCTAGTGCTAATCCTAGCACTAATTTAGTCCTAACACTAACCCTAACTGTAACCGTAACCCTAACTCTCACCCTAGAACTAACCCTAGTTCTAAACCTATCCCTTACGATAACCCAAACCCTAGCCCTAAACCTAGCCCCAACCCCATCCCTATTTTCACTGTAGCCCTAAACCTAGACTTAAACCTAACCCTAAATTAAAACCTAACACTAAGCCTAAACCTCACCCTAACATTAACAATAACCCTAATGCTAATTGAAAAACTATCCCTAACCCTACCCCTAGTACTAAAAAAATATGAGTAATAGGCTAAACCTTAATCCTTAACCTAAACCAAACCATAAGCTTATACCTAGCCCTAACCCTAGCCCTAATTCGAGTTTTAAACCTAACTCTAGAACTTACCCTGACCCTGACTCAGATGCTAACACTAACGATACCTCTAAACATCACCCTAACACTAAACTTAAACCGAACACTAGACCTAGCCCTAACCCTAACCCTAAAACTAGTCCTAATTGTAATGCCAGTCTTACATTAGAACACTAGACCTAGCCCTGTGATGACAGAAAACCTAGTCCTAATCCGAGACCTAAACCTAGCATTAAACCTAACTCTACCTTAACCTAGGACTATCCCTAACCCTAACACTAGCCCAAACACTAGCTCTAACCCTATTCCTTACCATAAGCCAAACCCTCACCCTAATGCTACCCTAGTCATAACCCTAATCCTTAGCCTACCCCAAACAATAACTCTAATCTTAACCCTAGCCCTCATTCTAGCTCTAACCTTAACCCAAACCTTAACTCTAACCCTGACCCTTATTCTGACCCTAACTCTAACCCTAGGTTTAAATCTGACCCTAACCCTAAACCAAACCCTAACACTAGCCCTACCAGTAACCTAATACCTAAATCTAACCCTAACACTTGACTTAGACAAAAACCTAACCCTAAATATAGGCATAACTCTAGCACTAGCCCTAAATAGAAACCTAGCCTTAGCCCTCACAATAACGCTTAACCTAACCCAAACACTAACTCTACCCCTAGTCCTAATTCTGACCCTAACCCTAAACATAACCCTAACCCAAACATTGACCCTTCCAGTAACACAAATCCTAGCTCTAAACTTTATGCTAACCCAAAATCTAGAAATAACCATAACACTAGACCTAGCCAAAACCCTAACCCTAGGTCTTACATTACCCATAGCTCTAATGCTAGCCCTAAACCTCAACAAAACCTAGCCCTAATCCTAATCCTAACTGTATCCCTAAGTGTAACCCTAACTCTAAACCTAGACGTAACCCTAACCCTCACTGTAGCCCTAACCATAGCTCAAAAACTAATCCTTACCCTAAACATAACCCTAGCCGTAACCCTAATGCTAACCTAGCCCTAATCCTAACCATATCCAAGGCCAAACCCTACCTCTAACTCTATCCATTACCCTACACATAATCCTAACCCTAATGCTAACCCTAGCCCTAAACTTAACCCTAACCCTACACCTAGACATAACACTAACCCTAACCATCACCATAGTCCTAAACATAGCTCAAACCCTAACACTTACCCTAAACCTAACCCTAACACTAACCCTAGACTTAACCCTAAATCTAACCCTAACCCTAGGCTTAACCCTAATCCCAACCCTAAACCTAACCATAAACCTATCCCTAAACCTATCCATTACCCTAAACATAAGACTAACCCAAATGTGAACCATTGGCCTAAATCTAAACCTATATCTAGCACTAAACATATCCATTACTTAAACCTAACCTGAACACTAAAACTAACCCTATCAATTACTCTAACCCAATGCCTAACCCTAATATTAGTTCGAGCTCCAAACCTAAACCATAACCTAAACCAAACCCTAAACAATACACCTAGCTCTAAACCAGACCCTTTCCCTAACCTAACTCTTACACTAGATCTAGCCATAAACCTAACCTTAACACTACTCCTAACCATAACCCTAGACCTGACATTAGCCATAGACCTAATTCTTGCTCTAAACTTAACACAAACCCTAGCACTCTTCTTAGCCCTACACCTAGCCTTAACCCTAACCCAAAGCCTAACCCTAGCCTAATCCCTAATTTCAACCCTCGCCCTGGTTCTGAACCTAGGTATAACTACATCCCTTCCCCTAACCCTAACCCTAACCCTAACCCTAACCCTAGCCCTAACCCTAGGAATAACCCTAATACTAAACCTAGCTCTAATCCTAGCCCTAATTTAGTGCTAACTGTAACCCTAACTCTAATCCTAGCCCTAAGACTAACTCTAACACTCACCCTAGACCTATTCTAGTACTAACCATATCTGTAACCGTAACCCTAACACTAGCCCTAACCTTAGCCCTTAACTTAGCCCAAGTCCTAACCCTAGATTTAACAATAACTCTAAATCTAACCCTAACCATAAGCTTAAACCTCATCCTACCATTAGCCCGAACTCTATCGCTAACTCTTAAACTAGCCCGAAACCTAGCCCTAGCTCTAAAACAAAAGTGAGTCACAGCCCTAACCCTAACCATAACGTAACCATAAACCTATTCCTGACATTAGCCCTAGTCCTACTTCTTGCCCTAACTCTAACAAAAAATCCTAACCCTTCACCTACCCTTAACCCTAGCCCTAATTTAAGTGTTATACATAACCCTAAAACAAACCCTGACCCTGATTCTGACCCTAACACTAACTCTATCTCAAATCATTACCCTAAACCTAAAACTAACCCTAACACTAGATCTACAACTAACCATAATTCTAAAACTAGCCCTAATCATAACCCTAGTTCTTACATTAGCCATAGCCCTAACCCTAGTCCTAAACTAATCTAAAACTTAGCACTAAACCTAGTCCTAACATTAGCTTTAACCCAAACCCTAAACCTAAACCTAATCCTAAACCTAGCCTTAATTCTAACCATAACCCTAGCCCTAACCCTTGCTCTAATCCTATCGATTACCTTAACCCTAACCCTAATGCTAACCCTAGGATAACTCTAACCCTATCCATGATCCTAACCTTATCCATTACCCTAAACCTAAACTGAAACCTAAATCTAACCATATCCATTATTCTAATGCTAAACCTAATCCTAAAGCTAATTTGAGCCCTAACCCTAAACCTTAACCTAAACAAACCCTAACCCTGACTCTGACCCTAATAATACCCTAGCTCTAAAAGTGACCCTATCTCTCAAACTAATTCTTACACTATACCTAACCATAAACCTAAGCCTGAAACTATCCCTAACCATAATAACCCTAGACCTGACATTAGCCCTAGCCCTTATACTAGCCCTAACATTAACAAAATCTGTAGCCCTAATATTGGCCCTAAAACTAGCCTTAATCCTAACCTTAACCCTAACACTAGCCCTAATCCTAAATTTAACCAGTGCACTACCCCTAAATCTTGCTGCAACATCATACTTACCTTAACTATAATGCTAACTCTAACCCTAGTCTTAAAGCTAGGCCTAAACCTAACACTAAACTTAGCACTAATCCTAGTCCTAATTTAGCCCTAAACATAAGCCTAGCCCTAACCCTAGGTCTATTTCGAGTTCTAACCCTAACCCTACAAGTAATACTGACCATGACTCTGATCCTAAAACTAACCCTCGCTCTAAACATTACCCTAACCCTAAACCTAACCTGAACACTAGACTTTGCCCTAACCCTAACCCTAAAACTAGCCCTAATTGTAAATTTTTTGCCAGTTCTTACATTAGCCATAGCCCTAACCCCTAACAGAAAACCTAGCCCTAATCTGATCCCTAACCCTAGATTTAACCTAAACCTAACCCTAACCATAGCCCTAAACCTAACCCTGACACTAGCTCTAAACCTATCCCTTACCTTAAGCCAAACCCTCACCCTAATGCTACCCTAGTCCTAACCCTAATCCTTAGCCTACCCCAAACCCTAAAACTATTACTAGTCCTAACACTAGCCCTCATTCTATCTCTAAACTTAACCCAATCCCTTAGCCTATCCCTGACTCTTATTTTCACCCTAACAGTAACCCTATGTCTAAGCCTGACCCTAAAACTAAACAGAACTCTAACGCTAGCCCTACTGGGGCTATACTTAAATGTAACCATAACACTAGCACTAGACCTAAACCTAATCCTAAATATAGCCATAACTCTAGCTCTAGCCCTAAACAAAAACCTAGCCCTAGCCCTAACAATAACCATTAACCTAACATAAAGAATAACTCTACCCCTAGACCTAACCCTAGTTCAAATTCTGGCCCTAATCCTAAGCCCAACCCTAACCCGAACACTGACCCTTACCCTAATACATACCCTAGCTCTAAACCTTATCCTAACTCAAAATCAAGACTTGTCCATAACCCTAATTTCTATTTCTAACCCTATCCATTACCATAACTCTAACATTAACCCTAACCTTAGCCCTAACCCTAGCCATAGTCCTAACCCTATATCTAACCATAACTCTAAATCTAACCCGAACCTTAAGCCTAAACCTCACTGTACCACTAGCTGAACACCATCGCTAATCCTACAACTAGTTCTAACTCTAGTCCTAGCCCTAAAACAAAACTAAGTCATTGCCCTAACCCTAAACCTTAACCTAAACCAAACCCTAACCCTACAACTAGCCATAACATCAGCTGAAATTTGAGTCCTGGTACTAAAACTAACCATGAACCTGACTCATATTCAAACTTTAATCCTAGCTGTAAATATCACCCTAACCCTAAAGCTAAGCTAACATTAGACCTAGCCCAAATCGTAACCCTAAAACTAGCCCTAATTATAACCCTATTTCTTACATTAGCCAAAGCCCTAACCCTAGCCCTAACCCTAACACAAAAATAGCCCTAATCTTAAACAGAATCCTAACAGTAACCCTATCCTTAATTCGAGTCCTAACCCTAAACCTAAAACTAATCCTGATAGTCACCCTAGCTCTAAACATCACCCTCAATTGAAACCGAACCCTATAGTAATCCTAGCCCTTATTTGAGTCCTAACCCTAACCCGAAAACTAACACTTTCCTTGACTCATATGCTAACACTAACCCTAGCTATAAATATCACCTTATCCTTAAACTTAAACATAACACTAGACCTACCCCTAACCCTAACCTTAATTGTAAACCTAGTTCTTACATTAGCCATTGACCTAAACCTAGCCCTAAACCTAACACAAAAACTAGCCCTAATCCGAGACATAAACCTAGATTTAACCCTAACCCTAACCCTAACTTTAGCCTTAATACTAGCTCTAATCCTATCCCTAACCCTAAGCAAAACCCTAACCCTAATGGTATCCGTAGACTTATCCCTAATCCTTAGGCTAACCAAAACTGTAATTCTATTAATATTCCTAACCCTAGCCCTCACTCTACCTCTAACCCTATCCCAAAGCCTAATGATAACCCTGACCCTTATTCTGACCCTAACAGTAACCCTAGGTGTGAACCTGATTCTTACCCTAGACAAAACCCTAAGACTAGCCCGAGACCTAATACTAATCCTAAATCTAGCCTTAACTCTAGCCCTAGACCTAAACAAAAACATAGCCCTAGCCCTTACAATAACCCTTAACCTAACACTAATACTAACCCTACCCCAAGACCTAAACCTAGTCCTAATTCTGGCTGTAACTGTACCTCTAACCCGAACACTGACCCTGCCTTTAACAGTAAACCTACCTCTAAACCTGAATCTAAACGAAAATCTAAATCTAACACTAGACTTAGCCATAATGCTAACTCTAAAACTAGCTCTTAATCAATTATCCTAGCTCTTGCATTAACCAAAGCCCTAACTATAGGCCTAAACCTAACACAAAACCTGGAGCTAATCCTAGGCCTAAACCTAGCCCTAAGCAAAATCCTAACCCTAATGCTAGCCTTAATCCTAACCTAACGCTTGATTAATTTTAACCCTAGCTCAAAGCCTAACCCTTACACTAAACATAAAACTACAGCTATCACTAAATTTAACCCTAACACTAGCCTTAATCCTAACCTTAACCCTATCCCTAAACCTAGCTCTAAACCTACCCATTACCCTAAACCTAACCCTAAACCTATTGATAATCCTAGGCCTAACCCTAACTCTAAACCTAACCGGAAAACTAACTCCAGACCTAACATTAAACCTCACACTTGCCATACACTTAACCCTAGCTCAAACCCTAAACTTTACCATAAACCTAAACATAACCATAGCCCTAAACCTAAGCTTAAAAATCAATTTAACAGTAACCATAACCCTATACCTACATTTAACTATATCCATTACTCTAACACTGACCCTACTCCTAATAATGACACTAGTGCTTATCCTAACTCTAACCCTAACCACGCTGTAATCTTATCCCTAGACCTAATTCTAAACCTAATCCTCACCCTAGCCCTAACCCTAGCTCAAAACCTAACCCTTATGCTAAAAATAACCCTAAACCTAACCCTAGATCTAACCTTAACACTAACCTTAACTCAAGACATATTCCTAACCATAACCCTAGCCCTAACCTTAGATCTAACCATATCCATTATCCTAATCATTACCCTTACACTAATGCTAACCTTAGGCCTAACACTAACCCTATCGCTATCCCTAACCCTATCAATTACCCTATACCTAACCTGAACCATAAAGTAATACCTATCACTACTCTAACACTGAACCTAATGCTAATTTGAGCCCTAGCCCTAAACCCTAAACTCAACCAAACTCTAACCCTGACCCTGACTCCAAAAATTTCCCTAGCTCTAATCCTGAACCTTACACTAAACCTAATCCTTACAGTAGACCTAGCCATAAACCTAATTCTAAAACTATCCTCAACTGTAACCCTAGACCTGACATTAACCCTAACCCTAATCCTAGCCCTAACCCTAACAAAAACCCCAGTCCTTATCCTAGCCCTAAACCTTAATCTTAACCCTAACCCTAACTCTAGCCCTAACCCTAATACTAACCCTAGCCATAATCTTAGCCCTAATTTCACCCTATCCCTAACCCTAATCCTAACCCTAAACCTAAGACTAACTCTAACTCTCACACTAGCCCTATAACTCGTTCTAACCCTATCCCTTACCATAACCCTAATCCTAGCCCTAAACCTAGTCTTAACCCTTGCTCTACCCATAGCCCTAGCACTAACCTTAGATCAAAATCTAACTCTAACCTTAACCCGAAGCCTAAGACTAACCCTAACACTATCCCTAACCCTAACACTAATCCTAAAACTAGCCCTAATCCTAGCCCTAGTGCTAAAAACAAAACTGAGCCATAGCTCTAACCCTAACCCTTAAACTAAACTAAACCCTAACCATACACCTACTCCTAACCCTAGCCCTATGTCTGGAATCGAGTTTTGGGCTGAACCCTAAATCTAACCCTGACCCTGACTCTGGCACTAACACTAATCCTAGTTCTAAACATGACCCTAACCTGAAATCTAAACCTAACATTAAACCTAGCCCTAATCTTAACCCTAAAATTAGCCCTAATTATAACCCTTGTACTTACATTAACCTTAATCCTAACCCTAGTACTAACTTAACCCCAAACCTGGCCTAATCAGAGCCCTAATCTGAGATTTAATCCTAACCCTAACCATACCCCTAGCCCTAATCATAACCATAACTCTAGCCCTAACCCTAGCTCTAATCCTATCCATTATCATAACTACAACTCTAACCCTAATGGTAACCCTATGCCTAAACTTAACCCTATTTCTAACCCTATCTCTATACATTTTCCTAAACCTAACACGAACCCTAATACTAAGCCTACCATTACCCTAAACCTAATGCTAATTCAATCCGTAACTTTAAGACTTAGCCTATCCCAAACCCTAACCCAGACCTTGACTTTAATAATACGCCTAGCCCTAAACCTGACCCTAACCCTAAACCTGAAACTTACACTTGATGTAGCCATAATCCAAACCCTAATACTATTTTTAAACAAAATTCTAGACCTGAAATTAGCCATACTCCTAATCCTAGCCCTAACCTTAACCCTAAAACAAACCCTAGTCCTCATCCTAGCCCTAAACCCAGCCTTAATCAATACCCTAACCGTAACCATAGCCCTAACCCAAATTTTAAACATCACCCTACATAAAAAAACAGCTATAACACCATCCCTTACCCTAAATTTAATCCTAAATCTAACCCTAACTCTCTTCTTAAACTGAACACTAAACCTAACCCTAATCCTAGCCCTAATTTAGCCTTATCCCTAACACTAAACCTAACCTTATCCCGAAGACTAATTCTAATTCTCACACTAGCTATATCGCTAGTTCTAACCCTATCCCTTACCAAAACCATAACCCTAGCCCTAATTCTTGCCCTATCCTTAGTTCCAGTCCTAACCTTAGATCTAACCCTAACTCTAAATCTCGCCCTAATCATAAGCCTAAGCCTAACACTAACACTAATCCTAACCCTAACACTAATCTTAAAAATAGTCCTAACCCTAACTCTAGCAGTAAAACAAAACCAAGCAATAGCCCTAACCCTAAACTTTAACTTAAACCAAACCCTAACCTGAATCTAGACCTAACCCTAGCCTGAATTCGGCTCACAACCATAACCTTCAAACTAACCCTGACCCTAACTCATATTCTAAAACTTATCCTAGCTCTAAACACCCTCCTTACCTTAAACTGAAACCTAACATTAGCCCAGTCCCTAATTTGAGTCCTAACCCTATACCTGACCCTGAATCACATCCTAACACTAACCCTACCTCTAAATATCACCCTAACTTTAAACCTAACCCTAACATTATACCTACCCCTAACATAACCCTAAAACTAACCCTAATTGTAACCCTTTATTTTACATTAGCTATTGCCCTAACCATAGCCCTAAACCTAACAAAAAAAAACTAGCCCTAATCTGATCTCTAAACCTAGATTTGACCCTAACCCTAACTGTATCTCTAACCTTAACCCTAGCTCTAACCCTATCCCTTACCTTAAGTGAAACCATAATCCTAATGGTAACCCTAGACCTATCCCTAATCCTTAGGCTTACAAAAATCTTAACCCCATTAATATTCCTGACTGTAGCCCTCATTATAGTTCTAATCCTATCCAAAACCCTAATGGTAGACCTGATCCTTATTCTGACCTAACAGTAATCCTAGGTCTAAACCTGACCCTAACCCTAGACCAAACCCTAACACTGGCCCTCCTGGTAACCTTATACCTAAACCTAACCCTAAAACTAGTTCTAGACCTAAACCTAATCATAAATCTAGCCTTATTTCTAGCCCTAAACTAAACAAAAACCTATTCCTACCCCTAATAATATTCCTTACACTAACCCAAAACTAGCCCTAACCCTAGATATAATCCTAGTCTTAATTCTGGCTATAACCCTAACTCTAACTCTAATCCGAACACTGACACTTTCATGAAGGGTAAACCTACCTCTAAACCTGACCCTAACTGAAAATCCTAACCAAACACTAGACCTAGCCATAACCTTAACCCTTAAAATAGCCCTAATCATAACCCCAGCTCTTACATTACCCACAGCCCTAAAACTAGGCCTAAACCTAACACAAAACCTAGAGCTAATCCGAGGCCTTAACCTAACCTTAAGAATAACCCTAACCCTAATCCTAGACCCTAACCCTAACCTAACCCTCGCATTAGTCCCAACCGTAGCTCAAAACCTAACTCTTACCATAAAGATAAACCAAGAACTATCCCTAAATCTAACCCTAACACTAATCCTAATCCTAACCTTAAACCTAGCCCTAAACCTAGCTCTAAACCTACCCATTACCCTAACCCTAATGGTAACCCTAGCCTTAACCCTAACCATACCCCTAACCCTAAACAGAAAAATAATTCTAGAACTAACCCTAAACCTAACACTCGCTGTAATCTAACCATAGCTCAAACCCTAACCCTTATCATAAACCTAAACATAACCATAGCCCTAACCCTAACCCTAAACTTATATCTAAACCTATCCCTAACTCTAAACCTACATCTAACCATATTTAATACCCTAACCCTAACTCTAACCCTAACCCTAATGATAACCCTAGACCTAACTTTAACCATTACCCTAAACCAACCATAATCTTTTCCCTAGACATAACCATAAACCTAACCCTTGCTCTAGCATTAACCATAGCTCAAAACCTAACCCTTACACTAAACATAACCCTAAACCTAACCCTAGTTCTAACCCTCACTGTAACCCTAACTCAAGACCTAATCCTAACAATAACCCTAGCCCTAACCTTAGCTCTCACTGTATCCATTACCCTAACCATAACCCTTATCCTAATGTTAACCTTAGGCCTAACCCTAACCCTATCACTAACCACAACCCTATAAATTACCCTAAATCTAACCTGAACCCTAAACCTAACCCTGTCATTACCCTAACACTAAAGCTAATGCTAATTCGAGCACTAACCATAAACTCAAACCTAAACAAAACCCTAATTCTGAACCTGACCCTAAAAATTCCCTTAGCTCTAAACCTGATCGTTACCCTAAACCTAACCCTTACACTAGACCTATCCAATAACCTAACCCTAAAACTATCCATAACCATAACCCTATATCTAATATTAGCCCTAGACATAATTCTATCCCTAACCCTAACACAAACCCTAGTGCTCATCCTAGCCCTAAAAATGTCTTTAATCAAAACCATAACCCTAACCCTAGGCCTCACTTAACACTAACCGCAGCCCTAATCTTAGACCTAACTTAGCCCTTTTGCTAACCCTAACCCTAGCCTAAGACTAAGTATAACTCTCACCCTAACCCTAAAACAAGTTCTAACCATATCTCTTAATGGAACCCTAAACCTAGCCCTAAATCTAGGCCTAACCCTATCCTTTTCCTTAGTCCTATTCTAACCCTAGATCTAACCCTAACTCTGAATCTAACCCTAATGCTAAGCCTAAACATAAATCTAACACTAGCCCTAACCCTAACCCTAATGCTACTCCTAAAAGTAGCCCTAACTCTAGCCCTAGCCCTAATACAAAATGGAGCCATAGACTCAATCCTAAACCTTAATCTAAACCAAACCCTAACCCTACACCTAGCCCTAACCCTAACTTTAAAATTAACCCTGACCCTGATGCTGACCCTAACACTAATCCTAGCTCTAAATATCTAACCCTAACCCTAACCTTAAATTAAGCCTAACACGAGAGCTAGCCATAACCCTAACCCTTAAACTAGCTCTAACTGTAACCCTAGTTCATACATTAGTCATTGTCATAACCCTAGACCTAACCCTAACACAAATACTACTCCTAATTTGAGCCCTAACCCTAGATTTAACCCTAATCTTAACCCTAACACTAGCCCTAACCCTAAACTCTAACTGTATTACTAATCCCTAGCCCTCATTCTAGCTCTAACTCTAACCCTGACCTTTATTCTGACCCTAACAGTAACCCTAGGTCTAAACCTGACCCTAACCCTAAACCAAACCCTAACACTAGCCCTACTGGTAAACCTATAAATATACCTAACCCTAACACTAGACCTAGACCCAAATCTAATACCAAATATAGCTATAACTCTAGACCTAGATCTAAACAAAAACCTCGCTCTAGCACTAACAATAATCCTTAACCTAAACAAAACACTTATCCTACCTCTAGGCCTCACTAGACTAATTCTGGCTCTAACCCTAAACCTAACCCTATCCTGAACACTGACCCTGACTCCAACCCTACACCTAGCTCTAAATCTGACCCTAACCCCAAACCTAGTCTTAACACTAGACCTAGCCATAATCCTTACCCTAAAACTAGCCCTAAACATAACCCTACCTCTTACACTACCCATAGTCCTAACCCTAGCACTAAACCTAACACAAAACCGAGCCCTAATTTTAGGCCCAAACTTAACCCTAAGCACTACCCTAATCTTAACCCTATTTTTAACAATAACCCTAACATTAACCCTTGCCTTAGACCTAACCCTAGCACAAAGCCAAACCCTTACCCTAAGCATAAACTTAGCCTTTTCTTAAACCATAACCCTAACTCTAGCTGTAATTCTAACCTTAATCCTAGCCCAAACTTTAGCTCTAACCCTATCAATTACCCTAACCCTAAAACTAATTATAACCCTATCTCTAACACTAAACAACCCTAATCATAAATGTAACCCTAGACCTAACCCTAAACCTAACCATATTCATAGCCCTAAATCTAGCTGAAACATTAAGCCTTACACTAAACCTAATCCGAACAATAGCCCTAACCCATATCCTAACTCTAACCCTAACCATAATCCTAAATCTAACATTATCCATTACCCTAAACCTAAAACCCTAACCCTAATGAAAACTCTAGCCATAACCCTAACCCTAAACCAAACCCTAACTGTGGTGAGCCGCTTCTGCAGATTATGGTCGCCATTACAAGATGGCGCTGGCTCCACTGTGGTCTGTGAGAAACAACTCCTTATTTGGGAGGGTTGGTGCATGGTTTTTCAACACCCTATGAGAAAGTTCCACGTGGCAGCTTCGCATTGGGGCTTGAGATGCTTTATTAAGGCTGGGAGGGGCATCCGAGAGAGAGAGAAGAAATATCAAGGGCCTGAATAAACTGCTGAAAGAAGATTCCTGAGTTGCGTCTTCCTTGCGGGCAAGGGGTCGCGACAAGTGGTGCCAAAACCCGGGAACCAGAACTTTCTGTAGTCAGGGGTGGTGCACCGGTTAGTCCCAGGTAAGTGGGATCTGCGATCAAAGCGGGGATTATTCCCAGGTAAGTGGGATCCGCGATCAAAGCGGGGCAGCTCCTCTGAAAAGCAAGAGAGAGCATTACATTTTATTGCAGCTGCACTGTGTACTTTCACTTTTGTTTTTTGTGCGTCTTTTGTTGTGTCATGGGTGCCGCATCTTCAAGTCCTCTTCTCCTGGCCCTAGATGGCCTGTTACGTTCCAAGGGCCTAGAAGTGAAACGTAGTACTTTACAGAGATTTTTACAGAAGACAGATATTGCTGCACCGTGGTTTGCGTTTTTGGGTAGCCTTACTATACCTAGCTGGGATAAGTTAGGCAAAGATCTTGACTTTGCTACTGAGCAGGGCATATTAGAGGGTGGGGTGATACCCCTTTGGAAGATGGTTCGTAGTTGCCTCACAGATGGCAGATGTCAGGAAGCACTTACTAAAGGACATGAAGTTCTAGAGCAATTACATGAAGAAAAATCGGAGACGGCAGGAAGTGTGGTATTTCAGGAGGATGGGAGTGTGCGGAGCATGAAACAGGGGAGGAGACGATTGTATCCAGATCCCAGTACGCTGCGCACACCCCCATACGAAAGTGGGTCAGAGGAAGAGAAGGATGAGGAGGAAGAGCTCGGGAGGCTGTCTCATCAGCTAGGGAGTTTAGCTATAGGAGAAGGGAACAAAAATAACCAGGGGCTCAAGAAAAATGATCCTCTGGATCCACCGCCGTACGGTGGGGGTGTTTCCGGGAGAGCTTTCCATGCCCAAACATGGAGGGCTGTTAACGCTTAGATGGGTCTTGCTTATCCAGTTTTCCAGGATGACAATAGGGGAAGATTCTATGAGCCCTTAGATTTCAAAATTGTGAAGACCCTGGTGGAGTCTGTGCGCACTTATGGGGTGGATGCCGCCTTCACACTAACTCAGGTGGAGAGTCTGTCTAGATACTGTATGACTCCCTCTGATTGGGCTAGCCTTGTTCGGGCTTGTGTTTCTCCAGGTGAATATTTGGACTGGAGAGCCTTTGTGCTAGAGGGCACGGTAGAGCAGGCCTCCCAAAACCATGCGGCGGGACACCCCCATTAGGACAAGGATATGCTTTTGGGACAAGGTAGATTTGCTAATCAACAGACAGGATTCCCTCTTGAGGCATATGATCAAATTAACAACATTTGCATTCGGGCATGGAAATCACTTCCAAATAGAAGAGAGGTGTCTGGTAATTTGACCAAGATTCTACAAGGCCCTACAGAACCCTTTTCAGATTTTGTAGCAAGGATGGTGGATGCCGCTGGAAAGATTTTTGGGGATCCTGATAGAGCCATGCCCCTTATCAAGCAATTGGTCTTTGAGCAATGCACCAAGGAATGTAAAGCAGCAATCACTCCTTATAAAAACAAGGGCATAGAAGCATGGATGAAAGTGTGTAGAGAGATTGGAGGACCTTTAACTAATGCAGGTCTTGCAGCTGCTGTCCTTCGGATTGCAAAAGGGTGCGGTCCTGGTGTCAGAAGTGGGATTTACTCCAAGCTCAGGTAGAAGAATTGGCTGACTTGGTGCTTTTGGGTTGTGTTGACCAACGTGCACATTTATGCATAACCTCTGTCAGATTTAATGATTTCAGGAATGCTTCCCGCATCATTGGCGAATATTTGGCCGGAAATTGGTCCATGGAAGCGGAAGACATGATCCAGTCTCAACTAACCCAGATAGCTGTCTTGAATAGTACCCGTGTTGATCCCGTGACTTTGGGTCAATTCGCCGATTGGATATCTTCTGCCTTTTCCTTTTTTAAAGAGTGGGTGGGGGTAGGCATTTTTGGTGCAATGTGTTGCTTCAGTATGTTTCTCTGCTTGTGGTTTCTCTGTCGCCTCAAGGCCCGCAGTGCTCATGATAAGGCTATTATCATCCAAGCTCTTGCAGATTTAGAAAATGGCAATTCACCTCAAGTCTGGCTTGCACATCTTAAACAGTAAATCTTTGACATGGTCGTTGCACCCCAAGTTATTATAACATTGCACTGGGATCGGCATGTCTTTCCTCGTTATTCTCTTCATGTTGGAAAGCCCTTGCACTCTGCCGGTCTTGCTGCCATTGCACGCAGATGGGTTTCCACACTAGTGCTTCTCTATCGCCTTGAAGTCCGTGCCTTTCTTTCAGGGTGTTGTCAACTTGTTTGTCGTTGTAAACAGCCACAGTTCAGCCTCAGCTATCCCCCTTCGTCCACCATCGTCACGATACAGGCTGCGAGGCAAGGCACTGCACTTGAGTGATCCTTGAAGTGGACCTCAAGGAGAGCATGTCCTATTGCATGCGGGTTTGATGTCCACACCCCGCCCCACAAAAAAAGGCGTCGGCTGATATGGCCTCGGATCTGGGGAAGGGCCCTCCTTAGGACTGAGCCATACTATGCAGCCACTTCTGCACAGTAGGATAGGACCTCTACTCTCGCCTGTATTGTTTTCAGAAAACAGAAAGGGGGAACTGTGGTGAGCCGCTTCTGCAGATTATGGTCGCCTTTACAAGATGGCGCTGGCTCCGCTGTGGTCTGTGACAAACAACTCCTTATTTGGGAGGGTTGGCACATGGTTTTTCAACACCCTATGAGAAAGTTCCACATGGCAGCTTCGCATTGGGGCTTGAGATGCTTTATTAAGGCTGGGAGGGGCATCCGAGAGAAAGAGAAGAAATATCAAGGGCCTGAATAAACTGCTGAAAGAAGATTCCTGAGTTGCATCTTCCTTGCGCAGGGGCCGCAACACCTAACCATAAAAATAACCCTAGACCTACACTTAAACCTAACCCTTGTTCTAGCCCTAACCCTAACTCAATACTTACCCTTATCCTAACATAACCATAATACTAGCCCTAAACCAAACACTTACCCTAAACCAAACCCTAGCCCTATCCCTAAACCTAACCCTAATTCTAGACTTAATTTAAACCATAACCTAGCCCTAACCCTAGTTGTAATGTATCCATTACACTAAACATTACCCTAACCCTAATGCTACCCCTAACCCTACCGCTAAACATAGCCATTCCATTACTCTAAACCTTAATTGACATGTAAACATAACCATATCCATTGCCCTAATCCTAACCCTAAGTCGAACACTAATTCAAGCCTTAACTCTAAACTGTAACCTAAACCAAATGTTAACCCTGATTCTAACCCTAATAATACTCCTAGCTCTAAACCTGACCCTTACCATAAATGTAACCCTTACACTAGACCAACCATAAATTAACCCTAAATCTATCTCTAACCATAACCCTAGACCTGACATTAGCCCTAGCCCTAGTCCTAGCCCTAACCCTAACAGAAACCCTAGCCCTAAACCTGATCTTAATCCTAACCCGAAAACTAACCTGCCCTAATGTTAATTCTAACCCTCACCCTAGCCCTAAAGCTAGCTATAACCCCACTAATTCCCCTAAAATTACCCTAACCCAATGCTAACCCTAACCCTAGCCCTACCACTAGGCATAAAACCTAACACTAACCCTAGCCTTAATTCTAGTCCTATATTAGCTGTAACCCTAACCCTACACTTAGCCTAGTCCTAAATCTAACCCTAACTCTCTTCCTATCCATATCCCTAGTTCTAAACCTATCCCTTACAGTAAACCTAACACTATCCTGAACCTTAGCCATAGATCTAATCCTAAATCTAAATCTAACCCTAACCCTAAGACTAAACTCACCCTAACACTAGCCCTAACCCTAACACTAATCCAAAATCTAGCCCTAACCCTAGACCTAGCCCTAAAACAAAACTGAGCCATAGCCATAACCCTAACCCTTAATTTAAACCAAACCCTAACCCTACACCTAGCCCTAACTTTAGCCCTAATTTGAATCCTAACCCTAACCCTGAAACTAACCCTGACCCTGACTCTGACCCTAACACTAACCCTAACTCTGAACATCACCCTAACCCTAAACCTATGTTTTCATGCTTTAGCCTAGGGCTACATTCACAAGGAACAAACCAGAGAATGCCCACACAGAACTGATTGAGTGTGTGAAGTTTCAAGCAGCTAACACCAACCCTGTTTGTTATTCACCTCTATTTCCAATTACCCATATAAGTAAAAATGAAGTGAAACCTTAAAACACAAACTGTTCTTGACAGTGAACCTTGAACCGAGAAGGCCCAAACCTGGGGAACATAGTAACACTAGGTAAAAGATGTATCCTGCATGGTATCAAACAAATTCAAACAATACTAACTCTAAACCTAACACTAATTCTAACCATAGCCCTAACACTAACCCTAACCCTAACCCTAACCCTAACCCTAACCCTAACCTGTTTAGAGAACATTTGATCATAGAAGTCCCTAACTTTAGGTGTCTAGTAGAGCAAAGTAACAGATGAATCCTGCCCAGTATCAAAAAATATCTGACAAAATAATTGGGGGAGATGTTTCAGTACATGCCTATTTTCCCTGTTTTTTTTTTCTTAAAGTGCCCTTGGACAATGTGCTTTTGTAGGCCATAGCTTTGGAAAACTTTCACTAGGAAGAAACCAGAGAGTGCCCACAGAGAACTTACTGAGTGTGTGAAATTTTAAGCAGGTAGCACCAACCCTGTTTGATTACCAGCTCCATTTCCATTGACCCATATAGGACAGCTTAAAGTGAAACTTTAAAATACAAACTTCCTAACAATGAACAATTGGAACTCGAAGGCCCAAAACTGGGGAACATAATAAGGCTAGGTAAAAGAGAAATCCTGCCCAGTATCAAAGAAATTTCAACAAAACTAACCCTAACATTAGATCTAACTCTAGTCCTAACCCTAAACCTATCCTGTTTATAGAGCTTTAATCATACAAGTCCCAAACTTGGGTAACCCAGTGCAGCAAGCTACCAGATGAATCCTGTGCAGTATCAAACAAATCTGATCAAATAATTGGGGCAGGTAGTTGAGGACATGCATATTTCCCTGATTTCTCCTAAAGTGCTCTCGGATAAAGTTGTTTTGCATGAGTCTGCTCAGGGCTACATTCACAAAGAAAAAACCACAGAGTTCCCACAGAGAACAGATAGAGTGTGTGAAGTTTCAAGCAGCTAGCACAAACCCTGTTTGATTTCCAGCTCCATTTCCATTTACCCGTATAGGTTCAAATGAAGTGAAACTTTAGAACTCAAATTGTTCCTGACAGTAAACCTTGAACAAAGAAGGCCCCAAACTGGTGAACATAGTGAGGCTAGGTAAAAGACGAATCCTTTCCAGTATCAAAAAAAAATGAACAAAACAAACTCTAACCCTAACACTCCCTTTAACCCTAGCCCTAACTCTAATCCTAAAACTAAAGCCTAACCTGTTTAGAGAACCTTTGATCATAGAAGTCCCAAACTTGTGGATATGAGTGGGGCAAGCTTGCCACAGTCTGGCTGGGCACAAATCACGAGCCACTCACAGCTTTGTAGATTCAAACAGCAATTCTTTATTCCCGATCTCACACCAGCCTTCTACAAACACATTCTGGGGAAATCCATGTTCTCTGCCCAAATCCACACCTTCACTGGGCTTCTGTCTCCCAAAAATACTGTCTGAATCCCGTGAGAACTCAAGAGGAACTCAGGCAGCAGGATACGCCCTATTCCCAGCAGGAATAACCTTAAACATTGAACCACCCTAAACTCAAGGAGCAGGATACTCCTTAATCCTAGCAGGATACGCCCGAAACCTGGATCCACCCTGGTCCTTGAGCAAGGTCAAATTCCAGGAGTCCTTCCACTAAGCAACACGGGGTATGCTGGCAAGGAAATTGTCATACCTACTTGGCTAATGGCTCCCAGCACAAGCTAACAGATGAATCCTGTGCAGTATCATAGTAATCTGACCAAATTAATGGGGAGGTAGTCCAGTACATGCATATTTTCCTGTTGTCTCCTAAAATGCTCTCAGATAAAGTTATTCTTGCATGCTTCAGCTTTGGGACACTTTCATAAGGAAGAAATAAGAGAGTACCAACAGAAAATTGATTGAGTATGTAAAGTTTCAAGTAGCTAGCACCAATGCTGTTTGATTTCAAGATGCATTTTCATTTATCCGTAGAGGTCAAAATGAAGTGAATCCTTAAAATATACACTGTTCCTGACAGTGAACAATTGAATTGAGAAAGTCCAAACATGGGGGACATAAGAAGAATAAGGAAAAGATGAAAAATGCCCAGTATCAAATAAATTTGAACAAATCTGAGTCTATTCCTAATCCTAACCCTAAGCTATAGAGAGAACCTATGACCATAGAAGTAGATCTAACTCTATTCCGAATCCTAACCCTAAGCTATATAGAGAACCTATGTTCGTAGAAGTCTCAAAATTGGGGATCCTAGTAGGGCAAGCTAACAGATAAATCCTGTGCAGTATAAAAGAAATATGACCAAATAATAGGGGAGAGGTATTTCAGTATATTCATATTTCTCTATTTTCTCCTAAAGTGCTCTTGGATAAACTTGCTTTGTATGCTTCAGCTTAGGGCTACATTCACAAGGAACAAACCCAAAGAGTGCCCACAGAGAACTGATTGAGTGTGTAAAGTTTCAACCAGCTAGCACCAACCCTGTTTGCTTTCTAGCTTCAATTCCATTTACCCATATAGGTCAAAATAAAGTGAAACCTTAAAATAGAAACTGTTCCTGACAGTGAACCATTGAACTGAGATGGCCCCAAACTGCCAAACATAGTAAGGCTAGTTAAAGATGAATCCTGCCAAGTATCAAAGAAATTTGAACAAAAATAACTCTAATCCTAACAGTAGATCTAACCATAGCCCTAATTCTAACCCTAATCCTAACCTGTATAGAGAACATTTGATATAGAATTTCTAAACTTGGAGGAGGCTAGTAGGGCAAGCAAACAGATGAATCCTGCCCAGTATCAAAAAAATCTGACAAAATAATTAGGGGAGGTAGTTCAGTACATGCATATTTCCTGTTTTATCCTAAAGTGCTCTTGGATAATGTTCTTTTGCATGTCTCAGCTTTGGAAAACTTTCACTAGGAAGAAACCAGAGAGTGCCCACAGAGAAAAGATTGAGTGTGTAAAATTTCAAGCAGCTAGCACCAAACCTGTTTGATTTCCAGCTCCATTTCCATTTCCCAATAGGACAATACGAAGTGAAACTTTAAAATACAAACTGTACCTGACAACAAACTATTGAACCGAGAAGGCCCAAACCAGGGGAAAGTAGGAAGGCTAGGTAAAAGAGGAATCCTGCCCAGTATCAAAGAATTTTGGACAAAAATAACTCTAACCCTAACGTTAGTTCTAACCCTAGCCCTAACCCTAATTTTAAAACTAAGCCTATCCTGTTTATAGAGCATGATCATACAAGTCTCATACTTGGGGAGCCCAGTTCGGCAAGCTAACAGAAGAATTCTGAGCACTATCAAAAAAATATGACCAAATAACTGGGGGAGGTATTTCACTACATGCATATTTCCCTGTTTTCTCCTAAAGTGCTCTTGGATACATTGTTTTTTTCATGCTTCAGCTTAAGGTATTTCCACAAGGAGCAAAGCAGAGCATGCCCACAGAGAAGTGATTGAGTGTGTGAAGTTTCATGCAGCCAGCACCAACCCTGTTTGATTTCCAGCTCCATTTTCATTCACACCTATAGGCCATAATGAAGTGAAACCTAAAAATTCCAAATGTTCCTGACAGTGAACCATGGAACCTTGAAGGCCCCAACTTGGGGAGCCTACTAAGGCTAGGTCAAAGATGAACTCTGTACAGTATCAAAGTAATCTGACCAAAATAATTCAAGACTGTTTCAGAACATGGGTATTCTGCTTGCTCCTAAACAGCTCAGAGATAAAGCTGTTTCTTTCTACTTCAGCTTAGGGCTACTTCCATAGGAAACAAACCAGAGACTCCTCACTGAGAACTGATTGTGTGAAGTTTCAAGGAGCAAGCACAAATCCTGTTTGATTTCCAGCTTCATTTCCATTCACCCCTATAGGGCAAAAAGAAGAGAAATATGAAAATTGAAACTGTTCCTGCCAGTGAACCCTTTTCATGTAGGAGGCCCAAACATTTGGAGTATAGTAAAAATAGAAAAAATTGAATCCTGCAAGGTATCATAGAAATTTGAAAAGAACTAACTCTAACCCTAACACTAGGTCTGACCCTAGTCCTAACATTAACTCTAACCCTAACCATAATCTGTTTAGAGAACCTTTGATCATAGAAGTTTCAAAATTGGGGAGCCTAGTGGGGCAGGCTAACAGATGAATCATGGGAAGTTTCAAAGAAATCTGACAAAATAATTGGGAGAGGTTTCAGTACATGCATATTTCCCTGTTTTTTCCTAAAGTTATCTTGGATAAATTTGTATTGCATGATTCAGCTTAGGAGTAATTTCACAACGAATAAAGCAGAGAGTGCCCACAGAGAACTGATTGAGTGTGTGAAGTTTCAAGCAGTTAGTACCAACCTTGATTGATTTCCACCCCGTGTTCATTTACCCATGTAGTTCAAAATGAAGTGAATCCATAAAATACAAATTGTTCCTGACAGTAAAGCTTTGAACCAAGAAGGATGAAACCTGGGGAACATAGAAAGGCTAGGTAAAAATATATCCTGCCCAGTATCAAAGAAATTTGAACAACACAAACTCTAACCCTAACACTAGGTCTAACCCTAGCCCTAACTCTAACCATAAGACTAACCCTAACCTGTTTAGAGAACGTTTGATCATAGAAGCCTCAAAATTCTGGAGCCTAGTAGGGAAAGCTAATAGATGAATCCTGTGCAGTATCAATGAAATCTGACCAGATGATTGGGGAAAGTAGTTCAGTACATGCATATTGTCCTGTTGTCTACTAAAATGCTCTCAGATAGAGTTGTTTTGCATGCTTCATTTTTGGGATCCTTTCACAAGAAAAAAAAAAAAAAACAGAGAGTGCCCACAGAGAACTGATGGAGTTTGTGAAGTTTCCAGCAGCTAGCAGAAACCCTGTTTGATTTCCAGCTCCATTTCCATTTACCCATAAAGGTCAAAATGAAGTGAAACCTTAATAGAAAAACTGAAATCCTGACAGCAAACCAGTGAACCTAGAAGGCCCAAACCTGAGGAACATAGAAAGGCTAGGTAAAAGATAAATCCTGCAAAGTATCAAATAAATTTGAACAAAACTGTAAGACCTGGAATTAGGGCTAGGTTTTTCGATAGGTTAGGGCTACTGCTAATGTAAGAACTTGTTATGATTAGGGCGAATTTTAGGGTTAATGTTAGGGTTAGGTATAGTTTTAGGTTTAGGTTTAGGGTTAGGGTGATGTTTAGAGCTAGGGTTAGTGTTAGTGTCAGTGTCAGTGTTCAGGTTAGTGTTATGGTTAGGGTTAAAGCCAGAATTAGGACTAGGGTTAGGTCTAGAGGAAGGATTAGTGTTTGGGTTAGGCTAAGAGTTATTGTAAAGGCTAGGGCTAGGTTTTTTCTTTTAGGTCTACAGATAAAATTATGGCTAGATTTAGGATTAGGTTTAGGTCTAGGGCTAGTGTTGTGGTTAGTTTTAGGTATAAGGTAGGGCTAGTGTTAGGGTTCAGTTTAGGTTAGGCTCAGGTTTAGACCTATGATTAGTGTTAGTGTCAGAATAAGGGTCAGGGTTAGGTTATTGGTTTGGGTTATGGTTAGAACTAGAATGAGGGCGAGGGTTAGGACTAGTAATAGAGTTAGGGTTTGGGTTATGCTAAGGATTAGGGTAGGATTAGGGTTAGGGTTTGGCTTAGGGTAAGGGATAGGGTTAGAGCTAGGGTTAGGGATTAGGGTTAGGGTAAAGCTAGGTTTAGGGCTCACATAGGGCTAGTTTTTGTGTTAGAGTTAGGGCTAGGGTTAAATCAATTGCTAATGTAAAAACTAGGGTTACAATTAGGGTTAGTTTTAGGGTCATGTTTATGGGTTTTACCTTTAATGTTAGAATTAGGTTTAAGGTTAGGCTGATATTTAGATCTAGTGTTAATATTAGGTTAATAGTCAGGGTCAGGGTTAGTTTTAGGGTTAGGGTTAGGACTCGAATTACGGCTAGAGTTACTGTAAGGGTTCAGTTTAAGGTTAGGGTGGTGTTTAGAGCTAGGGTGAATGTTAGGCTATGAGTCAGACTCTGGGTTAGTATTAAGGGTAAGTTAGGACTCTAATTAGGGCTTGGGTTAGGTCTAGGTGTAGTGTTAGGGTTTAATTTAAGTTAAGGTTTAGTGTTAGGGCTATTGCATAGTTTTGTTTAACTGCTAGGGTTAGGGTTAGTGCTAGTTTTATGATTAACATTAGGATCTAGAGCTAGTGTTAATGTTAGGCTTAGGCTTAGGCTTAGGGTTAGAGTTAGAGTTAGGGTTAGATCTAGGGATAGGACTAGGAATAAAGATTAGGCAAGTGTTATGGCTAGGTTTAGAGATAGGGTTAGAACTAGGGATAGGGCTGGTGTGAGAGTTAGAGTTACTCTTAGGGCTAGGGTTAGGGTTAGGGTTGGGGATAGGATTAAATTAGGGCTATGATTAGAGTTAGGGTTACTGTTCAGCCTAGGCCTAGCATTAGGGTTATGGTTAGGGTTCAGTTTAGGGTAAGAGATGGCATTATAGCTAGGTTTAGAGATAGGTTGAGGGTTAGAATTAGGGTTAGGGCTATGGTTAGAGTTAGGGTTATGATTGAGGCTAGGTTTAGGGCTAGGATGAGGGCTAGTGTTTGTTTTAGTGTTAGGGCTAGGGATAATCTCAGGTCTAGGATTATGGTTAAAGATAGTTTTAGGTTTAGGTTTATGGCTACATGTAGTGTAAGTGTTAGGTTTAGGGTTAGGGTCAGGTTTAAAGATGGGGCATTAATAGGGCCAGCGTCTGGGTTAGCGTTTGGGATAGGTTAAGTTTTAAATTTAGGGCTCAAATTAGCATTAGAGTTACTTTTAGTGTAATGATAGAGTGAGGTTTAGGGTTTATGTTTGGTTTAGGGTAATGGATAGGGTTAGGATTTTAGATAGGGTTAGGTTTAGGCCTAGGATTAGCATTAGGGTTAGGGTTAGGGTTATGGCAATGGATATAGAGCTATTGTTTGGGATAGGGTTATGGTTATGATTAGGGATAGGGTTAGGGTTAGGGTTAGGGTAAAACTTGGGTCCCAACTCAGATTATGGCTAGGTTTTGTGTTAACTTAATGCTAGGGTTAGTGTTATGGCTAATGCAATACCAAGGTTAGGATTATGGCTAAATTTAAGATTAGGGTTAGGGTTAGGGTAGGTCTAGTGTTAGATTTAGGTTTAGGGTTAGGGTGATTTATAGAGCCAGGGTTAGTGTTATGGTCAAAGTCATGGTCAGGATTAGTTTTAGAGTTTGGGTTAAAAATTGAATTAGGGCTATGATTAGGGTTAGGGTTAGGGTTTGGTTTAGGTTAAGAGTTAGGGTTAAGGCTATGGCTTGGTTTTGTTTTAAGGCTAGGGTTAGAATTAGCGCTAGTTTTAAGATTAGCATTAGGGTTAGGACTACTGTTAGCATTAGGTTTAGGCTTAGGGTTAAAGTTGTATTTAGAGTTAGGATTAGGATTAGCCTTAGGTTTAGGCTTAGGGTTAGATTTAGATTTAAAATTAGATTTAGGTTAGGGCTAGGGCTAAGGATAGGGCTAGGGTTAGAGCTAGGGTTAGGACTAGGATTAGGGTCCCAGTAAGGGATTGGGTTAGAAATACGGATGGGGCTAGGGTGAGAGTAGGGTTAGGTACGGGTCAGTTTTACAACTAGGAGATTTATTAGTGTCAGGGTCATTGTTAGAGTTTGGTTGAGGTTAGGTTTTAGGGTTAGGGCTCAAATTAGCATTAGGGTGTGGGTTAGGGTAATGATAAGATTTTGTTTAGGGTTCAGGTTAGGTTTAGGGTAATTGATAGGGTTAGGTTTAGTGATAGAATTAGGAAAGGCCTAGGGCTCACATTAGTGTAAGAGTTATTATTCATATGATGGATAAGGTTAGAGCTAAGTTTAGGGCTAGGTTTATTATTAGGAATAGGTCTTGAATTAGGGTTATGGTTAGGGTTATAACTAGGGTTAGGTCTAGGGTTATGTTTAGCATAAATGTTAGGTTTTGAGCTAGGGATAGGGCTAGGGTGATGGTTAGGTTTAGGGTTAGGTCTAGGGATAAATTTACAGTATGGTTAGGGTTAGGTTAGGGTTAGGTCTAGGGTCATTATTAGGGGTACTGTTAGGGTTAGGGTAATGGAAATGGTTAGATGTAGGTTTAGGATGATGTTTAGCATTAGATTGAGGTTTAGGATTAGTGTTAGGGCTATGGTTTTGTTTAGGTTTATGGTAAGGGTTAGGGTTTGACTAGGATTAGGTCTATGGCAAGTATAAGGTTTCGGGTTAGGTATGGCTTTAGTTTTCTGGTTAGGTTTAGGGTTAGGGTTAGGCCTAAGGTTATCAATAGAGTTAGAGTTAGGTTTAGGGTAATGGGTAGGTATAGAGCTAGGTTTAGGGCTAGGGTTAAGGTTAGGATTAGGGCTAAGGTTAGGGTTAGATTTAAAAATAGGTGTAGGTTTATGTTTAGAAAAGGGTTAGGCTTTGAGCTAGGGTTAGGGTCTGATTCAGGTTCAGAGTAAGTTTTAGAGTTAGGGTTAGGACTTGAATTAGGGCTAGGTTTAGGGCCAGGATTAGGGTTAGGGTTTGGTTTAGGTTAAGGATTAGGGTTAAGCCTATGACTTGGTTTTGTTTGAGTGCTAGGGTAGAATTAGGGCTAGTTTCCAATTAGCATTAGGATTATAGCTAGTGTTAGGGTGAAATTTAGGCTTAGGTTTAGGGTTAGATTTAGAGTTAGGATTAGATCTAGATTTAGGTCTAGGGCGAAAGTTAAGGCTAGGATTGTGGCTGGGTTTAGGGCTAGGGTTTTGCTTATTTTAAGGGATAGGTTTAAACTGGAGATAGGATTGCGGTGAGAGTTAGAGTTAGTCTTAGCAATATGGTTAGGGTTAGGGTTAGAGCAAAATTAGTACTGGGATTAGAGCTAGGGTTAGTGTTAGGGCTAGGCATGGGTTTAAGGCTGGTTAGGTTTAGGGTTAGGATTAAGACTAGGTCAAAGCTACAATTAGGGCTGGTTTTGTGTTAGGGTTAAGGCTAGGATTAGGTCTAGGGCTAATGTCAGTACTAAGTTTATGGTTAGGGTTAGTTATAAGGTGAGATTTATGGCTCGTTCTAGTGTAAGTGTTAGATTGAGGGTTAGGGTCAGGTTTAGAGATAGGGTTGTTCTTAGGGTCTGGTCACAGTTAAAGTTTGGGTTAGAGTTAGAGTTAGGGCTAGGCCTAGGTTTAGGGCTGGTTAGGGTTAGGGTTATGATTACGCCTAGGTTTAGTGCTAGGATTAGGGCTTGGTTTTGTGTTCGGATTTGGTCTAGGACTAAGGATAGGGCTAATGTCAGGTCTAGGTTTATTGTTAGGGTTAGTTGTAGGGTGAGGCTCATGGATAGTTCTAGTGTAAGTGTTAATTTGAGGGTTAAAATCAGGTTTAGAGATAAGGTTATTTTAGGGTCAATGTCATGGTTAAGGTTTGAGTTAAAGTTAAGGGTTAGGGCTCTAATTAGCATTAGGATTAGGGTTAAGGTTAGGGTAATGGATATGGTTAGGTTTAGGGTTCAGGTTAGGTTTAGGGT
Organism: Callospermophilus lateralis; assembly: GCF_048772815.1. NCBI lineage: Eukaryota > Metazoa > Chordata > Mammalia > Rodentia > Sciuridae > Callospermophilus > Callospermophilus lateralis. The sequence goes on along the minus strand of NC_135322.1, from coordinate 29,856,256 downwards.
AATAGATTTAGGGTTAGAGATGGGGTTAGGCTTATACCAGTATTAGGGTTATGGTTATGGTTAGAGTAATGTATAGGGTTGGAGCTAGGGTTTGGGCTAGGATTATGGTTAGGAGTAAGGCTAGGGTTAGGTTTAGGGTTAGGGCAAGTTTTAGGGTTACGGTTAGGTTTTGGGTAATTATTAGGGCTAGGGCTAGGATTAGGGTTAGGGTTAAAATGAGGTATAGGGTTTAGATTAGGCCTAGGTTTTGGGTTAGGTTAGGGCTAGGGTTAGGGCTACAGCTAATGTAAGAACTAGGGTTATGATTAGGGCTAGTTATAGTGTTAGAGTTAGGGATAGATCTAGTTTTAGGGTAGGTTTATTTTTAGGGTGATGTTGGAGCTAGGGTTATTGTTAAGGTCAGAGTCAGGATCAAGGTCAGAGTCAGGATCAAGGTCAGTTTTAGGTTTAGGGTATGACTGGAATTAGAGATAGGGTTAGGGATAGGTGTAGGGTTAAGTTTTGGTTTATGCTAAAGTTTAGAGATAGAGCTATGTCCTGGTTTTGTTTTAGGGCTAGAACTAGGTTAGGGCTAGTTTTAGGATTAGCATTAGTGTTAGGGCTAGTGTTAGTGTAAGCTTTAGTCTTAGTGTTAGGGTTAGATTTAGAGTTATGGTTACATCTAGGATTGGGTTAAGGCTAGGTTTTGGTTAAGGTTAGGGCAAGTATTAAGGTTATGGTAAGGGATAGAGTTAGAACTAGGAATAGGGCTAGAATGAGAGCTGGAGTTAATATTAGTGCTAGTGTTAGGGTTAGAGTTAGGGCTAACTTAGGGCTAGGATCAGGTCTAGGGTTAGTTGTAGGGTTAGGTCTGGGGTTACGGTTAGGGTTATTTCTAGGGAAAGGGATGGGGATATAGTTAGGTTCAGAACTACGGTGAGGGATAAAATTAGGGATAGGGCTAGAGTTAGGGTTTGGGTTAGAATCAAGGCTAGGTTTAGGGCTAGGATGAGGTCTAGCATTTGTGTTAGGATTAGGGCAAGAATTAGAGCTAGAGCTAATATCAGGTCTAGGGTTATGGTTAGGGATAGTTTTAGGGTAAGGTTATGGCTAGGTCTAGTGTCATAGTTTTAGGGTAAGGTTCAGGATTAGAAGTAGGTGTATTAAAATGATCAGGATCATGTTTTGGGTTTGGGTAGGTTAAGGTTTAGGGTTAGGTCTCAAATTAGCGTTATGATTGGAGTTAGGGTTAGGGTAACTGATAGGATTAGGTTTAGGCTTCAGGTTAGATTTAGGGTTTAGGTTAGGTTTAGGGTAATGGATAGGGTTAGGGTAAGGCCTAGGGTTAGCATTAGGATCATGATTACTGTTAAGGTAATGGAGAGGGTTAGAGCTAGTGTTAGGGCTAGGATAATGATTAGGATTATGGCTAGATTTAGGGTGAGGTTTAGGGTTAAGACTAGGTTAAGGTTAGGTAGGGTACACTTTAGGGTTGGTGGTAGGGTTAGTACTAAGGCTAGGGTTAGGTTTAGGGTTAGGTCTAGGGTAGAGTTACAGTTAGGGTTAGGGTTAGTATTTTGGTTGGTGTAGGGTATCATTAGGTTTAGGGTAATGGACAGGGTTAGTTCTCCAGTTAGGGTTAGAGTTATTAGGTTTAGGACTAGGGTTAGGGTTAGATTTAAGGTATGGTTAGGGTTTGAGCTAGGGTTAGGACTATGGCAAGGCTTATGTTTACGGTTCGGATAAGGGTTAGGTTTATGATAGAGTGAGAGTAGGTTTAGGGTTAGCACTAAGGTTATCATGAGGTTTATGTTTCAAAATATGATAATGAGTTGGGTTTGAGCTAGAGTTAATTTTAGGATTAGGGCTAGGGTTCCAGTTAGGAATAGGCTTAGGGTTAGCCTTTTGGTTAGGTTAAGGGTAAGGGTCAATGATTGAGTAATATTTAGGGCTAGGGTAAGGGTGAGGGTTAGAATCAGGGCTATGGATAGCTTTAGGGTTAGGGATAGGGCTCTGATTAGCATTAGGTTTAGGGTTATGGTTAGGGTAATGGATAGATTTAGAGCTAGGGTTTGGGCTATGGATACAGTTAGGATTAGGGCTAGGGTTAGGGTTAGGGTTTGGACTAGGGATATATTTAGTGTAAGAGTTACGGTTTGAGCTAGAGTTAAGGATAGGGCTAGGTCAAAGGTTAGTTTCAGCATTAGGTCTAGGGATACGATTATCATAGTTATAGGGTTAGGGTTAGGGTTAAGGCTAGGGTTATCATTAGGGTTAGGATTAGGGTTAGGTAATAGATTCGGTTAGATATAGGTTTAGGTGTAGGGTAGGGTTAGATTTAGTTTTAGGGTTAGGATTAAAGCTATGATTATGTTTACGTTTATGGTACAGGTTAGGGTTTGAGCTAGGGTTAGGTCTATGGCACGTGTTAGGTTTAGGTTTAGGTGTAGGTTTAGTTTTCTGATTAGGGTTACATTTAGGGTTATGGCTAGGTTTATCAATAGGTTTAGGGTTAGTGTTAGTGTAATTGGTGGTTTACTGCTAGGTTTAGGTCTAGGATTAAGGTTATGATTAAAACTAGGGTTAGGTTTAGAGTTAGGGATAGGTCTAAGTTTATATTTAGGCTAAGGGTTAGGCTTTGATCTCGGTTTAGGACTAAGGCTAGGGTTAGGATTAGGATTAGGGCTAAGGATAGTGTTAGGGTTACACTTAGGGCCAGTTTTAGTCCTAGGATTTGCTCAAGGTTTTGTGTTAGATTAAGGCATACGGATAGGGCTATGGATAATGTAAGAGCTAGGGTTATGATTAGGGCTAGTTGTAGGGTTAGGGTTATGGCTAGGTCTAGTGTTAGAAATAGCTTTGGAACTAGGTTTATGTTTAGGTCAGGGTCAGTGTTCAGGTTAGAGTTAGGACTATGTTTAGGTCTAGGGGTAGGGTTAGTCTTTGCGTTAGGATAAGGGTTATTGTTAGGGCTAGGGCAAGATTTTTGTTTAGGTCTAGGGCTAGAGTTAAGGCTAGATTTAAGGTTAGGTTTATTTCTAGAGATCATGATAGTGTTAGGTTTAGGTATAAGTACTGGTCGGGCTAGTGTTAGAGTTTGTTATAGGGTTAGGGTGAGGTTTAGACCTAGGGTTAACGTTATGGTCAGAATAACGTTCAGGGCAAGGGTTAGAGTTTGGGATAGGTCTATAGCTATAATGAGGACTAGGTTTAGGACTATTAATAAGGTTCAGGTTTTCTTAGCCTTAGGATTAGGGTTAGGTTTAGGGTTACAATTAGGGTTAGCCTTTGCTTATGGTTAGGGATAGGGTTAGAGCTAGTGTTAGAGGTAGAGTTATGGTTAGAGTTAAAGCTAGGTTTATGGTTTGGTTAGGACTAGATTTTCTGTTAGTGTCAGGGCTAAGGTTAGGGTAACGGCTAATGTAAGAACCATGGTTAAAATTAGTGTTTGTTTTAAGGTTAGTGTTAAAGGTTAGACCTCTAGTGTTAGGTGTAGGTTTAAGGTTATGATGATATTTAGAGCTAGAGTTAGTATTAGGATAGGAGTCTGGGTCAGGGTTAGTTTTAGGGTTAGGGTTAAGACTCAAATAAGGGCTAGGGTTACTGTTAGGGTTTGGTTTAAGTTTAGAGTGATGTTTAGAGCTAGGGTGAGTATTAGGATATGAGTTATGATCAGGGTTAGTTTTAAGGTTTTGGTTCGAACTCGAGTTAGGGCTAGGGTTAGGTCCAGTTGTAGTGTTAGGGTTTGGTTTAAATTATGGTTCAGAGTTAGGGCTACTATTTGGTTGTGTTTTAGTCCTAGGGTTAGGGTTAGGACTAGTTTTATGATTAGTGTTAGGGTTAGGACTAGTGTTAGTGTTAGTGTTAGGCTTAGGCTTAGTGTTAGGGTTACATTTAGAGTTAGTGTTAGATCTAGGGTTAGGGCAAAAATAAGGATAGGACAAGGGTTAGTGCTAGGGTTAGGGCTAGAATTGGGGTTATGGTAAGGAATTGTGTTACATCTAGGTATAGGGTTAATGTGAGAGTTAGAGTTAGTCTTAGGGCTAGGGTTAGGTTACGGTTAGGGATAGGGTTAAATTAGGGCTAGGATTAGGGCTAGGGTTAGTGTTCAGCTTAGGCCTTGCATTATGGTTAGGTTTAGGGTTAAGTTTTGGATAAGGGATGGCGTTGTAGCTTGGTTTAGAGGTAGGGTGAGGGTTAGAGTTAGGTTATGGGTATGGTTAATGTTAGGGTTATAATTAAGGCTAGGTTTAGGGCTAGGATGAGGGCTAGTGTTTGTTTTAAGGTTAAGGCTATGATTATGGCTAGGGCTAATATCAGGTCTAGGGTTATGATTAAAGATAGGTTTTGGATTATGGCTACTTCTAGTGTAAGCCTTAGGTTTAGTGTAAGGATCAAGTTTAGAGCTAGAAGAATTATTAGGGTTAAGGTCAGGGTTAGAGTTTGGTTTAGGTTAGGATTTAGGTATAGGTCTCAAATTAGCATTAGGGTTAGGGTTAGGGTAATGATAGGGTTTGGTTTAGGGTTCAGGTTAAGTTTAGGGTAATTCATAGGGTTAAGGTTAGTGATAGGGTTAGGGTTAGGCCTAGGGTTAGCATTTGTGTAAGGGTATGGTTAGGTTATTGATAGGGTTAGAGCTAAGTTTAGAGCTAGGGTTCTGTTAAAAATAAATCTTGAGTTAGGGTTAGGGTTAGAACTAGGGTTAAATTTAGGGTTATGTTTAGCATAAGGGTTAGGTATTAAGCTAGCTTTAGGGCTAGGGTGAGGGTTAGGTTTAGGGTTAGGTCTAGGGATAGGATTACAATAAGTTAGGGTTAGGGTTAGGGCTAGGGTTATCATTAATTTAGGATTAGGGTTAGGGAAACCAATATGATTAGATATGGAGTTAGGGTTAGGGTTAAATTTCGATTTAGTGTTAGGGTTAGGGCTAGGGTTATGTTTAGTTTTATGATAAGGGTTAGGGTTTGAGCTAGGATTAAGTCTATGGTTATTGTTACATTTAGGGTTATGTCTCGGGGTAGTGTTCTCTTAAGGGTTAGGTTTAGCGTTAGAGTTCAGGCTAGGATTAACAATAAGTTTTGGGTTAGGTTTAGGGTAATGGATATGTTTAGAGCTAGGTTTGGGATAGAGTTAAATTTAGGGTTAGGGCTAGGGTCAGGGTTAGATTAGGGATAGGTCTAAGTCTATGTTTAGGGTAAGGATTAGGCTTTGAACTAGGGTTAGGGTTAGTTTAGGATTAGGGTTAGGGTTTAGCTAGATTTAGGGCTCGGATTAGGGCTAGTTTCTGTGTTAGCATTTAGGCTAATTTAGGGCAATGGCTAATGTAAGAACTAGGTTTACAATTATGGTTAGTTTTAGGGTTAGAGTTAGGGGTATGTCTAGTGTTAGGTTTAGGTTTAAGGTTAGGGTGATATTTATAGCTAGGGTTAGTGTTAAGATATGAGTAAGGGTCAAGGTTAGTTTTAGGGTTAAGGTTAGGACTAAAATTAGGGTAGGATTACTGTTAGGGTTTGGTTTAACTTTAAGGTTGTGTTTAGAGCTAGGGTGACTGTTAGGATATGAGTCAGAGTCAGGGTTATTTTTAAGGTTAGGATTAAGACTCGAATTAGGGCTAGGGTTTGGTCTTGTTGTAGTGTTAGGGTTTGGTTTAAGTTAAGGTTTAGGTTTAATCCTGTTTCTTGGTTTTGTTTTAGTTCTCGGGTTAGGTTTAGGGCTCGTTTTATGATTAGTGTAAGGTTTAGGTCTAGGTTTATTGTTTGGGTTCGGATTAGGGCTAGAGTTAAAGCTAGGATTAAGTCTAGGCTCTGTGTTGGGTTTAGGGCAAGAATTAGGGCTAGGGCTAATGTCAGGTCTAAGATTATTATTAGGGACAGTTTTAGAATTAGGTTTATGGCTAGATCTAGTTTAAGCCTTTGGTTTAGGAAAAGGGTCAGGATTAGAGCTATGGGTATTATTAGGGTCAGAGTCAGGTTTTGGGTTTGGCATAGGTTAAGATTTTGGTTTAGGGCTCAAATTAACATTAAGGTTAGAGTTAGGATAATAGATAGGGTTAGGTTTAGGGTTTTGGTAGGTTTAGAGTAATGGATATGGTTAGGTTTTTGCGAGAGGTTTAGGGTTAGGTTTAGCGTTAGCAGTAGGGTTAACGTTATCATTAGAGTAATTTATAGGGTTCAAGCTAGAGATAGGGCTAGGGTTATAGTTAAGATTAAAGCTAGAATTATGGTTAGTTTCAGGGTTGGGCTATGGTTAGTTTTAGGATTAGGATAAAGGTACAGTTTAGGGTTTGATCTAGGGTTAGTGCTAGGACTATGATTAGGTTTAGGGTTTGGTCTAGGGTTATGGTTATGGTTAGTGTTAGGTTTAGTGCTAGGGTTAACATTAGTGTTAGGGTAATTGATAGATTTAGATGTCAGTTTAGAGTTAGGGTTAGTTTTAGCTTTAGGGTAGGGTTAGATTTAAGTTAAGGGTTAGGGTTTGAGCTAGGATTAGGGTTAGGGTTAGTTTTATAGTTAGTTTTAGGGTTAGGTGTATGTTTAGGGTTAGGGTAGATTTCAGTTTAGGTCTAGGTTTATCATTAGGGTTATGTTTAGGGTTAGGGTAATGGGTAGGGTTTGATCTAGTGTTAGGCCTACGGTAAAGGTTAGGATTAGGGCTAAGGTTAGAGTTAGAGTTAGGCCTTGGGTTAGTGTTAGGGTTAGGTTAAGGGTTATGATTAGGGATTGAGTTAGGGTTAGGGCTAGGGTGAGGGTTAGGATAAAATCAGGGCTAGGTTAGGGTTAGGGTTAGGGTTATGGCTAGGGTTAGCATTAGGTTTAGGATTATGGTTAGGGTAATGGATAGAGTTAGAGCTAGGGTTAGGGTGAGGTTTAGGGTTTGGGCTAGGGTTATGTTTAGGGTAAGGTTTAGGCTTTGAGCTTGGGTTAGAGCTATGGTGAGAATTAGGTTTAGAGTTAGAGCTAGATTTAGGGTTAGGGTTATGCTTAGGGTTATGTTTATGGCTAGGATTAGGGGTAGGTTTTGTGTGAGCTTTAGGGCTAGTGTTAGCTGTATGGGTAATGTAAGAGCTAGGGTTATGGTTATGGCTAGTTTTAGGGTTAGTCTAGTGTTAGGGTTAGTTTTGGGGTTAGGATAAGATTTAGAGCTAGGGTTTGTTTAAGGGTAGGAGTCAGTGTTCGGGATAGGGTTAGTTTTCGGTTTAGGGCCAGAATTAGGATAAGGGTTAATTCTAGGATAGAGTTAAGGGTTAGGTTAAGGGTTATTATTAGGGCGAGGGCTAGAGTTATGACTATATTTAGGATTAGATTTAGGTCTAGGGCTAGTGTTAATGTTAGATTTAGGTATAGGTTTTCCAGTAGGGCTATTGTTAGGTTTCGGTTTAGGAGTAGAGTCAGGTTTAAACCTAGGGTTAGTGTTAGGGTCAGAATAAGGGTCATGGTTGTGGTTTGGGTTTCGGTTAAATTTAGAGGTAAAATGAGGGCTAGGGTTAGGAGCTAGTAATAGAGTTAGGGTTTGGGGTAGACTAAGAATTAGGGTTAGGACTAAGGTAGCAACAGGGTGAGGCTTTGACTTAGTGTAAGGTATAGGGATCGAGCTAGGATTAGAACTAGGGATAGGGTTAGGGTTAGGATTAAGGCTAAGTTTAGGGCTAGAAGTAGGGCTACGTTTGTGCTGCAGTTAGGGCTAGCATTAGGGCTAGGGCTAATGTCAGGTCTAGGGTTCTGTTTAGGGATAATTTTAGGGTTAGGATTATGGCTACGTATAGTGAAAGGGTTAGGTTAAGTTTTAGGGTAAATTTTAGAGCTAGGGGTATTATTAGGGTCAGGTTCAGGGTATGGTTTGGTTAGGTTAATGTTTATGGTTAGGGCTCAAATTAGCATTAGCGTAAGGGTTAGGGTTAGGGTAATGGATATGGTTAGGTTAAGGGTTCAGGTTAGGATTAGGGTAATGGATAGGTTTAGGTTTAGGGATAGGTTTAGGGTTATCCTAGAGTTAGCATTAGGGTATGGTTGGGGTTAAGATAATGGATAGGGTTACAGCTAGGGTTTGTGCTAGGGCTTTGGTTAGGATTAGGGCTAGGGTTATTTGTAGGGTTAGGGCAGGATTTAGGGTTATGGTTAGGTTTAGTATAAGGGTTAGGGATTGGATTAGGGTTATGTTTAGGGTTAAAGCTAGTGTTAGGGCTCTGATTAGTGCTAGATTTTTGGTTGGGTTAGGGCTCTGGCTAATTTACAACTACAGTTACAATTAGGACTATTTTTAGTGTTAGGGTTGGGGCTAGATCTAGTGTTAGGGTTAGGTTTTAGGTGATGTTTAGAGCTAGGGTTATTGTTAGGTTCAGAATCAGGGTCAAGGTTACTTTTAGGTTTAGGGATACGACTCGATAGTTCTAGGGTTAATGCTAGGTTTAAGGGTAGGTTTTGTATTAGGATTAGAATAAAAATTAGGGATAGAGCTAATGTCAGCTATAGGGTAATGGTTAGGTTAGGGTTAGGGTTAGGGTCATGGTTCAGTTTTGTTTTAGAGCCAGGGCTAGGTTTAGGGCTAGTTTTAGGATTAGCAATAGTGTTAGGGCTAGTTATATGGTGAGGTTTAGGCTTAGATCTATGGTTTTGGTTACATCTAGGTTTAAGTCTAGGGCTAGAGTTAGGGTTACAGTAACGGAAAGGGTTTAAACTAGAAATAAGGCTAGGACGAGAGGTAGAGTTAGTCTTAGGGCTTTTGTTATGGGTGGGTTTAGGGTTAGGGCTAAATTTGGGGCTAGAATTTGAGCTAGAGTTAGTTTCAGGGTTAGGTCTAGGGTTAGGGCTAGGGTTAGGTTTAGTGTTAATGTTAGAGTTAAGGTTAGGTTTAGGAGAAAGGATAGGCTTATAGCTAGGTTTAGGGCTAGGGCAAACGTTACAGTTAGGGTTAGGGCTAGGGTTAGGGTTTAGGTTAGGATTAAGGCTAGGTTTAGGGCTAGGATGAGGGTTTGTGTTATGCCTAGTGCTAGGATTAGGGCTAGGGCTAATGTTTAGTCTAGGTTAATGGTTAGGGTTAGTTTTAGAGTTAGGTTATGGGTGGGTCTAGTTTAAGGGTTAGCTTTAGGGAAAGGATCAGGTTTAGAGCTAGGTGTATTATTAGGATCTTGATCTGGGTAGTGTTTGATTTAGGGTTAATACTTAAATTAGCATTAGGTTTAGGGTGAGGTTTAGGGTAATAGATAGGCTTAGGTTTTAGGTTCAGGTTAGGTTTAGAGTAATGGATAGAGTTAGTGTTAACAATAGGGTTAGCGTTAGGTCTAGGTTTAGCTTTTGGGTTAGGCTTATCTTTAGGGTAATGTATAGGGTTCGAGCTAAGGTTAGGGCTAGGGTTAAGGTTAAGATTAGGGATAGGATTAGTGTAAGTGTTAGGTTTAGAGTTTTAGTGTTTGAGCTAGGGTTAGGGCTAGGCGAAGGTTAGAGTAAGATTCAGGACTAGGGTTAGGTTTAGCATTAGAATTATTTTTAGGGTAAGGTTTAGAGTTTGAGCTAGGGATATGACTAGGGCAAGGGTTAAGGTTAGGGTTAGGTCTAGGATTATGGTTAGGGTTACAATTAGCGCTAGGTTTAGGGCTAGGATAAGCACTAGATTTTGTGTGAGGTTTATGACTGCGTTAGGGCTATTGGTAATGTAAGATCTAGGGTTATGTTTATGGCTAGTTTTAGGGTTAGGTTTATGGATAAGTCTAGTGATAGGGTTAGGTTTGAGGTTAGGATAAGGTTTAGAGCTAGGGTTTTTGTTAGGGTAATGGTCATTGTTCGAGTTAGGGTTAGTTTTAGGGTTAGGGCCAGAATTAGGACTAGTGTTGGGTTTAGGGATAGGGTTAGTTTTTGGATAGATTAAGGGTTATTGTTAGGGTTTGTGCTAGGTTTTTGTTTATGGCTAGGGATAGATTTATGACTATACTTAGGATTAGGTTAGGTCTAGTGGTAGTGTTACTATTAGATTTAGGTATAGGTTTTCTGGTAGAAGTAGGGTTAGGTTTCGGTTTAGGCTTAGGGTCAGGTTTAGACCTAGGATTAGTGTTAGGGTTAGAATAAGGGTCAGGTTTTAGGTTAGGGTTTGGGTTAGGGATAGAGCTAGAATGACAACTAGGGTTAGGACTAGTAATAGAGTTAGGGTTTGAAGTAGGCTAAGGATTAATATTAGGACTAGGGTAGCATTAAGGTGAGGGTTTGGCTTAGGGTAAGGGATAGGTTTAGTGATTGGGTTAGGGTTAGTGTTAGTGAGGGTTTGGGTTAAGGCTAGGCTTAAGGTTAGGGTTAGGGTTAACCCTAGGGTTAGGGCTTGTTTATGTCAAGGATATGTGTTAGCATTAGGGCTACGACTAATGTAAGAACTAGGTTTCCAATTAGGGCTAGATATAGGGTTAGCATTAGGGTGATGTTTATTGCTACGTTTAGTGCTAGGGTCAGGTCAGGGTCATGGATATTTCTAGGCTTATGGTTAGGACTCAAGTTAGGGCTAGGTTTAGGGCTATGTATAGGTTTAGGTTTCGGTTTATGTTTAAGGTTAGGGTTGGGCTTATGGCTTGGTTTTGTTTTAGGGCTAAGTTAGGGTTACGGCGTTTTCTAAATTTAGCATTAGGGTTAGGGCTAGTGATAGCGTGAGGTTTAAGCTTAAGGATAGGTTTAGATCCAGATTTAAGACTATGGCGAAAGTTAGGGCTAGGGTTCAGGTTAGAGGTAGGGCTAGGTTTTGGGTTATGGTAAGGGATAGGTTCAGAACTATGGATAAAAGTAGGGCGAGAGTTAGAGTTAGTATTAGGGCTAGGGATTGGGTTAAGTTTAGGGTTAGGGCTCAATTAGGGCTAGGATTAGTGCTAGGGTTAGTATTGGGTTTAGACCTAGGTTTAGGGCTAGGGTTAGGGTTAGAGTTAGGGTTAGGGTAAGGTATGATGTGACAACTAGGTTTAGAGCTAGGGCAAGGGTTAAAATTAGGGTTTGGGCTAGGATTAAGGTTGGGGTTAGTATTAAGACTGGGTTTAGGGCCAGAATTAGGGTTGGGGTTTGTGTTAGAGTAATGACTAGGATTAGGGCTAGGGCTAATATCAGGCATAGGGTTATGGTTAGGGATAGCTTTAGGGTTAGGTTTATGCCCAGGTCTATTGTAAGGGTTAGTTTGAGAGTTAGGGTCAAGTTTACAGCTAGGGCTATTATTAGGGTCAGTGTCAGGGTTAGGGGATGGGTCAGGTTAAGGTTTAGGATTAGGGTTCAAATTAGCATTAGGGCTACAGTTAGGCTTAGGGTCATGGATATGGTTAGGTTTAGGGTTCAGGTTAGGTTTAGAGTAATGTATAGGGTTAGGGTTAAAAATAGGGTTAGGGTTAGGCCTAGGGATAGAATTTGGTTAGCATTATCTTTGGGGTAATGGATAGGTTTATACCTATGTTAGGGTTAGGTTAGTGCTATGGTTAGGGTTAGGCCTAGGGTTATATTTTGGTTAGGGTTATGGTTAGGGTAATGGGTAATATTTGAGCAAGGTTTAGGGCTAGGGTTATGGTTAGGATTAGGGCTATAGTTTAGGTTAGGTTTCAGGTTAGGGCAAGGTTTAATTTTAGGGTTAGGTTTATGTTAAGTGTTAGGGCTAGGGTTAGGGTTAGGGTTAAAGCTAGGGTTAGGGCTCAGATTAGGGCTAGGCTTTGGGTTCGGTTAGGGCTAGTGTAGGTCTGTGGCTAACGTAAGAACCAGGGTTACGATTAGGGCTAGTTTTAGGCTTAGTGTTAGGTCTAGGTCTAGTGTTAGGGTAGGGTTTAGGTTTTAGGTGATGATTATAGATAAGGTGAGTGTTATGGTAAGAGTCAGGATCAGTGTTACTTTTAGGGCTAGGGATAAGACTTGAATTAGGGCTAGGATTAAGACTAGGTGTAAGGTTAGGGTTTGTGTTAGGGTAGGGTAAGAATTAGGGATAGGGCTAATGTCAGGTCTAGAGTTACTGTTAAGTTAGGCTTAGGGTTAGGGCTACAGCTGTGTTTTGTTTTATAGCTAGGGCTAGGGTTAGGGCTAGTTGTAGGATTAGTGATAGTGCTAGGGCTTGTGGTAGGGTGAGGTTTAGGCTTAGATTTATTGTTATGGTTAGATCTAGGTTTAGGTCTAGGACTAGGGTTAGGGCTAAGGTTAGGGCTAGTGTTAAGCTTACAGTAACAGATAGGTTTAGAGCTAGAAACAGGGCTAGGGCAAGAGTTAGAGTTAGTCTTAGGGCTAGGGTTATAGGTAGTTTCATTTACGGCTAAATTAGGGCTAGGATTAGCGCTAGGGTTAGTTTCAGGGTTAGGCTTAGGGTTAGGGCTAAAGTTAGGTTTAGTGTTAGTGTTAGGGTTAAGGTTAGGTTTAGGGAAAGGAATGGGTTTATTGCTAGGTTTAGGGCTAGGGTAAGAGTTAGAATTATGGTTAGGGTTAGGGTTAGTGTTCAGGTTAGGTTTAAGGCTAGGTTTAGAGCTAGGATGAGGGTTTGTGTTAGGCCTAGGGCTAGGATTAAGAATAGGGCAAATGTCAGGTCTAGGTTTATGGTTAGGTTTAGTTTTAGGGTTATGTTATGGCTAGGTCTAGTGTAGGGGTTAGGTTTAGGGTAAAGGTCAGGTTTAAAGATAGGTCTATTATTAGGGTAAGGGTCCAGGTAGGATTTGGTTTAGGTTAAGGTTTAGGGTTGAGGCTTGAATTAGCATTAGGTTTAGGGTGGAGCTTTAGGTAATGGATAGTGTTAGGTCTAGAATGCAGGTTATGTTTGGAGTAATGGATAGGTTTAGTGTTAGCAATAGGAATAGCATTAGTTCAAGGGTTAGCTTTTGGGTTAGGCTTATCTTTAGGTTAATGGATAGGGTTAGAGCTAAGGTTAGGGCTAGGGTTAAGGTTAGGATTAGGGCTAAGGTTAGGGTTAGGCCTAGGGTTAATGTTAGGGTTAGATTTAGGGTAAGTGTTAGCATTTGAGCTAGGTTAAGGGCAAGGGTGAGGGTTAGGCTTGGAGTCAGGCCTAAGGTTAGGGTTAGGGTTAGGGTTAGAGTTAGCGTAAGGGTTAGAGATTGAGCTACAGTTAGGGCTAGGCAAGGGTTTGGTTTAGGGTTACGTCTAGGGTTAGGATTAGGGCTAGGTTAGGGCTAGGATAATGGCTAGGTTTAGGGTTAGGATTAGGGATGGGGTATGGTTAGTGTTAGGGTTAAACCTAGGGTTAGGGCTCGGATTACAGCTAGGATATTTGTTAACATTAGGGTTGCGGCTATGTTTCTGATTAGGGATAGTTTTAGGGTTAGCCTTAGGGCAATGTTTGTTGCTAAGGTTAGTGCTAGGATCAGAATCAGGGTTAGAAATATTTCTAGGGTTAGTGTTAGTACTCAAATTAGGGCTAGGTTTAGGGCTAGGTGTCAGGTTAGGGTTTAGGTTAAGATTTAGGTTTAGGGTTATGGCTCAGTTTTGTTTTATTGATAGTCTAGCTGTAGAACTAGGTTTTCAATTAGCATTAGGTTTAGGGATACTTAAGGTGTGGTTTAGGCTTAAGGTTAGGGTTAGATCCAGGTTTAGAGATAGGGTTAAGGTTAGGGCTAGGGTTGAGACTAGAGATAGAGCTATAGGTTTGGGTTATGGTAAAGGATAGGTTTAGAACTAGGGATAGGGCTAGGGTGAGAGTTGGAGTTAGTCTTAGGTCTAGGGATAGGGTTAAGTTTAGATTTAGCATTAAATTAGGGTTAGGATTAGTGATAGGATTAGTGTTAGGTTTAGGCCTAGGTTTAGGGCTAGGGTAAGGGTTAGTGTTAGGGTTAGGTTTAGGTATGATATTACAGCTAGGTTTAGGGCTAGAGCATGGGATAAATTTAGGGTTAGGGCTAGGTTAAGATTAGAGTTAGGATTAAGGATAGGTTAGGGCTAGGATTAGGGCTAGGGTTTGTTTTTGGAATAGGGCTAGGATTAGGGCTAGGGCTAATGACAGGTGTAGTGTTATGGTTAGGGATAATTTTAGTGTTAGATTTATGGCCAGGCCTATTTTAAGGGTTAGGTTGAGGGTTAGGGACAGGTTTACAGCTAGGGGATTTATTAGGGTCTGATTCAGGTTTAGGGTATGGGTTAGGTTCAGGTTAAGAATTAGGGCTCAAATTAGCATAAGTTTAGGGTTAGGATTAGGGTAATGGATATGGTTAGGTTAAGGGTTCAGGTTAGATTTAGGGTAATGGATAGGATTAGTGTTAGTGTTAGTGTTAGGGTTAGGGTTAGGTTTAGTGTTAGGGTTAGAGATTATTTTGTTCCAATATCTTTGATACTGGGCAGGATTCAAGTTTTACCTAACCATATTATGCTTCCCAGGTTTGGGCCTTGTAATTTCAATTGTTCCCTGTTAGGAACAGTTTGTATTTCAAGGTTTCACTTCATTTTGCCCTCTACGCCTAAATGGAACTAGAGCTGGGAATCAAACAGGGTGTTTGCTAGCTGCTTGAAACTTCACACACTCAATAAGTTCTCTGTGTGGACTCTCTTCTTTTTTTCCTGATGAAAGCAGCCTTAAGCTGAAGCATTCAAAAACATCTATATCTCATAGCCCTTTATGAATAAACAGGAAAATATCAATGTACCAAACTACCTCCCTCAATTATTGGGTCATATTTCTTTCATAATGCACATGATTCAACTTGGCTCCCCATGTTTGGGACATCTAGGATCCATGGTTCTCTAAACAGGTAAGGGTTAGTGTTAGATTTAGGGTTAGGGTTACATTTAGGGTTAGAGCTAGTGTTAGGATTAGAGTTACTTTTGTTCAAATTTCTTTGATACTGCTCAGGATTCATTTTATACCTAGCCTTACTGGGATTCCCAGTTTTCAGCCTTCTTAGTTCCAGGTTTCACTCTCATAAACAGTTTGTATTTTAAGGTTTCATTCATTATGGACTATAGGTGTGAATGTAAATCAAGCTGGAAATCAAAAAGAGTTGGCCATAGCTGCGTGAAACTTTACACAATCAATCAGTTCTCTGTTGGCTCTCTATTTTTTCTTCCTGGTGAAAGCATGCCTAAGCTGAAGCATGCAAAAACAACTTTATCTGAGAGCCCTTTAGGAGAAAAGAGAAAAATATGCATGTACTTAAATTTCTTCCTCAATTATCGGATCAGATTTTTTTGATAGTGCCCAGGATTCAACTGTTAGCTTTCCCCACTAGACTCCCCAAGTTGGGGACTTCTATAATAACAGTTCTCTAAACAGGATAGGGTTAGGATTAGGGTTAAATTTTTGGTTAGCACAAGGGTTAAAAGTATTGTTAGAGTTAGCATTATTTTGTTAAAATTTCTTTGATACTTGGCTGGATTCATCTTTTACCTATCGTTACTATGCTCCCCAGGTTTAAGCCTTCTCTATTCAATGGTTCACTGTCAGGAAGAGTTTGTATTTGAAAGTTTCACTTCATTATGGCCTATAGGAGTGAATGGAAATCGAGCTGAAAATCAAACAGGGTTTCTGCTAGTTGCTTGAACCTTCACACACTCAATCAGTTCTCTGTGGGCAATCTCTGGTTCTATTTTTTTGAATGTATCCCCAAGCTGATGCATGCAAAAAAAACTTTTTCTGAGAGCCCTTTAGGAGTAAACAGAAATATATACATTTACTGAAATATCTCCCCCAATTATTTGATCAGATTTCTTTGTTACTGCACAAGATTCATCTGTTTGCTTGCCCCACTAATGCTTCCCAAGTTTGGGACTTCTAGGATCAATGGTTCTCTAAAAAGGTTAGAGTTAGAGTTAAGATTAAGGTTAGGCTTAGAGCTAGAGTTCAAGAAAGTGTTAGGGTTAGAGTTAGTTTTCTTCAAATTTCTTTATTACTGGGCAGGATTCATCTTCTACCTAATTTTACTATGCTCTCCAGGTTTGGGCCTTCTCCATTCAGTGGTTAGCTATCAGGAACAGTTTGTATTTTAAGATTTCACTTCATTATGGCCTATAGGTGTGAATGGAAATCGATCTGGAAATCAAACATGGTTGGTGCTGGCTGTTTGAAAATTCACACAGTCAATCAATTCTCTGTGGGCACTCTCTTGTTTTCTCCTGGTGAAAGTAGTCCTAAGCTGAAGCATGCAAAAACCAACTTTATCAGAGAGCCATTTAGGATAAAACAAGGAAATATGCTTGTACTTAAAACCTCCCCCAATTATTGGGTCAGATTTATTTGATTTGTACAGGATTCATTTGTTTGATTTCCCCACTAGGCTCCCCAATTTTGGTACTTCCAGGATCAATGGTTCTATAAACAGGTTAGGATTGGTTTAGGGTGAGTAGGGATAGTGTTAGAGCTAGTGTTAAGGTTAGAGTTAGTTTTCTTCAATTTCTTTTTCTGGTGAGAGTACTGGCTGGAAACCACCTCAGGTCATCGTTCAGTAGCTGGGGTTATTTTTGGAATGCATACAATTGTTATAGGTTTTGAGTAGGGTGATCCTATTAATCATACACAAGCAACATAGTATCCATTAGCCAATTATCTTATGCCTAATGTAACCACACTATGAGGATGTTCTAAATATTGCTATCATCAGGAGGGGTCTTTGTTCCTAGAGGAGGAGGTTTCTAAGTTAGAAGTTCCATGTCAAACTCCTGGCTATCAGTTTACTGACCTGGCAACTTGGCAATGCTAACCACAAGTGCTAAGGGTGTTGTTCACTAACTATAATTTATCTGCTCACTAGAGCAGAGAATCCCATCCTGCAGGCATTTCTATCAGGCCTGAACAAGTGTAGATTCTTCAAGCACTCTGAGCTGCTCATAGCTGCTAGCTGTAAACTGAAAGTTATTCCAACATTTTCTCCATTTTTAAAAAATTTGTTGCTGAAGGAGAACTATGATAAGAGAAGAAAGGAAGAGGAAAAGGCATAGAAAAAAGGGAAATGAACAAGAAAGAGAAAAGGGTAAAGATCAAGTCAGAGCCCATTCCTGTAGCTGCAGTTGTTTTCTACTGTGGTGAGAGGGCAGATGCTGCTGACTAGGTCTTTGTCTGTCACTTGGGTCTTGATCTGAGCTGGACATGGGCAGCAAAGCAGCCATGGGGGCAAGAGATTTCTCTCAAAAGTGATAAAACCTTAGGCCTTTGCACAGGTGGGGATGTGAGTTTCTGTGCCTCACCTCTGTTGGCCCCCAAGTTTTCTCCTGATGGCCCCTCTGTGACTGTGCCTGTCTTAGGTTGTTCCTCCCTTGAAAAATCTTACCTGTCTTTGACTAACCAGTCATCCTCCAGGGCCAAACAGGGTGATGTGGAGTGTGCAAGGCATTGTCCCTGAGAAGGTTCTCTGTCTCCTAGATAGATAATGCCCTTGTGGCCTCCATGCCAGCATTTACCTTAGGATCAGGAAATTCAGGTTTCTTCTCTATGGAGGGCTCAGCTCACAGCACGGGCTGGTGAGGCTGTGTTCAGGAAGGAAGGAAAAAAGACACAGACAGACAAACAGTAATATAAAAACAGACCTGAGGGAGACAGATAGATGAAAAGGAGAACAGTGTTAAGACTCAGGGCATGATCTCTCATAGAACACTGGCCCTTAGTTGGTAATACTTAGATCTTGTCCATATCCACCATCCATACAGATGCTGAGAAATCATTATTTTTCTTTTGACTTTCCTTATATGCATGAACTTACATAACTTGTTTTGTTTCTACTTTGTTGAGCCTTTTTTGGAAACATCTTAAAATAACATATACTAAAACAAGAAAACTATGCCAATACCAGCGAAGATTCAATTAGTATGGTCAATTAAAGCTGATAATTTATCCCATAGTTGCTGCAAGATTGAAGGGTTAAGAATTAGCTCTGCTCTGGTTTCACTTAGGCTGAGGATCTGAGCATGCAGCGTCATAGTAAAATTTCTAAAAGTTATATCCCAAGGTCCCTTAAGTTTATTTGCTAGTTCAAGCCAAGCTTCTGTTACATTTCTTACTGAGACAGGGGTTTGACAAACATACAGAAATTGAGGACTACGGGATACTCTAACATTCAATTGAAGCATATCAATTTTCTCATCAATAAGCTCAATCTGTTGTAACATTAAGGTACCTCCTTGAAAATGCAGGTTTAGTCACTTCTGAGTGGTCAGGGCTTAAGTGGAGTGCTGCACTACCTGATTAATGGTTGCAGCATTTGCTGTGGACTGGGTCAAAGCTAAACGAGCAGTGGTAGCTGCTGCAAAGGCAGCAAGGGAGGCAGCTATAATGGCAGCAGTAATCCCAAAATCTTGCCTAACTCTGGGAAGGGAAATATCTTCTGTAAAGTAAACCTCTTGAATGGAGGAGTCATCCTCTGTTGGGAACAATGAGATAGGGGGGTGTTATCATTAGCACTACTGTCTTAACAGAAAATTCCAACAATTGGTTAACTCACATTGGGAAAAATCACAATTAAGATGACCATTTTTGTGATTTTGAGTGGAAGTTAACAAATAAAAATGGTGGCTTAACACATGCATGGCCTTTAGTAGCATGTTTAGCTGAGGGTATTTCAAAAGAACCATTAAACAAAATGGCGTCCATGGTGACAATAGCACGAATATCTATACATTTGTAAGCACCACATAACAATTGTTTGCCTAATTGCAAAATGTCTCCTGTCTTTCTTTTGTATTTTGAGCATTTGTTATCCAATCTGTATGATATTTAAACATTAATGTATTTGTTTCTGTTAAAAATTCCATTCTCTGTACACCTTTTGTATAGGGCATGGACCAACTAATAAGCTCATCAGAAATAAAATAGGGTCTGGAGAGGGAGAGACAATCTCTGCAAGATATAGCTCTTAGAAATATACTTTCATTGATGTCCTTAAATTTTTTCCATGGACACCTCTGCAGAAAGGGTTGGGGCTAATAATGTGAGTCTGTAGCATGAGGGAGTTTGGTTATGCCACTAGCCATATCACTAACAGAGAATACTTTTGCTTCTCCTTCTAAGAAAAGTGGCCAAAAACCTATAATACCTCCTGTTCCTGCTTCCTAAAGAATATTATTGTGAAGGCAAATTATAGACTGACACAATCTCTGTGTCTTAGACACATCCCTTAATATAGTAAAGGCCCATGAATGATAAAGTGAGAGTGACATATTCCAAGGGTGCCTTGCTATTGGGTCAGATGTAACTGGGCATTGTGAGGAAACATTAGTAGCAAACAAGAAAGGCAATACAGTATCATTCAAACCAACAGGTAAAAGAATCCCGGGAGATGGGGCCCCCACCCACCAAGCAGTGCACTGTGGGCAGAATGACATTCTGATGCACAATAGCATAAATGGGGTCTTTCTCTGCTTTGATGCAAAAGAAGGGGAAAGTCCAATTAACGTCCCAGAAACAGCATAAGTTATTTCCAATTGGTTGGGTGTGGTCCTTCTGGTTGGGTGCAGGAAAGTGATGAGGGCAGCAGTTGCAATTGTGGTTGTGAGGACCACAAGCCTTATGATGATGTTGATCCAGGGGGCTCCTATTGTCCTCCTGAGTTTTGTCCTTGGGAAGCGTTCTGCAATATTTGAGAGAGAAGTATGTACAACATCCTGATCACGATTAATTGAGCCTGGATTACTCTCATGTTTTTTTTTTTTTTTTTTTAACTGCAGAGGCATAAGTATTTTGCTCACTGAAGGGTTTTTGCCACTAGGTGGTGCTAGAGGCTCTCTGCTAGAGGCAAACTGTCCGGCAGACAGCTGTTCATGAGTGATAGCTATCTGCAAAGCATTTTTTCCCTCATGGGACATAGTTTGGAGTGTGTCCATTTTACTTGGATAGGCCAGCGTAGGGCCTTGAGTTATCAGGCTGTTAGGCAGAGGCTTTCTTCCTCCACCCTTACCTGTTGTGTGCTTATCTGTGAGTTGTAGGTTATTATTGCACATGTAAGCAACAAGAGAGTACCAGGGTTATGGTCTCTGGCAGGTGACATGGTCTGAGTTTGATCTGATAGGGCTTTGATATCACCCCAGGTTATCTTGTGAGCCCTCTGGTGGGGAGGTGGTAATAATCTCTTCCTCTCCTTTTGGCTCAGTTCCTCAGGCCAGTGGCTGGTTTGACGTTTCTTGCTGGTACCCAAATGGGGTGAGGCTCCTGTTAATATATGTAAACCCTCCACCCATGGTTAAAAGGAGCCCCAGACCATCACTTGCATTTGGTATGGAATCCTTTCATGAGACTGTAGGTAGATGGGAAGACCCCAAGAGGGAGTCCCAATGCTTATGGGCTGCTATTTTCATAGAAAATTTTGAAATTGAAAGAAAATTTAAATCAGATAAGATTCTTTTCAAGACATCATGACGGGAGTTGTTATAGTTGTTTGTGTGTTCTTACTATAATGCCTTGAGTCTAAGGACTATAGGGAATCCCAATTAAATAATGTATATGCCTAACATTGCAAATTGCTTGAAATGTCTTGTTAGTATAGATTGGCCCTTTATCAATTTTCATAGACATGGGAACATCCATAATTTTAAAACATTTAAGTACATGGGAGATACTTTTTTTTTTTTTTTTTCATCTAGGGCAGGGTGTCTTGGGGCCAGGGAGTCTGCCATTCTTAGGACAGAAATGTTCAATGAGGCTGGCTGATTACAGCCCTAGCAAATGGGATCAGATCTTGGTTAAGAAGGCCCATCATTTTTGTTAACTGGTAGTTTGTTAAGGGCAGCTGTTAATGCCTGAATGGGCCCTGAAGAGGGGGCTATTTCCTTTGCAGCAGAGATCCATTTCGAAAGGGTTTCACTGTGCACTAGGGCAATTGCCCTAGTTCTTACAGTTGCTCCTTCCCATGCCAATTGTTTAACTAATGAACCTTAAGTAGGGCCAGGTTGAATGAGCTTCCCAAGTGCCTGGATTACTCTAGATAAGAAGTCAGGAAACAATTCATGGGGGCCTTGGATCATTTTTCTGAACAATTCCTCATATATTTTTTAAGAGTTCTTAAAGCAATGTCTTTGACTTTTAAAGATGCCTAATATAGAAACCTAAGGTGTTGACATGGAGGGCCCTGACTAAGACAAACAATAGGTGTGTTTAGGGTCCAATGTCTTGTGATTAGTGGGGGACTTCCTTGACTTGTTAGACCAAGGCCGTATGCCCACACGGTGTCTCTGGAGCGGAGTTCCCTTTAACAGAGAAAACCAAGGTTACGAATTCTGGGAGGACCAGTCCCTTATAAGAATTCACTGGGTGAACCAGGGGGAAGGAGGGGGTCATAAGGTGACACCAGTCCTTATGACAGTGTGTGCTTCAACTCAGGATACCAATGGTATAAAAAGACAAGGAAAGGGGGGTAGAGAAGGGGGTTCCTTTCTCACATTCAAGGAACTGACAGCACACAGAACACAAACAGGTTCTACTACCCTAAATCCTACCTGAAACCTTACCTGAAATCAATGGTATGGCTAGTCAATGGCCAGTCCTGAGGTGTGAAGGTGCGAAAGTGTGAGCAGACACAATGAGGCACCAAATTGCTGTGGTTCTGGTCAACTAGTTCCTTGGCTACCTTGTCGTGGGGGTGGGGAGAGATGCAGAATCAACACACAGACTCTGGGAGCTGGTAATAGAACTGGCTAGAGACCCACCTCAGGTCATTATCCAATAGCTCAGTTTATTTTTGGAATGCATACAATTGTCATAGGATTCGAGTGGAGCATGCCCATCAATCAAAGATAGTATCCATAATCCAATCATTTTATGCTTAACATAACCACACTATGATGATCTAAATATTGCTAACATCATAAAGGGTCTTTGTTCCTAGGGGAGGAGGTTTCTAACTTAGAAGTTCCATGTTGAAGCTCTTGGCTTTCAGTTTCCTGGCCTGGCAGCTTGGCAACTCTAACCACAAGTGCTAAGATTGTGGTTTAACTAACAGCTCACTAGAGCAGAGAATCCCATCCTGCAGGCATTCCTATTAGGCCTGAACAATTGTAGATTCTTCAAGCACTCCAAACTGCTTACAACTGCTAGCTGTAAACTGAAAGTTATTCCAACAGGCAATGGTAAATGAAGGTGAGATTCTGGAAGTATTGGTTCATAATATCGAGTAATTATCCTAAATGGAAAACCATTAAATTATTCACAGATCCTTTGGATATGACCTTTGGGAGGAACAGCAGTAAGTCTTGCTTTTTCAGAGCACTGAAAGGGATATTGGTAAGAAATAAAAGATAGCTTTCTTTGCAAAATATGCTGTTGATTTATCTTTATGGAGACAAGAGATTATTCTACCATGAAAACAGTGTCCTTAGTTTCAATAGGGAATGTGATATACCTAGGGAGAATAATCCAGGCATCTGGAATTAACCTTCAAAGGTAAATTAGGAATAGTAGTAGTAATAGGCTGTCAAATTGAAATTAGTATTTGTATAGCCACAGAGATTTTGATGTTAGCTAACTGTTTATGACATTCTCATGACTCATGATTAAAATATAATGGAAGTTTATTAAAGTTTCACAAGATCTGAGTAATGAAACTAATTGACTCTGCTAAAAAGATATTTGGCTTAGGCAACCTTATATACAAAAGACATGATCCATCTAGACGCAAATTTGTAACAGAGATTCTTGAAATTAATCAAGACCTGGTAAAAGTAGGAAGAAGTCTGCAATAAATTCTCAAATATGTGTGGTAAATCGTCTTTCTATTTCAGAGCCACATAACCAAACACCAATTAAAGGAAAATGGGAGGAAATGTTTGATATAATTGAACACTGACCCTGAGTTAATATCAGTATGTAAGCTGGAAATGGTACTGTTAATGTGCTGTGGATCATAGCTGGAACTTCAGAAGAGGTTCATGAGATGAATGCATTCATAGCTGGAACTTCAGAAGAGGTTCATGAGATGAATGCATTTTCACCATACTTTGTCTTCTGAAAGGTATGGTTTTTCTTTGGTCAGTTTTTTTGTAACAAATTGAATAGTGTAATGCATATGCTTATCAAATTAAGCACACTTCAAATTATATACCTAACCAATGGTGTAAAAGTTCTTTTTGAATGATAAAACAAAATTTCCTGAATACAATTTCTCTTATGATAAATACTCTTAACTTAAAAATAATTATTTACATATGAATGGGGTTTTAACTAGAAAAAAGATATATCCTAGGCTTATATAATTTTATCAAAATGAATACTATTGTCATATATAACTTAGAATAATAAATAAAAGAAGTGAAAAAATAAGTATTTTAAAAGGCCTAAAAAATTCAAATAACTCAAAAAAATTTAATTAGTTACACATGATAGTACAATGACCTTGACATATCATACATTTGAATTAGATGGAATATAGTTTCTCATTATTCTGAGTGTACAGGTTGCAGAATCATATTGGTCACGCAGTCACATATACACACACAGTAATAATAATGTCTGTTTCATTCTACTATTCTTCCAATACTCCAACCCCTCCTCTCCTCTCCCATCAGTTCTCTCTACCTAATCTAAGGTGTCACTATTCTTTTTTCTTCTTTTTTTCTCACATCTTCATATACGTGTTTTGTATAACGATGAGGTTCTCCTCCCATCATCCATGCAATTCCCCTTCCCCCTTCCTTTCTTTCCCACCCCCTTCCCTATGTAGAAGTAATCTTCTTCCCCTGCTCTTTCTCTCTTTTGAGTCACCCTCCTTATATCAGAGAAGACATTCAGCTTTTGTTTTTCTGGGATTGGCTAAGTTCACTTAGTATAATCTGCTCTAATGCCATACATGTCCCTGCAAATTCCATGATCTTATTCTTTTTGAGTGCTGAGTATTATTTCATTGTGTATATATGCCACATTTTTTATCCATTCATCCCTTGAAAGGCATCTAGGTTGGCTCCACAGTCTTGCTATTGTGAATTGTGCTGCTAGAAACATTGATGTGGCTGTGTCCCTGTAGTATGCTGTTTTTAAATCCTTTGAGTATAGTCCAAGAAGAGAAATAGCTGTGTCAAATGGTGGTTCCATTCCCAGATTTCTAAGGAATCTCCATACTGCTTTCCAAATTGGCTGCACCAATTTGCAGACCCGCCAGCAGTGTATGAGTGTCCCTTGTCCCCCACATTCTTGCCAGCACTTGTTGTTTGGCTTCATCATGGCTGCCATTCTTACTGGAGTGAGATGGTATCTTAGAGTAGTTTTTATTTGCATTTCTCTGATTGCTAGAGATGATGAGCATTTTTTCCTATATTTGTTGATTGATTGTATATCTTCTTCTGAGAAGTGTCTGTTCAGGTCCTTGGCCAATTTTTTGATTGGGTTATTTGTTTTGTTGGTATTTAGCCTTTGAGTTCTTTGTATACCCTAGAGATTGGAGCTCTATCTGATGTGTGAGTGGTAAAGATTTGTTCCCAGGATGTAGGCTCCCTCTTCACCTCACATATTATTTCTCTTGCTGAGAAAAAAAAACTTTTTTTAGTTTGAATCCATTTCATTTGTTAATTCTTGGTTTTAATTCTTGTGCTATAGGTGTTGTATTAAGGAATTTGGGGCCTAGTCTCATGTGAAGAAGATTAGGGACTATTTTTTCTTCTATTAGACGCAGAGTCTCTGGTTTAATCCCTAGATCCTTGATCCATTTTGAGTTAACTTTTGTGCATGGTGAGGAATAAGAATTCAATTTTATTTTGTTCCATATGCATTTCCAGTTTTCCAAGCATCATTTGTTGAAGATGCTATCATTTCTCCAGTGCATGCTTTTGGCACTTTTGTCTAATATAAGGTAGTTGTAATTTTGTGGGTTAGTCTCTGTGTCCTCTATTTGGAACAATTGGTCTACTAGCCTGTTTTGGTGCCAGTAGCATACTGTTTTTGTTACTATTGCTCTGTAGTATAGTTTAAGATCTGATATAGCAATACCACCTGTTTCACTCTCCCTGCTTAGAATTGCTTTAGCTATTCTGGGTCTCTTATTTTTCCAGATGAATTTCATGATTGCTTTTTCTATTTCTATGAGGAATGCCATTGGGATTTTAATTGGAATTGCATTGAACGTGTATAGTGTTTTTGGTAGTATGGTCATTTTAATATTAATTCTGCCTATACATGAGCAAGGTAGATCTTTCCATTTTCTAAGGTCTTCTTCTATTTTTTTCTATATGGTTCTATAGTTTTTATTGTAAAGGTCTTTCACCTCTTTTGTTAGTTGATTCCCAATTTTTTTTTTTTTGAGAATATTGTGGATGGGGTAGTTTTCCTCATTTCCTTTTCAGAGGATTTGTCACTGATATACAAAAATGCCTTTGACTTATGGGTGTTGATTTTATATTCTACCACTTTGCTGAATTAATTAACAAGTTCTAGAAGTTTCTTGGTAGAATTTTTTGGGTCTTCTAGGTATAGAATCATAACATCAGAAAATAGTGCTAGTTTAAGTTCTTCTTTTCCTATAGTTATTCCTTTAATTTCTTTCATCTGTCTAATTGCTCTGGCTAATGTTTCAAAAACTATGTCAAATAGAAGTGGTGAGAGTGGGCATCCCTGTCTTGTCCAGATTTTAGAGGGAATGCCTTCAGTTTTCCTCCATTTAGAATTATGCTGGTCTGAGGCTTAGCATAGATAACTTTTACAATGTTGAGGTCAGTTCCTTTGTTCCTAGTTTTCCTAATGTTTGGAACATAAAGTGGTGCTGTATTTTGTCAAATGCTTTTTCTGCATCTATTAAGATGATCGTGTGGTTCTTATCTTTAAGTCTATTGATGTGATCAATTACATTTATTGATTTCCATATGTTGAACCAACCTTGCATCCCGGGGATAAATCCCACTTGATCATAGAGCACGATATTTTTGATAAGTTTTTGTTTCCAATTTCCCAGAATTTTATTGAGGATCTTTGCATCTATATTCATTAGAGATATTGGTCTGAAGTTTTCTTTCTTTCAGTTGTCTTTGTCTGGTTTTGGAATCAGGGTGATATAGTCCTCGTAGAATGAATTTGGAAGTACTCCCTCTTTTTCTATTTCCTAAAATATATTGTAAAGTACTGGAATTAGATCTTCTTTAAAGATCTTGTAAAACTCAGCTTTATATCTGTATGATGGTCCCAGGCTTTTCTTTGTTGGTAATCTTTTGATGGATTCCTCTATTTCCTCATTTGATATTGGATTGTTTAAGTTGTGTATATCTTCCTTTCTCAATTTGGGCAGATCATATCATTTAAGGAATTTATTTATGTCTTCACTATCTTCTATTTTATTGGAATATAAGGTTTTAAAATAATTTCTAATTATCTTCTATATCTCTTTAGTGTCTGTTGTGATATTGCTTTTTTCATCCCTTATGCTATTAATTTGAGTTCTTTCTCATTTTCTCTTTGTTAGCATGTTTAAGAATCTGTCTATCTTATTTACTTTTTCAAAGAACCAAGTTTTACTTTTGTCAATTTTTTAATTGTTTCTTTTGTTTCAATTTCATTGATTTCAGCTCTGATTTTAATAATTTCTTGCTTTCTACTGCATTTACTGTTGATTTGTTCTTCTTTTTCTAGGGCTTAGAGATGTAGTGTGAGGTCATTGATTTGTTGGCTTTTTCTTCTTTTAAGGAATAAACTCCATGCAATGAATTTTCCTCTTAGTACTGCTTTCATATTGTCCCAGAGACTTTGATATGCTGTGGCTAAGTTTTCATTTATCTCCAAGAAATTTTAAATTTCTTCTTTGATGCTTCAATAACCCATTGTTCAATCAGTAGAATATTGTTCATTCTCCATGTGGTGTAGGAATATTTGTGCCTTATTTTATCATTGATTTCCAATTTCATTTCATTATGATCAGCTAAAATGAATGGTAGTATCTCTATTCTTTTGTATTTGCTAAGAGTTTCTGCCGCAGTCTCTGGCTGGGCACAAATCACGAGTCTCCACACAGCTTGTAGATTCAAACAGCAATTCTTTATTCCCGAACTCACACCGGCCGTCTACAAACACGTTCTGGGGGAATCCACGTCCTCTGCCCAAATCCACTCCGTTCTCTGCCCAAATCCTCTCCTGCCTAAATCCACACCGCATGGGCTTCTGTCTCTCAAAAAATACTGTCTGACCCTAAGCACTCAAGAGGAACTCAGCAGCAGGATACGCCCTATTCCAAAAGAGGAACACCCTAATCTCCTATTACTAAACCACCCTATTCTAAAGGGGAAACACCCTACTCTCCTATTATGCTAAACTGCCCTATTCTAAAGGGGGAACACCCTAAACACGGATCCTGCCCTGGTCCTTGAGCAAGGTCACCTTTCAGAAGTCCTTCCACTAGACAGCATGGGAGTAAGCTGGCAAGGAATTTGTCATACCTACTTGGCTGATGGCTCCCAGCATCTCCCCCCTTCTGATTAATTAAACAACAAGTAATGTGGCTTAAGGACCGTGCCTGGTAGGTTGTCCAGTTCAACATATGGCTCTTACCCGTCATCGGAAAACTGACCTTTAGGTAACTGACCTTTAGGCGTCAGCCTCCTGTCTTAGGTTGATACCATTGCAACTGGATCATACCCGTCACTGACTACCGGTCCAGCATACAGCCATACTTGTGGATAGGTCTATGCACCAGTGGGGGGGTGAGGTTCTTTGCCTCACCTCTGTTGGCCCCCAAATTTGGCCTTGGTGCCAGTGGGGGAGTGAGGTTAATGTGGCTTAAGGACCGCGCCTGGTAGGTTGTCCAATTCAACATATGGTTCTTACCCGTCATGGGAAAACTGACCTTTAGGCAACTGACCTTTAGGCGTCAGCCTCCTGTCTTAGGTTGATACCATTGCAATTGGATCATACCCGTCACTGACTGCCGGTCCAGCATATAGCCATTGGCCCCCAAATTTAGACCATCACTAGCAGAAGGGAGGAGGATACAGAAATGCCACGACACCAAGCCAATTGACAGTTCCTTTGGAAAAATTGCATCATTGGTGACACCATCAGCAAAGATCACTGGTGACACCATCAGCAAAGATATGCCAGCATTACCACAATTTGTTGCACTAAACGTAGTTACATAGTGCAGGCAAGTTCTGTAAGCAGTTCAAAGGGGAGGAATCTATCAATCTGTCCGTCTCCTCCCAAAGTCCGTTTCCTCCCAAAGTAAGTTGACTCCTTGATTGAGCATACTTGTTGAGTTATATTCATCGGGATGAAGATAGGAATTCTGGCAATGATGCTAAAAAGACATTAACCTGAAAAGAATTATTAAATATAATGAAAAGGAAAGGTGAAAGTAAACAAACAGATCTGTTAACCTACTTAAAAAAACAATCCTTAACAGCTGTTTACCTGATTTAAATTAGTAAACAAGCAGATATGTTAAGCACCTTTAAAAACAATCTTTAACAGCTGTTTACCTAATTTAAATTAAGCCATTTAAATCACGTGAATAAAAAAAAATAATAATAATAATTTGGATCCATTTTCTCATGAGCGCTCCTCATATATGAAATACGCACACACAGACATACAACACAAAACACAAATGTGCAAACAAACGTACAACACATAAGATAATAATAAAGGCCTTGTAGCTTTACCTAGGTGAAATCTCCATTGCAATGTTTAAAAACTCTATAGTCAAAAAAAAATAAAACTGATCAGAAAAACATTAACCTAGGTTTGTATGAGCTCAAAAAATAAAAATAGAACCTTATGATGTGGGAAAAAT
Source organism: Callospermophilus lateralis (assembly GCF_048772815.1). Taxonomy (NCBI): domain Eukaryota; kingdom Metazoa; phylum Chordata; class Mammalia; order Rodentia; family Sciuridae; genus Callospermophilus; species Callospermophilus lateralis. The sequence goes on along the minus strand of NC_135322.1, from coordinate 29,827,674 downwards.
GCAATAATAAAATAGATATTGAAAAAAGCATCCTTGTTAATCACTGTTGCAGATGTAAGAATGGCCAAGCTGGAGTTCTGGATATCAGCTGTTATGGATTTGAGTCAAATCATCTTCTTTTCGATTCGTAGAAATTGCTTTAGTTAGTCTTTCTGGAATCCAAATCGGCTGCTGTTCTCCCTGTGGAAACACACAAACAGAGCCCCGACTCCAGACAATCACTGGGTCTGGACCTTTCCATTGTCCTGTTAGAATATCTTTCCAAAGAACTTTAGGCTTATGCACATTTTTTGGATACATATGCCTTTCTGCAGCACTAAGTCCTGATGAATCCAAATTTAAAAAGTTTAGAGTAAAAAGTGTTATTTTAAGTTTATCTTTGGGGGATATATACCCCTTTCCAATTCCCTCATTTTGCTTTAATAAGTACGTTTTAATAGTTTGATGAGCTCTTTCAACTATGCCTTGTCCCTGTGGATTGTATGGAATTCCTGTTATATGAGTAATACCAAATGATGAGCAAAATTGTTTAAAAGAGGTAGAGGTATAGCCAGGACCGTTATCGGTTTTTAACTGTTTAGGAACACCCACAGTGGCAAAATTTTGTAAGCAATGAGCTATAACATCTTTAGTTTTTTCTCCGGCATGAAGGGAGCCCATCAAAAATCCGGAAGAAGTATCAATTGTAACATGTAAATATTTTAATTTTCCAAATTCTGGCAAGTGTGTGACGTCCATCTGCCAAATATGGTTAGGTATCAGTCCTCTAGGATTGACTCCAAGATTAACTTGTGGTAAAAAGGTCACACAATTTTGACATTGTTTTATTATATGTCTGGCTTGTTCCTTAGTTATTTTAAAACGCTTTTGTAAAGTATTAGCATTAACATGGAATTTTTTATGAAAATTCATAGCTTCTTCTAGTGTAGAGAAAATATGTATGTCATGTGTAGTTTTATCTGCTAAATCGTTGCCCAAACTAAGGGCTCCAGGCAATCCTGTATGTGCTCTAATATGTCCTATAAAGAATGGATCTTTTCTGTCCCAGATTAGACTTTGTATAGTGGAAAACAAAGAGAAAACAGTAGAAGAAGGGGAAATCCTACCAGCATCTTCAAGAGATACTATAGCATTAACTACATACTGACTATCAGAAAATAAATTAAATACAGAATCTTTAAACATTAAAAAAGCTTGTAATACTGCATTAAGCTCTACCTTTTGAGCTGATTGTTTGGGTACTAAAAATGTAAAAGTTTGATCAGGGGTAACTACTGCTGCTGTACCATTATTTGACCCATCAGTGAATATATTTGGAGCATTCATGATAGGGGTTTTTCTTGTCATTTTTGGAAAAACTACAGGATGCTTAGACCAAAAAGACAACAAAGGATTAGATGGTAAGTGATTATCAAATGAAACATTAGATTTACACATGATTATTGCCCAAGTATTTAACTCATTAGCTAACTCATCAATTTGATCCATAGTATATGGAGTAATAATTTTATTAGGAGAAATTCCAAACACTCCCTTCGCTGCTTTTATTCCTTTGAGTATTAATTGTCCTACAGCCTCAGGATACCTAGTAAGAATAGTGTTAGGAGAATAAGATAAATGTATCCACAATAATGGACCTTCTTGCCAAAATACTCCTGTAGGAATATTTTTTGTTGGTAGTACAATAAATAATAAAGGCAAACTTATATCAATTCTATCCAAATGTATATTTTCCATATATGTTTCAATAATTTTCAATGCCTTTCTTGCTTCAGGAGTTAACATGCGAGGTGAGTTTGGATCTGATGGACCTTTTAGAATATCAAATAAAGGTCCCAACTCTCCTGTTGGTATGCCTAGATAAGGCCTTATCCAATTTATGTCTCCCAATAACTTTTGAAAGTCGTTAAGTGACTTGAGTTGATCTACTCGTATTTGAATTTTTGGTGGACGGACCATGGTTGAGGATAATAGAACTCCTAAATAATTAATTGGAAAATTTAATTGTACTTTATCTATTGCTATCTCTAGATTATAATTTTTTAATAAGTTTGTAAGTGTGGCATAACATTCCAGCAATATGTTTTTATCTTTATGTGCCAATAATACATCATCCATATAGTGAAATATTTGTAGTTCAGGATTTTGATTTCTAAGTGGCTGGATTGCTTTATTAACATATATTTGACACATAGTTGGACTGTTAGCCATCCCTTGAGGGAGTACTTTCCATTCATATCTCTGATCAGGACCTTCATGATTTAATGCAGGGATAGTAAATGCAAAACGTGGACTATCCTCGGGATGAATTGGAATTGAAAAAAAACAATCTTTAATATCTATGGCTAAAACATGCCAGGTTTTTGGCAAAGCAGACAATTGAGGAATCCCTGATTGAGCAGGTCCCATAATAACCATTTCATTATTAATGGCTCTTAAATCTTGCAATAATCTCCATTTACCAGATTTCTTTTTAATGACAAAAATGGGAGTATTATGGGGAGATATGGAAGGTTGTATATGTCCTTCCGCTAATTGTTGTTTGACCAGATCATGGGCTACTTGTATCTTTTCTTTAGTCAGGGGCCACTGAGGAACCCACACTGGTCTTTCTGATTTCCAAGTAATTTTGATTGTCTCAGTGGCCCTTTCTGAAAATCCAACCCATGTCTGTCTGTTCCTTGATCTATTTGAATTGGTGCTGCTATATCTTGTCCTTGTTTTCCTAATCTTTTTTCTTTCCTAAAACCTTGTCTAGCCCTAGTAGTGGGCGCATTAGGATTGATGTTATTTGTTAACGTCAAACCTAATTGATCTAGGACATCTCGTCCCCATAAATTTATAGGAAGATGATCCAATACATATGGCTGTATAGTTCCCTCACAACCTTCAGGATCCTTCCAATCTAATATCATTGCACTTCTATGGGGATTAGTAGCCACTCCTAGGCCTCGAAGCGTTTGAGTGGCTTGTTGTAATGGCCAATGTTTTGGCCATTCCTTACTAGATATGATGCTAAGGTCTGCACCTGTGTCCAGTAGCCCATTAAAGTCGTGTCCTTGAATATTTAGTTTTAACATTGGGCGAGAATCTAAATTTAAAGACAACATAGCCCAATCTACACCTGTGGAGCCTAATCCCCTGGAACCTCTTTTTACACTATGACTAGGAAATTTATTATGTAGGCTGGGTATTATTAACAACTGTGCTATTCTGTCTCCAGGTGAAATTACTGATATACCTCTTGGAGAACTAGCTATAATTTTTATTTCACCTACATAATCGGGATCAATTACCCCGGGACTTATCATAAGTCCTTTTAATGTAGATGAACTACGTCCCAATAATAAGCCTACTGTCCCTTGGGGAAGAGGTCCTTTTATTCCTGTGGGAATGATTTGAACTCCCATCTCTGGAGTTAGTACTGCTCTGGCAGAGGCGCAGATGTCCAACCCTGCGCTCCCTCGGGTTTGTCTGATGAGGGATTTAATGGACAATGTGTCCTGGGCACTACTCTGATGGTGTTGCTGGGTTCCTCCACTGCCCCGTATATTTGTGGTTGTGGGCCCCGGAGCATTGGGCCTGGCTGTCCGTTTTTTGGCAACGGAGCCTGATGCCTTTCTCCACGGTATCGTGGGTAAATACCTGGTCCTTTTCCGTTTTTTGGTAAGGGAGTACCCTCTATGGTAGTTTGAGAACGGCATTCATTAGCCCAATGTCTCCCTCTACGGCATCGTGGGCAAATACCCGGTATTCTATTTCTTTGATACCTAGTTTTGTTAAATCCTCCTCCTATGGGGCAACTCCTTTTAAAATGTCCTGTTTGTTCACAATCATAGCATGTTTTTGGCCTGGTATCTAAAGCCTGTTGTACTGCAGCTGCCAAGACTTGCCCTTGTTCATTAATATCTCTACATAATTTAATATATGTGTTTAAATCTTCATGTCTCCATGGTCTAATAACCTCTCTGCAGCAACGATTTGCTTGGTCATAAGCCAGTTGTTTTATTAATGGCATTGCTTGTTCCGTATCCCCAAAAATTTTGGCAGCCGTTTGAATTAGCCTATCTACAAAGTCAGCGTAAGGTTCATTAGCTCTCTGTATTACCTTAGATAGCTGACCTTGTAAATCTCCATGTCCTTGTAAAGTCTTCCATGCCCTAACTGCGTCTGCAGCAATTTGTGCATATATAGCAGGATCATATTCAATTTGTTGCCGCTGACCATCATAAGGTCCTTTTCCTAGCAACATTTCTAAATTTCTTTGAGGGTAACCGGCTGCTGCATTTCTCCTAGCTGTCTCTGCACAAAATTCCTCATTGGCAACCTTCCATAACAAATATTGTCCTCCATTTAGCACAGATTTACACATGCTAGCCCAATCTGCTGGCGTCATGTCCAAGTTAGTAATGGACTCGACCATGCTCACCGTGAAGGGAGCTTGGGGACCATAGGTTGTTACAGCCTCTTTTAACTGCTTCACTGTTTTAAAATCTAAAGCACGGTGAATTCGCTGCCCTCCTACCTGTTCAAGAACAGGGCATGCTAATCTTTGAGGTCCTGTCTCAGGATTCCATTTATCAACTACGGGGTTTGAGGGCCACTCAGCTGTCTCTATCGGTGGGGCTGTTGGTTGAATTAAACCCTCTTGTGATAAAACGGAGTTAGTAACAGCCTCCTGTTGTGGCCTTTTTCCTAACAACCCCTTTTCCTTTAAATTTTCTTCCTCTGTCTGACTAGCTGGAGAGACCTTCTCTTTTGCTTGATCTAAAATGTCTTTCACCATGTTCTGAACCTCTAACAATTTACTTAACATCTTTTCAGTTTGTTTTAATCTACTATAAAGATAACGCAACCCAATAAGATAACACAAAACAAAACCGAAACTGAATGAAGCAAAAACAGAATAAAAAATCGTTGTATCAATTTTCTCTTCCTCAGGGCCGACAAACTTCAAACCTTTAGTCAACCATTTTTTCCAGTTTGCCTGAGAAATTTCTAGGGATAGGCAGCTTGAAAGAAAAACAAAATAAATCAAAAGAAGAACACATTGTTTTCTGAAATGGTCACCCATTCTCTCGCCTTCCCTCAGGGGCGAGCAATTTCACTTACCTCCAAGTTTCAGACGTTCCGCGTACGGGCCACCAGATGCCGCAGTCTCTGGCTGGGCACAAATCACGAGTCTCCACACAGCTTGTAGATTCAAACAGCAATTCTTTATTCCCGAACTCACACCGGCCGTCTACAAACACGTTCTGGGGGAATCCAGGTTCTCTGCCCAAATCCAATCCGCCCAAATCCACTCCTGCCTAAATCCACACCGCATGGGCTTCTGTCTCTCAAAAAATACTGTCTGACCCTAAGCACTCAAGAGGAACTCAGCAGCAGGATACGCCCTATTCCAAAAGAGGAACACCCTAATCTCCTATTACTAAACCACCCTATTCTAAAGGGGAAACACCCTACTCTCCTATTATGCTAAACTGCCCTATTCTAAAGGGGGAACACCCTAAACACGGATCCTGCCCTGGTCCTTGAGCAAGGTCACCTTTCAGAAGTCCTTCCACTAGACAGCATGGGAGTAAGCTGGCAAGGAATTTGTCATACCTACTTGGCTGATGGCTCCCAGCAAGTTTCCCTATGACATAATTTATGGTCTATTTTTGAGAAAGATTCGTGTGCTGCTGAGAAAAAAAAAAAACTGTATCTGCTTGATGTTGGTTGACATATCCTATATATGTCAATTAAGTCTAAGTTATTAATTGTGTTATTGAGTTCCATAGTTTCTTTACTCAATAGTTTGTTTGGAAGATCTGTCCAGTGGTGTGAGAGGTGTGTTAAAATCACCCATGATTATTGTGTTGTCGTCTAATTGACTCTTGAACTTGAGAAGAGTTTATTTGATGGACAAAGTGCACCATTTTTGGGGGCATATAGATTAATAATTGTTATGTCTTGTTGGTTTATGGTTCCCTTGAGAAGTATAGTGTCCTTCATTATCTCTTTTGGTTATTAACTTTGGCTTGAAGCCTATTTTATTTGTTGTGAGTATGGACACCCCTGCTTGCTTCCAAGGTCCATGGAAGTAATATGATTTTTCCCAATCTTTCACCTTCAGTCTGTGTATGTCTTTTCCTATCAAATGAGTCTCTTGTAAGCAGCATATTGTTGGATATTTTGTTTTAATCCAGTCTGTTAGCCTATGTCTTTTGATTGGTGAGTTTAAGCCATTAAAATTTAGGGTTAATATTGAGATATGGCTTTTATTTCCAGCCATATTTGTTTGCTTTGTTATTTCATTTGATTTGATTTTCCTCTTTGATTAATTTTTTCCTTTACTACTTCCCACTGTTGTTTTTTGTTGTTGTTGTTGTTGTTATTTTTCATTCTCTCTCTATGTAATGTTTTGTCAAGGATGTTTTGAAGTGCAGGTTTACTAGCTGCAAATTCTTTTAACTTTTGTTTATCATGGAAGGTTTTTATTTCATCTTCAAACCTTAAGCTTAGTTTTGGTGGATACAAGATTCTTGGTGGAACAAAGTTTTTCAGCATTTGAAATATGTTGCTCCCGGATCTTCTAGCTTTCAGTGTCTGTGTTGGAAGATCAGCCATTAACCTAATTGGTTTACTGCTAAATGTAATCTGCTTCCTTTCTCTTGTGGCTTTTATAATTCTCTTTGTTCTGTACGTTGGCATCTTCATTATAATGTGTCTTGGTGTGGGTTTCTTGGGAATTTGCACAATCAGAATCCTGTAGGTTCTAGGATTTGGATTTCTGTTTTATTCTTCATGTCTGGGAAGTTTTCTAATATTATTTCATTGAATAGATTGCTCATTCCTTTATTTGGACCTCTATACCTTCCTGTATCCCAAGAACTCTTAAGTTTGGTCTCTTTATGCTATCCCATATTTCTTGGATGTTCTGCTCATGGTTTTTTATTAGTCTTGCAGTGCAGTCAACACTCTTTTTGAGATGATATACATTGTCTTCATTGTCTGATGTTTTATCTTCTAAGTGTTCTACTCTGATGGTGATACTCTCATTTGAGATTTTAATTTGGTTTATTATTTTCTTCATTTCCAGGATTTCTATTGGGTTTTTTGTATAATCTCTATCTCCCTGTAGAGTTGATCTTTTTCTTCTTGAATTTGTTTATGTAGTTCATTGTCAAAGTAAAATTTCATTGTCTGCATTGCTGTCTAATGTCTTCCTTGAGACTCCAGATCATCTGCACCATGTATATCCTGAAATCTTTATCTGACATTCCTTCTGCTGCAAATGTTAGCTATTCTAACTTTAACTTGTCCTGCATTGTTTGTGGTTATTTATTTTCTTGTCTTTTCATACTGCTCATGTTTCTTTCCAGCTCTGTGTGACTGTTGTGTAAATATTTTTCCTATAAATATATATTTCTCTTGTATAGTTCCAAAATCTCTCTTTTGTGGAGAAAAACAATGTTAACAGTTCCCAACATTGATAATACATCTTCTATGAGCAGGTTTTCATTATTAATTTGTTTATAGTTAGACTCTATATCTACAGATGTTGGATTCAATTATTATTTAGAATATAGTCATTAGTTTCATAAAAGGCATACCATTTCTGATTGTGTATAGAGAATTAAGAGTCAGGGGTAGGATGCTATATTAAGAGGGAAAGGAATGAGGGTATGGGATTAGTCTAACTTAGCAACTTTGGAGGAGAACTCTAATGAATAGTCAGAAGTAGTTTATGTAAGAATGTATAAATTAAACTCCTTATCTATATTTAGAAGATTACCCTATGCATAAATAGTAAAAGTTAGGAGGTTGAAAGTGGGATAGCGGGAGGAAGAAAAAAGAAGAAATTATAATAAGGAAAGAAACAAAGAGAGAAAGAAATAAAATAAGAGAAAATAAATGAGGGGTTAGGTGGGGCCTAGGCAATTCCTCTATATTATACTATTCTGGTGACTCAGTTCTTAAAGTCCAATTTCATACAAAGTTCTTGGTTTCACACATGTTGAGATTGTGAAGACCAGAAGGGGAAGGGTAGAGGAGAATGGATGAGAAGAGCAAGAAAAGAAAAGTAAAAAAGAAAAATAAGTCTCTCAGAACTCTGTTTTCTTTTCTTCCAATAGGTGGAGTCATCTATTCCTAGCTTGAGTCTCTTTGCTCAGGGTGGTGGAGGTAGCCAGTGTGAGAGGGCATGAACTTCTATTTGGAGCCTCCATACTCTTAGTCTCTGATTTGGAAAACAGGTGCCTGTATAGTTGCTGTTCTGCATAGATAGCTACACCCCCCAAAAGCTTGTGAGAAAAACCTTGAGTTCCTACAGCTGAGGGTGGGGAGTTGGAAACCAGGTACCTGATTAGCCACAGAACCAGGCTGGTAGCCATGCCCACCATGAGATGGCAAGTAAGGTTTCGAAGAAGGATTCCATCTGTTATCCATGTAGGTTGATTGGTGAGGTGGGTGGTTCTGGGGTAACCTCGTGCTGTGTCCAGAGCTCAGTATGGTGACCCATAAGCAAAGCCTCTGTGCTCTGTGCTGCCTTCTATCTGTGCCGAGAGTGCCCACGTGGCAGGGCCTTCCGTCTGTGCAGGCATGGCGGAGCCTTCCATTGGCGCCGAAAGCGCCTGCGCAACCGAGCCTTCGGTCTGCGTCGAGAATGCCCTCATGGCCCTAGTTTTCTTGAAATTTCTATGATACTGGGCAGGATTCATCTTTTACTTTGCCTTTCTATGGTCCACAGGTTTGGGCCTTCTCGTTTCAACTGTTCACTCTCAGGAACAGTTTGTATTTTAAGGTTTCACCTCATTATGGCTTATCAATGTGAATGAAAATTGAACTGGAAACCAAACAGGGTTGGTTCGAGGTGCTCTAAACTTCACACGATCAGTTCTTGATGGGCACTCTCTGGCTTCTTTCTTTTGAAGGTAGGCCAATGTTGAAGCATGCAAAATCAAATGTATCCGAGAGCTCTTTAAGGAAAAACAGGAAAATATATATGTACTGAAATAAGTCTCCCAATGATTTGATCAGAATTTTTGATACTGCATAGGATTCATCTTTTAGCTTGCCCCACTAGGCTCCCTTAGTTTGGGACTTCTATGATAAAAAGTTCTCTAAACAAGCTAGGGTTAGGTTTATGGTTAGGGTTAAGGCTAGCTTTAGAGTTCGTGTTATGGTTAGTTTTGTTCAAATTTCTTTGATACTGGGAAGGATTCTTCTTTTACCTAGCCTTACTATGTTCACAAGATTTGGGCTTTCTAGGTTCAATTGTTCACTGTCAGGAACAGTTTGTATTTTAAGATTTCACTTCATTTTGACCTATATAGGTAAATGGAAATGGAGCTTGAAATCAAACAGAGTTGACATTGGCTGCTTGAAACTTCACACACTTAATCAGTTCTCAGTGCACATTCTCTGCTTTGTTTCTTGTGGAAGTAGCCCTATGGTGAAGAAGAAAGAAACACCTTTATCTGTCAGTGCTTTATGAGCACGCTTCAAATTTCTTTGGTTGAATTACATTAATACTGTACAAGATTTATCCTTTACCTAACCTTAGTAGTATCCCCAATTTTGAACCTTCAAGTTCAATTATTCACTGTCAGGAACAGTTTGAATTTTTAGGTGTCACTTAATTATGGCCTATAGGTGTGAATGACATTGGAGTGGGAAACCAAACAGGGTTACTACTAGCTGCTTGATACGTAACACTCTCTATCAGTTCTCTGTGGGTACTCTCTGCTGTCTTTCTATTGAATATAGGCCAAAGGAGAAGCATGCAAAAACAACTTTATCTGAGAGCACTTTAGGAGACAACAGGGAAATATGCATGTAGTGAACTACCTCCTGAAATTATTTGGTCAGATTTCTTTGATACTGTGCATGAATCATCTCTTAGCTTGCCCCACTAGGCTTCACAACTTTGGGACTTCTATGATCAAAGATTATATAAACAGGTTAAGGTTAAATTTACAGTTAGGGTTAGGGCTAGGTTTAGACCTAGTGTTAGGTTTAGAGTTAGTTTTGTTCAAATTTATTTGATACTGGGCTAGATTCATCTGTTACCTAGCATTACTATGTTCCCCAGGTTTGGGCCTTCTCAGTTCAATGGTTCGCTGACAGTAACAGATTGTATTTTAAGGTTTCACTTCATTTTGACCTATGTGGTAAAGGGAAATGGAGCTCAAATATCAAACAAGATTGAATGTGTAAAGATTGAAACATATAGCACCAATCATTTCTCTGTGTGCTCTCTCTGATTTCTTCCTTATGAAAGTAGCCTAAGTTGAAGCATACAAAAACAGCTTTATCCAAGAGCACTGTAGGCTAAAACAGGGAAATATGCATGTATTGAAGTACCACAACCAAATATTTGATCAAACTTCTTTGATCCTGCACTGGAATCATCTGTTACTTTTCCCAACTAGGCTACCCAAGTTTGGTCCTTTGGTCCAAGGTTCTCTAATCAGGATAAGGTTAGTGTTAGGACTAGGATTAAAGATAGTGTTAAGGTTAGAGTTAGTTTTGTTAAAATATCTTTGATACTGGGCAGAATTCATCTTTGACCTAACCTTACTTTGTTCCCCAGGTTTGGGCTTTCATGGTTCAGCAGATACCTGTCAGGAACAGTTTGAATTTTAAGATTTCACTCTATGTTGACCTATATGGCTAAATGGAAATGGAACTGGAAATCAAACAGGGTTGATGCTAGCTGCTTAAAACTTCATACACTCAATCAGTTCTCTGTGGGCACTGTCTGATTTCTTTCTTGTGAAAGTTTCTTAAAGTGGAAGCATTCAAAAAAAATATTATCAGACAGCACTTTAGGAAAAAACAGGGAAAATAGGCATGTACTGAAACACCTCCCCCAATTACTTTGTCAGATTTTTTTTGATAGAGCAGGATTCAACTGTTAACTTTCCCTACTAAGTGCCCCAAGTTTGGTACTTCTATGATTAAAGGTTCTCTAAACATGATAGGGTTAGTGTTAGAGTTATATTTAGGGCTCGGGTTAAAACTAGTGTTAGGGACAGAGACAGTTTTGTTCAAATTTCCTTGAAACCAGGCAAGATTCATTTTTTACCTAGCCTTACTAAGCTCCCCAAGTTTGATACTTCTCAGTTCAAGGTTCACTGTCAGGATTTCAGTTTTTATTTTAAGGTTTCACTTCATTTTGACATATATGGGTAAATGAAAATGGAGCAGGAAATCAAACAAGGTTGGTGCTAGCTGCTTGAAACTTCACTCACTCAATCAGTTCTCTGTGAGCACTCTCTGTTTTGTTCCTTGTGAAATTAGTCCTAAGCTGAAGCATGCAATACAAATTTATCTGAGATCACTTTAGGAAAAACCAGGGAAATATGCATGTACTGAAATACCTTCCTCAATTATTTTGTCATATTTCTTTGAAAAATGTGCATGACTCATTTGTAAGCTTGCTCCACTAGGTCCCCCAATTTTGAAACTTCTATGATCCAAGGTTTAATAAACAAATTAGGGTTAGGTTTAAGGTTATTGTTAGGACTAGGGTTAGACCTAGTGTTAGGGTTAGAGTTAGTTAGTTTGTTTGTTTGTTTTTCAAATTTCTATGATACTGGCCAGAATTCTTTTTTTTTTTCAAATTTTAGTATATATAAATGTTTAAAGTAAAAGAGTTTGCTCTCAGGAACAGTTTCAATTTTTATGTTTTTCTTCATTGTGCCTTATAGGGGTGAATGAAAATGAAGCTGGAAATCAAATGATGTTTAAGATAGTTTCTTGAAATTTCACACACTCAATCAGTGCTCAGTGAGCATTCTCTGGTGTGTTTCCTGTCAAAACAGTCATAAGATAAAGAAGAAAGGAACAATTTTATCTCTGAGTGCTTTAGGAGCAACCAGGAGAATACCCATGTAATGAAAGAGCTTCAATAGTTTTTTGGATTACTTTGATACTGTACATGATTAATACTTGACCTGGCCTTATTAGGCTCCACAAGTTTGGGCCTTCAAGTTTCAATGGTCCACTGTCAGGAACAGTTTGAAATTTTAGATTTTACTTCATTATGGTCTACAGGTGTGAATGTAAATGGAGCTGAAAATTTAACAGGGTTGGTGCTAGCTGCATGAAACTTCATACAATCAGTTATCTCTGGGCACTCTCTGGTTTGTTTCTTGTGAAAGTACCTTAAACTGAAGCATGAAAAAAACAATATATCCAAGAGTACTTTAGGAGAAAACAGGGAAATATGCATGTACTAAAATTTCTCCCCCAGTTATTTCATCAGATTTCTTAGATACTGCACAGGATTCATCTGTTAGCTTGCCCACCCCACCAGGCTTCCCAAGTTTGGGACTTCTATGATCATAAGTACTTTACACAGGTTTGAGTTAGGGTTAGGGCAAGAGTTAGATATATTGTTAGAGTTAGAGTTAGTTTTGATCAAATTCATTTGATACTTGGCAGGATTTCTCTTTTGTCTAGCCCTTCTATTTTCCTCAAGTTTGGGCCTTCTTGCTTCAATTTTCACTGTCAGGAACAATTTGTATTTTAAGATTTTCTTCATTTTGACCTATATGAGTAAATGGAAATGGAGCTCAAAATCAAACAGAATGGTGATCCCTGGTTGAAACTTCAAACACTTAATTAGTTCTCTGTGGGCACTCTCTAATTTGCTTCTCATGAATGTAGACCTTAGCTGAAGCATGCAAAAATAATTTATCCGAGACCACTGTAGGAGGCAATAGGAAAATATCCATATACTGAACTACGTCACCCAATTATGTGGTCATATTTCTTTGATACTGCACGTGATTCATCTGTTAGCTTGCCCCAGTAGGCTCATTTAGTTTGGGACTTCTATTATCAAAGGTTCTCTAAACAGATTAGGGTTAGGCTTATGGTTAGGGTTAGGGCTAGGATTAAACCTACTGTTAGGATTAGAGTCAGTTTTGTTCACATTTATTTGATACCGGGGAAGGATTCCTCTTTTACCTAGCCTTACTATGTTTCCCAGGTTTGTGCCTTCTCAGTTCAATGGTTCACTGTCAGAAACAGTTTCTATTTTAAGGTTTCACTTCATTTTGAACTATTAAGGTGAAGAGAAATGGAGCTCCAAATCAAACATGGTTGGTGCTGGCTGCTTGAACCTTCACACACTCAATCAGTTCTCTGTGGGAACTCTCTGGTTTCTTTCTTGTGAATATAGCCCTCAGCTGAAGCATGCAAAGCAACTTTGTCACAGAGCCCTTTAGGAGAAATCAGAGAAATATTTATGTACTGAAACACCTCCCCCAATTATTTGCTCAGATTTCTTTGATACTGTGCCAGGATTCATCTGTTAGCTTGCCCCACTAGGCTTTCTTAGTTTGGGAATTTTATGATCAAAGGTTCTCTAATCAGGCTAGGGATAGGTGCAGGGTTAGGGTTAAAGATAGCTTAAGAGCTAGTGTTAGGATTTGAGTTAGCTTTGTTCAAATTTCTTTGATACTGCACAGGATTCTTATTTTACATAGCCTTACTATGTCCCCCAGGTTTGGGCTTCTAGGTTCACTGGTTTGCTGTCAGAATTTCAGTTTATATTTTAAGGTTTCACTTCATTTTGACCTATATGGGTAAATGGAAAAAGAGCTGGAAATCAAACAGCGTTTGTGCTAGCTACTTGAAACTTTACACACTCAATCAGTTCTCTGTGAGTACTCTCTGGTTTCTTCTTTGTGAAAGTATCTCAAAGCTAAAACATATAAAAACAAGTCTATCTGAGAGCATTTTAGAAGACAACAGGAAAATATGCATGTACTGAACTACCTCCCTCAATCATTTGGTCAGGTATGTTTGATACTGCACAGGGTTCATCTGTTAGCTTGCCCCAATAGGCTTCACAACTTTGAGACTTCAATGATCAAATTTTCTCTAAACAGGTTAGGGTTAGGCTTATGGTTAGAGTTAGGGCTAAGTTTAGAGCTAGTTTTAGGGTTAAAGTTAGTTTTGTTCAAATTTTTTTGATACTTGGAAGGATTCACCTTTAACTAGTCTTACTATGTTCAGCAGGTTTGGACCTTCTTGGTTCAATGCTTTGCTGTCAGGAACATTTTGTATTTTAAGGTTTCTCAATTTGACCTACATGAGTAAATGGAATTGGAGCTGGAAATAAAACAAGGTTGGTTCTAGATGCTTGAAACTTCACACACTCAATCAGTTCTCTGTGGGCACTCTCTGGGTTTGTTCCTTGTGAATGTAGCCCTAAGCATAAGAATGCAAAGCAAGTTTATCCAAGAGCACTATAGGAGAAAAGAGCAAAATATGAAAATACTGAAATACCTCCCCCCAATTATTTGGTCATATTTATTTGATACTGTGCAGGATTCATCTGTTAGCTTACCCCACTAGGATCCCCAATTTTGGGATTCTATGATCATAGGTTCTCTAAAGATCTTAGAGTTAGGGTTAGGGATAGAGTCATATCTAGTGTAAGAGTTACAGTTAGATTTGTTCAAATATATTTGATACTGTGCAGTGTTAATCTTTTCCTTACCCTTGTTATGTTCCCCAGTTTTGAGACTTCTCTGTTCACTTGTTCACTGTCAAGGACAGTTTACATTTTAAGGGTTTATTTCATTTTGACCTTTATGGGTAAATAGAAATGGAGCTCAAAATCAAACAGCATTGGTGCTAGCTGCTTGACTTCACACACTCAATCAGTTTTTTGTGGAAACTCTCTGATTTCTTCTTTGTGAAAGAATCCCAAAGCTGAAGCATGCAAAATCAACTTTATCCAAGAGCACTTTTGGAGACAACAGGAAAATATGCATGTACTGAACTACGATCCCCAATCATTGGGTCAGAATTCTTTGATACTGCACATGATTTATGTGCTAGCTTTCCCCACTAGTCTCCACAAATTTGAGACTTCTATGATCAAAGTTTCGCTAAACAGGTTAGGGTTAGTTATAGGGTTATGTTTGGGGCTAGTGTTAGAGTGAATGTTAGGGTTAGAGATGGAGTTTTTATAATTTCTTTGATACTGGGCAGAATTCATCATTTACCTAGTCCTATATGTTCACCAGTTTGGGGCCTTCTTGATTAAAGATTCACTATCAGGAACAGTTTGTATTATAAGGTTTCACTTCATTTGAACCTATATGGGAAAATGGAAATGAAGCTGTAAATTTAAAAAATAATATTGGTGCTAGCTGCTTGAAACTTCACACACTCAATCAGTTCTATGTGGGAACTCTGTGGTTTCTACCTTGTGAAAGTGGACCTAAGTAGAAGCATTCAAAAACAACTTTATAGAGTTCTTTAGGAGAAAACAGGGAAATATACATGTCCTGAACTTCCTCCCCAATTATTTGGTCAGATTTGTTTGATACTGTGCAGGATTCATCTGTTAGCTTGTTGCACTGGGCTTCCCAAGTTTGGGACTTGTATGATCAAAGATCTACAAACAGAATAGGTTTAGATTTAGGGTTAAGGTTAGGATTAGGTTTAGAACTAATGTTAGGGTTAGAGTTAGTTTTGTTCAAATTTCTTTGATACTATGCAGGATTTCTCTTTTACCTAGCCTTATTATGTTCCCCTGTTTTGGGCCTTCTAGGTTCAATTATTCACTGTCAGAAACAGTTTGTATTTTAAAGTTGTCCTATATGAGTTAATGGAAACGGAGCTGGTAATTCAACAGGGTTGGTGCTACCTGCTTGAATTTCACACACTCAATCAGTTATCTTTGGGTACTCTCTGGTTTCTTCCTAGTGAAAGTGTTCCAAAGCTGAGGCATGCAAAAGAACATTATCCAAGAGCACTTTAGGAAAAAAAATAGGGAAAATAGACATGTAGTGAAACAATGCCCACAATTATCTTGTCAGAATTTTTTGATACTGGGCAGTATTCATATGTTAGCTTGCCTAATCATTTAGTTAGATTTCTATGATACCTTCCTCTTCTATTGGACTTCTATGATCAAAGTTTCTCTAAACAGGTTAGGGTTAGGTTTAGGGTCAGGTTTAGGGTTAGGTTTAGAACTAGTGTTAGGGTTAGAGTTAGTTTTGCTCAAATTTCTTTTATACCAGGCAGAATTCATCTTTTACCTAACCTTACTATTTTCACCAGGTTTGGTCCTTCTCAGTTCAAGGTTTGCTGTCAAAAACAGTTTGTGTTTATATGTTTCACTTCATTTTGTCCTATATGGGTAATTGGAAATGCAGCCAGATAACAAACAGGGTTGTTGTTAGCTGCAAAAAAACTTCATACACTCAATCAGTTCACTGTGGGAACTGTCTGGTTTGTGCCTTGTGAATGTAGTCTTACACTGAAGCTTGCAAAGCATAGGTTTAGGATTAGGGTGATGTTTAGAGCTTGGGTTAGTGTTAGGGTCAGAGTCAGGATCAGGGTGTGTTTTAGGGTTAGGGTTAGGACTTAAATTAGGGCTAAAGTTAGGGCTAGGTATAGTGTTAGGGTTTTGTTTAAGTTTAGGGTTAGGGATAGGGCTATCACTTGGTTTTGTTTTAGGGCTAGTTTGGATTGATTTGGATTAAGTCAGGATTAGGGTTAGGTTTGGGGATAGGGTAGGGATTGGTTTAGGGTAAGTGTTAGGGTTAGAGTAAATGTTTGGGTTAGGGCTAGGGTTAAAGTTAGGTTAGGGTAAGGGTTAGTGTTTTAAGTAGGGTTAGAGCTAGGGCGAGGGTTAGGTTTCATTTAGGTCAAGGGTTATGTTGATGGTTAGGATTTGGTTTAGGGTTAGGTTTATGGCTAATGTTTTCATTAGGGTTAGGGTTAGGATAATGTTTAAGTTTAGGGTTAGGGATAGGGCTATTGCTTGGTTTTGTTTTAGGGCTAGGGCTAGGGTTAGTGCTAGATTTTGGAATAGTGTTAGGGTTAGGGCTAGTGTTAGAGTGAGGTTTAGGCTTAGGGTTAGAGTTAGATCTAGGGTTAGAACTAGGGCTAGGATTAGGGCTAGGGTTAGGTTTATGGTAAGGAAAAGATTTAGAACTAGGGATATGGCTAGTAGGAGAGTTAGAGTTAGTCTGAGAACTAGGCTTAGGGTCAAGGTCAGGGTTAAGACTAAATTAGGGGTAGGATTAGGGCTATTGTTAGTGTTAGGGTTAGGCCTAGATATAGGGATAGGGTTAGGATTAGAATTGAGATTAGGGTTAATTTTAGGGGAATTTTTGGGCTTATAGCTATCTTTAAATCTAGGCGAGAGTTAGAATTAGGATTAGGGCTAGGTTTAGGGTATGGGTTAGGATTAAGCCTAGGTATAAGGTTAGGATGAGGGTTAGGGTTAATGTCAGTTCTAGGATTACAGATAGGGATAGTTTTAAGGTTATGGTTAGGCTTAGGGTTATAGTTAGGTTTACAGTAAGGGATGAGGTTATAGGTAGGTTTAGGGCTAGGGCAAGTGTTAGAATTAGGCTTAGAGCTCGGAATATGTTTTGGATTAGGATTAAGGGTAGGTTTAGGATTAGGGCTAGGGCCAATTTTGGGTCTAGCATTACGGTTAAATACAATTTTAGGGTTAGGTTTATGGGTTAGAATTTGAGCTAGGATTAGTTCTAAGGCGAGGTAAGGGTCAGGTTCAAAGCTAGGGGTATTATTAGGATTAAGGTTAGCATTTTATTTAGATTAAAGTTTAGGGTAAGGGTTGAATTAGCATTAGGGTTATGTTTAGGATTAGGGTAATGGTTAGGACTAGGTTTAGGTTTCAGTTAAGGTTTAGTGTAATGGATGGGTTAGGTTTAGCAATAGGGTTAGAATTAGCATTATGGTTAGGGTTATGTTTAGTGTAATGGATAGGTTAGAGCTAGAGTTAGGGCTAGGTTATGATTTGGATTAAGTCAGGATTAGGGTTAGGTTTTGGGATAGGGTAGGGTTTGGTTTAGGGTAAGTGTTAGGGTTAGGGTAAATGTTTGGGTTAGGGCTAGGGTTAAAGTTAGGTTAGGGTAAGGGTTAGTGTTTTAAGTAGGGTTAGAGCTAGGGTGAGGGTTAGGTTTCATTTAGGTCTAGGGTTATGTTGATGGTTAGGGTTTGGTTTAGGGTTAGGTTTATGGCTAATATTTTCATTAAGGTTAGGGTTAGGGTAATGGATAACGTTAGATTTAAGGTTTGGGTTAGGGTTAGGGTATGGGTTAGGACTAGTGTTAGAATTAGGTTTACTGTAATGCTTAATGTTTCGGCTAGGGTTAGAGTTATGGCGATGGTTAGGTTTAGGGTTAGGTCTAGGGTTACGTTTATGGTTAGGGTTAGGTTTAGTGTCAGGTGTAGGGCTATAATTAGGGTTAGGGTTAGGTAAGGGATAGGGTTAGAGCTAAAGTTCAGGCTAGGATTAAGGTCAGGATTAGAGCTAGGGTTAAGTTTAGGGTTTTGGATAGGTCTAGGGTTATGTTTAGGGTAAGGGTTAGACTTTGAGCTAGGATTAGGTCTAAGGCAAGTTTCAGATTTAGAGTTAGGGCTAGGACTGGGGTTAAGGTTATGTTTAGGGCTAAGTTTAGGCCTAGGATTAGGGTTAGGTTTTGTGTTATGTTTAAGGCTATGGTTAGGACAATGTGTAATCAAAAAGCTAGGGTTATGTTTAGAGCTAGTTTTAGGGTTAAGGTTATGGCTAGGTCTAGTGTAGGTTCTAGATTTTGGGTTAGGGTCATGTTTAGAGCTAGGTTTAGTGTTAAGCTTAGGGTCTGTGTTCGTGTTTGTGTTAGGGTTAGATCCAGATATAGGGCTAGCATTAGGTCTAGGGGTAGGGTTAGTGTTTGGTTTAGGTTAAGGTTTATTGTTAGAGCTATGGCTAGGTTTTTGTTTTAGGTCTAGGGCTAGAGTTATAGCTATATTTAGAATTAGCTTTGGGTCTATGTCTAGTGTTAGGTTTAGGTATAGATACATGTTTTCTGGTAGGGCTAGTGTTAGGGTTTGGTTTAGGGTTAGGGTCACGTTTAGACCTAGGGTTATTGTTAGGGTCAGGATTAGGTTTAGAGCTAGAATGAGGGCTATGTTTAGGACTAGTAATACATTAGAGTTTAAGTTAGGGTAAGGATTAGGGTTAGAACTAGGGTTAGCATTTGGGTTAGGGTTTGACTTAGGATAAGAGAAAGGGTTAGAGCTAGGGTTAGGGCTAGTGTTAGGGTTAACAGTAGGGTTAAAGCTAGTGTTAGGACTCAGATTAGGAGTAGGGTTTATGTTAGGCTTAGGGCTAGGGTTAGAAAGATGACTAATGTATGAATTAGGGTTATGATTAAGGCTAGTTCTAGGCTTACGGTTAAGGCTATGTCTAGTGTTAGGGTTAATTTGAGGTTAGGGTGATTTTTAGCGCTAGAATTAGTGTTAGGTTCAGTGTAAGCTCAGGGTTATTATTAGAGTGAGGGTTAGGGCTAGGTGTAAGGTTAGGGTTTGATTTAGGTTAAGGGTTAGAGTTAAGGCTATGACTTAGTTTTATTTTATGCCTAGGGCTAGGGGTAGGACAAGTGTTAAGATTAGCGTTTTGGTTAGGGCTAGGGTTTGAGTTTAGTTTCACTATGGTTACAGTTAAATTTAGAGTTAGGTTTAGATTTAAATGTAGGTTTAGATCTAGGCTAAGGGCTAGGGCTAAGAATAGAACTAGGTCTAGGTCTAGGGTAAGGGTTAGGGTTAGTCTTTTGCCTAGGGTTAGGGTTAAAGATAGGACTAAATTAGGCATAGGCTTAGTGCTAGGCTTAGTGTTAGTGTTAGGCCTAGGGTTAGGGCAAGGGTTAGGGTTAGGTTTAAGGTTATGGTTACGTTTAGGGTTATAGTTAGGTTTACAGAAAGGGGTGAGGTTATAGGTAGGTTTAGGACTAGGGCAAGTGTTAGAATTAGGCTTAGAGCTTGGATTATGATTTGGATTAGGATTAGGGCTAGCTTTAGGATTAGGGCTAGGGCCAATTTCAGCTCTAGCATTATGGTTAAAGATAGTTTTACGGTTAGGTTTATGGCTACGTCTAGTGTAAGTGTTAGATTTAGGGTTAGGGTCAGGTTTAGGTCTCGGTCGCAATTAGTGTTTGGGAGAGGTTAAGGTTTAAAGTTAGGGCTTGAATTAGCATTAGGGTTAGGGTTTGGGTAATGATAGGTTTAGGTTTAGGTTTTAGGTTAGATTTAGGGTAATGGATAGGGTTAGGATTATGGATAGGTTTAGGTTTAGGTCTAGCATCAGGGTTAGGGTTATGTTTAGGGTAATGGATACTGTTAGGGCTAGGTTTAAGGCTAGGGTTATGGTTATGAATAGTGCTATGGTTAGGGTTAGGGTTAGGGATAGGGTTAAAGCGTGGGTTAGGGCTTGGATTAGGGCTTGGTTTTGGGTTAAGTTAGGGCTAGGGTTAGGGTTATGGCTAATTTAAGTATCAGTGTTATAATTAAGGCTAGTTTTAGGGTTAGGGTTAGGGCTAGGTCTAGTGTTAGGTTCAGATTTAGAGTCAGAGTGATGTTTAGAACTAGGTTTAGTGTTAGAGTCAGAGTCAGGTTCAGGGTTACTTTTAGAATTCGGCTTAAAACTTGAATTAGGGCTAGTGTTAGGTGCTAGGTGTAGGGTTAAGGTTTGGCTTAGGTTAAGGGTAAGGTTTAGGGCTATGGCTTGGTTTTGTATTAGGGCTAGGGCTAGAGTTAGGGTTAACTTTAGGATTAACATTAGGGCTAGGGATAGGGATGGTGTTAGGTTTAGTTTTAGGTTTAGGCTTAGGGTTAGATTTAGAATTAAGTTGGATCTAGGGTTAGGGCTAGGGTTAAGGAAAGTACTAGGGTTACGGCAAAAATTAGAGTTCTGGTATAGGGTTAGAACTAGGTTTGGGGTTAGGGTGATGGTGAGACTTAATCCTAGGGCTAGGGTTAGGGTTGGGGTTAGGGATATGTCTAAATTAGTGCTAGGAATACGGCTAGGGTTAGTGTTAGGTTTAGGCCTAGGGCTAGGGTTAGGGTTATGATTAAGGCTATATGTAGGGCTAAAATAAGGACTAGAATTTGTGTTAGGGATAGTGCTAAAATTATAGCTAAGGCTAATGTCAGCTCTAGGGTTATTGTTAGGGATAGCTTTAGGGTTAGGTTTATGACTAGGTCTAGTGTAAGGGTTAGGTTTACAGTAAAAGTCAGGTTTAGAGCTAGGGGAATTATTAGTGTCAGGGTCAGAATTAAGTTTTGGTTTAGGTTTGAATTTATGGCTAGAGCTTGAATTAGCATTAGGGTTAGGGTTAGGGTAATGATAGGGTAGGTTTAGGGTTCAGGTTAGGTTTAGGGTAATTGACATGGTTGGGGTTAATGATAGGGTTAGTCCCAGGGTTAGCAGTTGGGTAAGGTTTATGTTTAGGTTAGTGGATACAGTTAGAGTTAAATTTAGGTCTAGGATTATGGTTAGGATTAGACCTTGAGTTAGATTTAGGCTTAGGGTTAGCATTAGGGTAAGGGTTATGGTTAGGGTAATGGATACAGTTAGAGCTAAGTTTAGGGCTAGAGTTATGGTTAGGATTAGGTCTTGAGTTAGAGTTATTGTGAGGGTTAGAACTAGGGTTAGGGTTAGGGTTATGTTCAGTATAAGGGTTAGGTTCTGAGCTATGGTAAGGGCTAGGGCAAGGGTTAGGTCTAGGGATAGGATTACAGTAGGTATAGAATTAGGGTTAGTGTTCGTGTTAGGGCTTGAATTATCATTATGGTTAGGGTTAGGGTTAGGGTAATGGATATGGTTAGATGTAGGTTTAGGTTTAGGGTTAGGGTTAGTTTTAGGTTTAGGGTTAGGGTTAAGGCTATGATTATGTTTAGGTTTATGGTAAGGGTTAGGGTTTGAGCTACAGTTAGGGCTATAGCAAGTGTTAGGTTTAGGGTTAGGCCTAGGGTTAGTTTTCTGATTTGAGTTAGGGTTATATTCAGGGTTAATGCTGCGGTTACCAATAGGGTTAGAGTTAGAGTAATGGGTAGGTTTAGAACTAGGGTTAAGGCTAGAGTTAAAGTTAAGTTTAGGGCTAGGGTTAGGTTTTGTTTTAGGGATAAGTCTAGTTTTATGTTTAGGATAAGGTTAGGCTTTGAGGTAGGGTTAGGACTAAGGCAAGAGGTAGGGTTAGGGTTAGGGCTAGAGTTAGTGTTAGGGTTATGCTTTTGGCTAGGTTTAGGCCTAGGTTTAGCTCTAGGTTTTGTTTTAGGTTTAGGCCTAGGGTTAGAGCTATGGGTAATGTAAGAGCTAGGGTTATGATTAGGGCTA
The DNA here is from genome assembly GCF_048772815.1 of Callospermophilus lateralis. NCBI lineage: Eukaryota > Metazoa > Chordata > Mammalia > Rodentia > Sciuridae > Callospermophilus > Callospermophilus lateralis. The sequence goes on along the minus strand of NC_135322.1, from coordinate 29,805,524 downwards.
GTTTTAGGGTTAAGGGTATGGCTAGGACTAGTGTTAGGTTTAGTTTTCAGAAAGGGTCAGGATTAAAGGTAGGTTTAGTGTAAAATGCAGGGTCAGTGTTCCGGTTAAAACTAGAGTTAAGGATAAAGCCAGAATTAGGACTAGGTTTAGGTCTAGGAGTAGGGTTAGTGTTTGTGTTAGGGTTAGTGTTTTTGTTAGTTATTGTTAAGGTTAGGGCTAGGTCATTGTTTAAGTCTAGCTCTAGAGTTATTGATAGACTTAGGATTAGTTTCAGGTCTAGGGCTAGTAGTAGGGTTAAGTTTAGGTATAAAGTTACTAGTAGGATTAGTGTTAGGGTCAGTCTAGGGTTAGGGTCAGGTTTAGACCTAGGGTTTGTGTTAGGGTCAGAATAAGGTTCTGGGTTAGGGCTAGCCTTTGGTATATGTTTAGTGCTAGAATGAGGGCTAGGGTTAGAAGTGTTAATAGGGTTAGGGTTTTGGTTAGAATAAGAATTAGGGATAGGTCTATGGTTACCATTAGGGTTAGGGTTTCACTTAGGTAAAGGGATAGCATTACAGCAGGTTTAGGGCTATGGTTAGGTTTAGAGTTAGGGTTAAAGCTAGATTTAGGGCTTGAATTAGAGCTAGTTTTTGCATTAGGGTTAGGGCTAGGGTTAGGGGTATGACTAATGTAATAACTAGGGTTACAATTAGGGTTAGTTTAGGGTTAAGATTAGAGGTAAGTCTATGTTAGGGATAGGTTTAAGGTTAGGTTATATTTAGAGCTAGGATGAGTATTAGTATAGGAGTCAGGATCAGAGTTAATTTTAGGGTTAGGTTGAGGACTCTAATTAGGCCTAGGGTTACTATTAGAGTTCAGTTTAAGGTTAAGATGGTGTTTAGAGGTAGGGTGAGTGTTAAGATATGAGTCAGGATCAGCGTTAGTTTTAAGGTGAGGGCTACAACTCAATGTATGGCTAGGGTTCACTCTAGGTATAGTGTTATGGTTTGGTTTATGTTAAGCTTTAGGGTTAGGGCTATTGCTCATATTGTTTTAATGCTAGGGGTAGGGGTAGGGCTAGTTTTATATTAGGGTTAGTGTTAGGGCTAGTGTTAGTGTTAGGCTTAGGGTTAGGGTTGGATTTAGAGTAAGGGTTAGATCTAGGGTTAGGTCTAGGACTAAGGATAGGGCTAAGGTTAGGGCTAGGGTTATGGTTATGGTAAAGGATAGGGTTACAACAAGGGATAGGGCTAAACAAGTGATAGAGTTAGTCTAAGAGCTAGGGTTACGATTACAGCTAATGTAAGTACTAGAGTTATGATTAGGACTAGTTTCAGGGTTGTGGTTAGGCCTAGGTTAAGTGTTAGGGTTAGGTTTAGGGTTAGAGTGATGTTTAGAGCTAGGGGTAGTGTTAGGTTCAGAGTCATGTTCAAGGTTAGTTTTAGGGTTTGGCTTAAAACTCAAATTACAGCTATGTTTAGTTCTAGGTGTAAGATTAGGGTTTGGTTTTGTTAAGGGTTATGGTTAGGGCTATGTCTTGGTTTCGTTTTAGGGCTTGGGATAGGGTATGGGCTAGTTTTAGGATTAGTTTAGGGTTAGGGATAGTGTTAGGATTAGGTTTAGGCTTAGGGTTAGGGTTAGATCTATGGTTAGAGCTAGGGCTAAGGATATGGCTAGGATTAGAGCTAGGGTTATGGCTAGAGTTATGGTTCTGGTTAGGGAATAGGGTTAGAACTAGATATAGTGCTAAGGTGAGAGTTAGAGTTAGTCTTAGAGGTAGGGGTAGGGCTAAGGATAGGAATAGGGCTAAATTAGGGCTAAGATAAGGGCTAGGCTATAATTAGGGTTAGGCCTTGGGTTAGGGTTAGGGTTATGATTAAGATTAGGTTTAGGACTAGGGTAAGGTCTGAGGTTTTTGTTAGGGTTAGAGCTAGGTTTATGAATAGGGCTAATGCCAAGTCTAGTTTTATGGTTAGGAATAATTTTATGGTTAGGTTTGTGGCTAGGTCTAGTGTAAGGGTGAAGTTTACGATAAGGGTAAGGTTTAGTGCTAGGGGAGTAATTAGGGTCAGAGTCAGGGTTAGAGTTTGGTTTAAGTTAGCCTTAGGGTTAGGGCTCAAATTAGTATTGGAGTTAGAGTTAGGGCAATGATAGGGTTAGGATTAAGGTTCAGGTTAGGTTTAGGGTTATTGATAGGGTTATGGTTAGCAATAGTGTTCGGGTTAGGCTTAGGGTAGCATTACGGTAAGGGTTATGGTTAGGATAATGGATAGTGTTAGAACTATGTTTAGGGCTAGGGTTCTGGTTAGGAATTGTAGTTAGGTTTAGAGTTAGGGTTAGGGTTAGAACTAGAGTTAGGGTTATGGTTATATTTAGCATAAGCGTTAGGTTTTGACCTAGGGTCAGAGCTAGGGTGAGGGTTAGGTTTAGAATTAGGTCTTGGAATAAGATTGTTGTAGGATTATAGTTAGGGTTAAAATTAGGGCTAGGGTTATCATTAGGGTTAGTGTTAGGATTAGATTAAGGTTTAGGATAGTGTTAGGGCTATGTTAAGTTTAGGTTTATGGTAAGGGTTAGAGTTTGAGCCAGGGTTAGGGCTATGGCAAGTGTGAGGCTTAGGGTTAGGTCTAGAATTAGTTTTCTGGTTAGGTTTAGGGTTATGGTTAGGCCTAGGGTTATCCATAGGGTTAGGGTTAGAGTTAGGATAATGGGTAGGCTTAGAGCTAGGTTTAGGGCTAGGGTTAAGGTTAGGATTAGGGCTAGGATTAGGGTTAGATTTAGGGATAGGTCTAGGTTTGTGTTTAGGGTAAGTGTTAGGCTTTGAGCTAGGATTAGGACTAAGGCAAGGTTTAGGTTAGGTTTAGGGCTAGGGTTAGGTTAGGGTTAGATAACTCTAGCCCTAAATCCTAAATCTAGCGATAACTCTAGTTACTCTAAAGGCTAGGTTTAGGCCTAGGGTTAGCTCTATATTTTGTGTTAGGTTTAGGCCTAGACTTAGGGCTATGGGAAATGTAAGAGCTAGGGTTGTGATTAGGGCTAGTTTTAAGGTTAGGTTTATGGCTAGGTCTACTGTTAGAATATAGGTTTTCAGTTAGGGTCAGGTTTAGAGGTAGGTTTAGTGATAAAGACACGGTCAATGTTTGGGTTAGAGTTAGAGTTAGGGTTACAGCCGGAATTATGACCTGGTTTAGGTTTAGGGTTAGGGTTAGTGTTTGGGTTAGGTTAAGGGTTATTGTTAGGGCTGGGGCTAGGATTTTTTGTCTAGGCTAGAATTAAGGCTAGATTTAAGATTAGATTTAGGTCTAGGGGTAGTGGTAGGGTTAGGTTTGAGTATAAGGTTACTGGTAGGGCTAGTGGTAGGGTTTGATCTAGGTTTAGGATCAGGTTTAGACCCAGGGTTAGTTTTAGGGTCAGAATAACGGTCAGGGTAAGCATTAGGGTTTGGGATAGGGTTAGAACTAGAGTAAGGGCTAGGGCTAGGGCTATTAATAAGGTTAGAATTTTGGTTAGCCTTGGAATTAGGGATAGGTCTAGGGTTACCTTTAGGGTTAGGATTTCACTTAGGGTAAGAGATAGGGTTAGAGCTAGGGTTAGGGCTAGAGTTGGGGTTAGGGTTAGGGTTAAATCTTGGTTTAGGGCTCGGATTAGAGCTAGTTTTTGTTTTAGGGTTAGGGCTAGGGTAAGGACAATGGCTAATGTAAGAACTGGGGTTACAATTGGGGTTAGGGGTGGGGGTAGGTCTAGTGTTAATGCTCATTTGAGCCCTATCTCTAAACATTAACCTAAAACAAACACCAACTCTTACCCTGACCCTAAAAATACACCTAACTCTAAACCTGATTCCTACCCTAAACCTAACCCTTAAACTAGACCTAGCCATAAACCTAACCCTAAATCTACCCCTAATTGTAACACTAGACCAGACATTAGCCCTAGCTCTAATTCTAGACCTAACCCTACAACAAACCCTAGCACTCATCCTAGTTCTAAACCTAGCCTTCATCATAACCCTAAACCTAACCCTAGCCCTGATCCAAATTCTAACCCTCACCCTACCTCTAAACCTATGTATAATGACATCCGTTACCCTAAACTTTACCCTAAACCTAATCCTAATGCTAGGCCTAAGTTGGAAACTAAACCTTGCCATTAGGGTTAGGGTTAGGGTTAGTTTAATGGATAGGGTTAGGTTTAGGGTTCAGGATAGGTTTAGGGTAATGGAGAGATTGAGGGTTAGTGATAGAGTTAGGGCTAGGGCTAGGGTTAGTATTAGGATTACGGTTATCATAAGGGTAATGTATAGGGTTAGAGCTAGGGATAGGGGTAGGGTTATAGGTTTAGTTTTGGTGTCAGGGTCAGTGTTCAGGTTAGAGTTAGGATTAGGGTGAAAGCCAGAATAAGGACTAGGGTTAAGTCTAGTGGTAGGGTTAGTGTTTGGTTTAGGTTAAGTGTTATTGTTAGGTCTAGGACTAAGTTTTTCTTTATGTTTGGGCTAGAATTGTCACTAGATTTAGGATCAGGTTTAGGTCTAGGGCTAGTATGAGGGTTAAGTTTAGGTATAAATTTACTGGTAGGGCTAGTTTCAGGGTTCAGTTTAGGGATAGGCTCAGGTTTACACCTATAATTAATGTTAGGGTCAGAATGAAAGTGAAGCTTAGGGTTAGGTTTTGGGTTAGGGTTAGAGCTAGAATGAGGGCTAGGGTTAGGAGTAGAAATTAGGTTAGTGTTTGAGTTAGGCTAAGAATTAGGACTAAGACTAGGGTTAGCATTATGGGATAGGGTTAGACTTAGGGAAAGGGATAGAGTTAGAGCTAGGGTTAGGGCTAGGTTTAGGGTTAGGTTTAGGGTTATTGTAAGGGTTAGGGTTAAATCTAGTATTAGGGCTAGGTTTAGGTCTATTTTGTGTTAGGGTTAGGGCTACGATTAATTAAAAACTAGCGGTATGATTAGGGTTAGTTTTAGGGTTAGGGTTTGGGCAAGGTCTATTTTTATCATTAGCTTTAGGGTTAGGGTGATATTTTAGAGCTAGCGTTAGTGTTTGGATATGAGTCAGGGTCATTGTTAGTTTTAGGCTTAGAACTCAAATTAGATCTAGGGTTATGGCTAGTTGTAAGGTAAGGGTTTGGTTTAGGTTAGGGTTTACAGTTAGGGCAATGGCTCGGTTTTGTTTTATGGCTAAGGCTACGGCTAGGGCTAGTTTATAAATAAGTAATAGTTTTAGGACTAGTGGTAGGGTGAGGTATAGGCTTACATTTAGAGTTAGACTCAGAGTTATGGTTACATCTAGGATTAGGGCTAAGGTTACGGCTAGTGTTAGGGTTACAGTAACAAATAGGGTTAGAAACAAAAAAAAAGGTAGGCAAGAGTTAGAGTTAGTATTAGGCTTAGGGTTAGGAATAGGGTTAGGGTAGGGCTGAATTAGGGCTAAGATTAGCACTAGGGTGAGTGTTAGAGTTAGGCCTATGGTTAGGGCTAGGGTTAAGGTTATTATTAGGGTGAGGGTAAGTTTTAGGGAAAGGGATAGGGTTATAGCTGGGCTAGAATGAGTGTTAAAATTTGGGATAGGGCTAGGATGAGGGTTTGGGTTAGAATTAAGGCCTAGATTTAGGGATAGGGTGAGGGCTAGGGTTTGTGTTAGATTTAGGGCCAGGATTAAGGCTAGGGCTAATGTCAGGTCTAGAGTTATGCTTAGGTATAGTTTTAGGGTTAGGTTATGGCTAGGTCTAGCATAAGGTTTAAGTTTAGGGTAAGGGTCAGGTTTACAGCTAGACGTATTTTAAGGGTCAGAGTCCAGGTTAGGGTTTGTTTTACGTTAAGGTTTAGGGTTAGGGCTCAAATTATTATTAGGGTTAGGGTTAGGGTTAGAGTAATTGATAGGGTTATGTCTAGGGTTCAAGTTAGCTTTAGAGTAATGCATATGGTTAGTGTTAGCGATAGGGTTACAGTTAGGCCCAGGGTTAGCTTTGGGTTAGGCTTATTTTCAGGGTATTGGATAGGGTTAGTGCTAGTGTTAGGGCTAGTGTTAAGGTTAGGATTAGGGCTAGGGTTAGGGTTAGGCCTAGGGTTAGTGTTAGGATTAGGTTTAGGGTAAGTGGTTAGTATTTGAGCTAGGGTTAGAACTAGGGTGAGGGTTAAGTTTAGAGATTAGACTTTGTATAGTGGAAAACAAAGAAAAAACAGTAGAGGAAGGGGAAATTCTACTAGCATCTTCAAGGGATACTATAGCATTAACTATATACTGACTATCGGGAAATAAATCAAATACAGAATCTTAAAACATCACAAAAGTTTGTAATACTGCATCAAGCTCTACCTTTTGAGATGATTGTTTGGGTACTAAAAATGTAAAAGTTTGATCAGGTGTAACTATTGCTGCTGTACCATTATTTGACCCAACATTGAATATATTTGGACCATTCATAATAGGTGTTTTTCTTGTCATTTTTGAAAAAATTACAGGATGCAATGACCAAAAAGACAATAAAGGATTTGATGGTAAGTGTTTATCAAATGAAACATTAGATTTGCACATGATTATTTCCCAAGTATTTACCTCATTAGCTAACTCATCAATTTGATCCATAGTATATGGAGTAATAATTTTATTGGGAGAAATTCCAAACACTCCCTTTGCTGCTTTTATTCCTTTGAGTATTATTGTCCTACAGCCTCAGGTTACCTAGTAAGAATAGTGTTAGGAGAATAAGATAAATGTATCCATAATAATGTACCTTCTTGCCAAAATACTCCTGTAGGACTATTTTTGTTGTTAGTACAATAAATAATAAATGCAAACTTATATCAATTCTAACCAAATGCATATTTTCCATATATGTTTCAATGATTTTTAATGCCTTTCTTGCTTCAGGCGTTAACATTCAGGGTGAATTTGGATCTGATGGACCTTTTAGGATATCAAATAAAGGTCCAAACTCTCCAGTTGGTATACCTAGATAAGGCCTTATCCAATTTATGTCTCCTAATACCTTTTGAAAGTCGTTAACTGATTTGAGTTGATCTACTCGTATTTGAATTTTTGGTGAAAGGACGATGGTTGAGGATAATAGAACTCCTACAAAATTAATTGGAAAATTTAATTATACTTTGTCTATTGCTATCTCTAGATTATATTTTTTAAAATAAGTTTGTAAGTGTGGCATAACATTCTAGCAACGTGTTTTTATCTTTGTGTGCTAATAATACATCATCCATATAGTGAAATATTTGTAGTTCAGGATTTTGATTTCTAAGTGGTTGGATTACTTTGTTAACATAAATTTGACACATAGTTGGCCTGTTAGCCATCCCTTGAGGGAGTACTTTCCATTCATATCTCTGATCAGGACTTCATGATTCAGTGCATGGATAGTAAATGCAAAACGTGGACTATCCTCAGGATGAATTGGAATTGAAAAATAAAATCTTTAATATCTATAACTAATATATACCAGGTTTTTGGCAAAGCAGAAAATTGAGGAATCCCCAATTGAGCAGGTCCCATAATAACCATCTCATTATTAATGGCTCTTAAATCTTGCAATAATCTCCATTGACCAGATTTCTTTTTGATGCAAAAATGGGAGTATTATGGAAAGATACAGAATGTTGTATACATCCTTCTGCTAATTGTTGTTTGACCAGGTCATGAGCTGCTTGGATATTTTCTTTAGTCAGGGGCCACTGAGGAACCCATACTGGTCTTTCTGATTTCCAAGTAATTCTTACTGTCTCAGTGACCCCTCCTGAAAATAAAACCCATGTCTGTCCATTCCTTGATCTATTTGTATTGGTGCTGCTATACCTTGTTCTTGTCCTTCTAATCTTTTTCCTTTCCTAATACCTTGTCTATTCATAATAGTGGGCACATTTGGATTGATGTTATTTGTTAATGTTAGTCCTAATTGATCTAGGACATCTTGTCCCCATAAATTTACGGGAAGATGATCCAAAACATATGGCTGTATAGTTCCTTCACATCCTTTAGGATTCTTCCAATTGAATACCATTGCACTTCTATGAGGATTAGTCGCCACTCCTAGGCCTCGACGCATTTGAGTGGTTTGTTGTAATGGCCAATGTTTTGGCCATTCTTGATGAGAGATGATGCTAAGGTCTGCACCTGTATCCAGTAGTCCATTAAATTCATGTCCTTGAATATTTAGTTTTAGCATGGGGCAAGAATCTAAATTTAAAGAAAGCATAGCCCAATCTACACCTGTGGAGCCTAATCCCTTGGAACCTCTTTCTACAGTATGACTAGAAAATTTATCATTTAGGCTTGATATTATTAATAACTGTGCTATTCTATCTCCTGGTGAATTTACTGATATACCCTTTGGAGAACTGGCTAAAATTTTTTTTTCACCTTCATAAACGGGATCAATTACCCCAGGACTTATCATAAGACCTTTTAGAGTAGAAGCACTGTGTCCCAATAATAACCCTACTGTTCCTTTGGTAAGAGACCATTTTACACTTGTGGGAATGATTTGAACTCCCATCTCTGGAGTTAGTACTGTTCTGGCGGAGGCGCAGATGTCTAATCCTGCACTTTCTCTGGTTTGACTAGTGAGGGATTCAATGGACAATGTGTCCTGGGCACTACCCTGATGGGTTTGCTGGTTTCCTCCAGTGCTCCGTATATTGTTGGTCTTGGGCCCCAGAGTATTGGGCATCCCTGTCCATTTTTTGGCAATGGAGCCCGATTCCTTTCTCCATGATATTGTGAATAAACACCTGGTCCTTATTCGTTTTTTGATAATGGAGCACCCTCTATGGTGGTTCGAGAACGGCATTCATTAGCCCAATATCTCCCTCTATGGTATTGTGGGCAAATACCCAGTATTCTACTCCTTTGATACCTAGTTTAGTTAAACCCTCCTCCTATGGGGCAATTCCTTTTAAAATGTCCTGTTTGTTCATAATTGTAGCATGTTTTTGGCCTGGCATCTAAAACCTGTTGTACTGCAGCTGCCATGACTTGCCTTTATTCATTAATGTCTCTACATAATTTAATATATGTGTTTAAATCTTCATGTTTCCGTGGTCTAATGACTTCTCTGCACCAATGATTTGCTTGCTTTATTAATGGCATTACTTGTTCTGTATTTCCCAAAACTCTGGTAGCTGTTTGAATAAGCCTATCTAAAAATTCAGCGTAAGGTTCATTAGCTCTTTGTATTGCCTTAGATAATTGGCCTTGTAGACCTCCATGTCTTTGTAAAGTCTTCCATGCCCTAACCACCTCTGCAGCAATTTGTGAATATATGGCAGGATCATATGCAATTTGTTGTTGCTGACCCTCATAAGGTCCCTTTCCTAACAACATATCTAGATTTCTCTGAGGAAAACCAGCTGCTGCATTTTGCCTATTTGTCTTCTTGCAAAATTCCTCATTGGCAACCTTACATAACAGGTATTGTCCTCCATTTAGCACAGCTTTACATATACTAGCCCAATCTGCTGGCGTCATGTTCAAGTTGGTAATGGATTCGACCATGCTTACAGTGAAGGTTGCTTGAGGACCATAGGTTGTTACAGCATCTTTTAGCTGCTTCACTGTTTTGAAATCTAAAGCATGGTGAATTCGCTGGCCTCCTGCCTGCTTAAATACAAGGCATGTTAATATTTGAGGTCCTGTCTCAGGATTCCATCTATCAACTGCAGGGGTTGGGGGCCTCCCAGCATATGGAGGTGGTGCTGTTGGTTGGACACTTACACCCTCTGGTGATAGAAAGTTGTTAGTAGCAGTCTCCTGTAGAGGTGGCACTGTTGGTTGGACACTTATGCCCTCTGGTGATAGAAAGGTGTTAGTAGCAGTCTCCTGTTGTAACTTTTCCCCTGATGGCTTTTTCTGCTCTAAACTTTTTTTCTGTGTCTGACTAGGTCGAGAGACCTTCTCTTTTACATGAATCAATATGTCTTCTCCTTCCTTTACCATTGTCTGAACTGAAGGCTTTGGACTAAGCAAACAAGATACGAACATCCACAATGGCAATGTGCCAACTGGCAGAGTCCCTGGGCTTTTCTTTTCTATTCTTTTTAAATCATCACCATGATGGTTCCATTGTGATATATTTAACAACTCATCCTTAAAAAGCCATGGGCTACATTTTTTTATTGTATCAAGGTATGCTCTGACTGTTCTTGATTTTACTGAGATGCCTTCTTCCTCTAACAATTTACTTAACACTCTTTCGGTTTGTTTTTTACTAATTTCTAATCCCATATTTCTACTATAACTATAATACAACCCAACAAGATAACACCAAACAAAACTGAAACAGAGTGAAACAAAATTGGAACAACAAAAAATCATTATAATAGCTTTTCTATCATCCTGAAATGTCCATCCGTCCTTTCTCCCTATCTGTTCCTCAGATGTGAGTGGTTTTTCTTCTATCTTACACATCTCCAGGAACAGGCAACTTAAAACAAAAGTGAAGCAAAACAAAAGAAGAATCTTAAAATGGCTACCCATCCTCTCGCCCTGCCCTCAGGGGCGAGTAGTTTACCTTATCACTTACCCTCAGTCATTCCCCTTGTAGGCCACCAAATGCCACAGTCTGGCTGGGCACAATTCAGGAGCCACTTGTCAAGCAGAAATGAACTTTATTTAGAACACACATGCCACACCACACGAGCTCTTCAGGAATTCCCTCAGAGCCCAACTGCCACCACCGACTTCCCACAAGCCTCTGAAACCCCCCCACACTCCTTCTGCTCTTGAGGCTGATTGGCTGGGTTGCATGAGCAGAGCCAAAAAAAGTCCCCCAATGAGCAGCTCCGTGGTCTGAAACGGTGGGGAAACAGCCCAATGAGCATCACCACAGAGGAGCCAATCAGCTGGCAGCTAGAAGTTTGCTGGGGTCGCTGTGAGCCAATCATCAGCTGGCTGCTGGAAGTTTGCTGGGGTCACAGTGAGCCAATCATCAACTGGCAGCTGAAATTTTGCTGGGGCCCCATCGGCTGTGGGTCTCAACAGTTATGGTTAGCACTAAATTAGGGCTAGGATTAGAGCTAGAATTAGTGTGAGAGTTAGGCCTAGGATTAAGGTTACTGTTGGTGTTAGGTTTAGGGTTAGGTTTAGGGGCAGGCATGGGGTTATACCTAGATTCAGAACTAGGGCGAGGGTTGCAATTAGGGATTGGGCTATGATTTGGGTTCAGGTTAGAATCAGGCTAGGTTTAGGGCTAGGATGAGAACTAAGGTTTATGTTTGGTTTACGGCTAAGAATTAGGTCTAGGGTTATGGTTAGGGATAGTGTAAAGGTTAGATTTATGGCTAGGTTTAGTGTAAGGGTTAGGTTTTGGATAAGAGTCAGGATTAGAATTAGTTGTATTATTAGGGTCAGTGCCTTGTTTAGGGTTTGGTTTACATTGTGGTTTAGATTTAGGGTTCAAATTAGCATTAGGATTAGAACTAGGGCTAGGATAATTGATAGAATTAGGCTTATTGTTCAGGTTAGGTTTAGGTAATGGATAGGGTTAGTGTTATTGATAGGTTTCGGGTTAGGCGTAGGGTTAACATTTGGGTTAGACTTATGTTTATGGTAATGGATAGTTTTAGGGCTAGGGTCATGGTGAGGATTAGGGCTAGGGTTATGGTTAGGGTTAAACCTATGGTTATTGTTAGGGTTAGGTTTAGGGTAAGTGTTAGGGTTAGAGATATGATTAGGGTTAGGGCGAGGGTTAGGATTAGTGTCAGGACTAGATTTGGGTCAGAGTTAACGTTAGGGCTAGGGTTAGCATTAGCATTAGGGTTATGTTTAGGGTAATGGATAGAGTTAGAGCTAGGGTTTAGCCTTGGTTATGGCAGGATTAGGGCTAGAGTTAAGGTTAGTATTAGGGTTAGGGCTAGGGTTATATTTAGGGTAAGGGTTAGGGTATGAACTAGGGTTAGGGCTAGGGCATGGGTTAGATTTAGGGTTAGGGTTAGGTTTGGGGTTAGGGCTATGCTTAGGGCTAGGTTTTGTGTGAGGTTCAGGGTTAGCATTAGGGCTCTGGGTAATGTAAACTATAGGGTTAGGGTTATAGCTAGGTCTAGTCTTAGGGTCATGGCTAAATTTTGGGTTAGTTTAAACCTAGGGTTTCATTAGGGTAAGGGTCAGTGTTTTGGTTAGGGTTAGGGGCAGAATTAGGACTAGGGTTAGGTCTAGAGGTAGAGTTAGTGTTTGGGTTAGGTTAAGGGTTATTATTAGGGCTAGGGCTGGGTTTTTGTTTAGGGCTAGTGCTAGAGTTATGGATAAATTTAGGATAAGGTATTTGTCTAGGTCGAGTGTTAGGGTTAGGTTTAGGTATAGGGTTACCTGTAGGGCTAGTGTTAGGGTTCGGTTTAGGGTTAGGGTAAGGTTTAAACCTAGGGTTAGATTTAGGGTCAGAATGAGGGTCAAGGTTAGGGTTATGGTTTGGGTTAGTGTTAGAGCTATAATGAGGTCTAGTGTTAGGATTAGTATTAGAGTTATGGTTTGGGGTAGGCTAAGGATTAGTGTTAGGACTAGGGTAGCAATAGGGTGAGTGTTTGGCTTATGGTAAGAGATAGGGTTAGAGCTAGAGTTAGGATTAGTGTTAAGGTTAGGGATAGGGCTAGGGTTAGGGTTCGGGTTTAGGTTAAAGCTAGGTTTAGGCGTAGGATGAGGGTTTGTGTTAGGGCCAGGTCTAGGATTAGGGCTAGGGCTAATGTCAGGTCTAGGTTTATGGTTAGGGTTAGTTTTTAGTTTGGTTATGGCTAGGTATAGTTTAAGAGTTTGGTTTAGGGTAAGGGTCAGGTTTAGAGCTAGGTGTAATATTTGGGTCAGAGTCTGAGTTAGGATTAGGGTTAAGTTAGGTTAATGGTTAGGGTTACGTCCAGGGTTCAAGTTACGTTTAGAGTAATGTATATGGATAGTGTTAGCAATAGGGTTAGGGTTAGGCCAAGGGTTGATATTTGGGTTAGGCTTATGTTCAGGGTAATGGATAGGGTTAGTGCTAGTGTTAGGGCTAATGTTAAGTTTAGAATTAGGGCTAGGGTTAGGATTAGGCCTAGGGTTAGTATTAGGTTTAGGTTTAGGGTTAGTGTTATGGTTTGAACTAGGGTTAGGTCTAGGGCGAGGGTTAAGGTTAGAGTCAGGGCTATGATTAGGTTTAGGGTTAGAATTACAGCTAGGGTTAGCATTAGAGTAAGGGTTATGTTTAAGGTAACGGATGGAGTTAGAGCCATGGTTTTTTCTATGGTTACAGTTAGGATTAGGGCTAGGGTTAGGCTTAGGGAGAGGGCTAGGTTTATGTTTAGGGTAAGGCTTAGAGTTTGAGCTAGTGTTAGGGCCAGGGCAAGCAGTAGGTTTAAGGTTGGTGCTAGGTTTAGGTTTAGGTTTACACTTAGGGCTAGGTTTAGGGCTAGGCTTAGGGCTAGATTTTGTTTGAGGTTCATAGCTAGTGTTAGGGCTATGTGTAATGTAAGAGCTAGGATTTGGTTATGTCTAGTTTTAGGATTAGGGTTATGGATAGGTCTAGTGTTAGAGTTAGGTTTTGGGTACCATAAGGTTTCGAGCTAGGGTGTGTGTTATAGTAAGGGTCAGTGTTCAGATTAGCATTGGGTTTATGGTTAGGGCCAAAATTAGAACTAGGTATAGGCCTAAAGATAGGGGTAGGGTTATGGTTAGGGTTAGGGTTAGGGCCAGGGTTAGGCTTAAGATTAGGCTTAGGGTTAGGGCTAGGGTTAGGGCTTGGTTTAGGGCTAGGTTATTTTTTGTTAGGGTTAGGGCTATACCTAATGTAAGAACTGGCATTAAGAATAGGTAGAGTTTTAGTGTTAGGGATAGGGCTAGGTATAGTGTTCAGGTTAGGTTTAGGGTTAAAGTGATGTTTAGGGCTATGGTTACTTTTAGGGTCAGAATCAGGGTCAGTATTAGTCATAGGGTTAGGGTTAGGACACAAGTTAGGGCTAGGGTTAGCGCTAGGTGTAGCATTTAAATTTGGTTTAGGTTAAGGATTAGGATTAGGGCTATAGCTCAGTTGTGTTTTAGGGCTAGGGTTAGGTTTAGGGCTAGTTTTCAAACTACCATTAGGGTTAGGGCTAGTGTTAGAGTGAGGTTTAGGTTTAGGGTTAGGATTAGATTTAGAGTTAGGGTTAGATCTTAGGTTTAGGCTTAGGGCTAAGTTTAGGGCTAGATTTGGGCTAGGGTTAGGGCTAGGCTTTGCGTAATGGTAAGACATAGATTTAGAACTAGCGATAAGTCTATGGTGACAGATTTAGTCTTAGGGCTAGTGATAAGGTAAAGTTTAGGGTTAAGGCTAAATTAGGGCTAGGATTAGAACTATGATTAGTATTATGGCTAGGCCTTAGTTTAGGACTAGAGTTCGGGTTAGGGTAAGGTATGATGTTACAGCTATGTTTAGGGCTAAGGCAAGGTTTAAATTTGAGTAGGGCTAGTGTTTGGGTTAGGATTAGTTTTCAGGCTAGGTTTAGGGCCATGATTAGGGCTATGGTTTTTGTTAGGCTGATGGCTAGCATTAGGGCTAATGTCAGCTCTAGGGCTTTGGTTAGGGATAGTTTTACTGGTAGGTTTATGGCTAGGTATAGTGTAAGTGTTAGGTTGAGGGTTAGGGTCACTTTTAGAGCTGGGGTTATTATTAGAGTCAGGGTTAGGGTTAGGGTTTGTTTAGGTTAAGGTTTAGAGTTAGGGCTTAAATTAGCATTAGGGTTAGGTTTAGGGTTCGGGTGATGGATATTGTTAGGTAAGAGATAAAAATAGAGTTATGGATAGGATCAAGGTTATCCTAGAGTTAGCATTAGGGTTAGGGTTATGGTTACTGTAATGAATAGGATTAGAGCTAAGTTTAGGTCTAGGGTTATTATTAGGATTAGGACTAGGATTAGTATTAGGCTTAGGGATAGGGTTAGGGTTAAAGCTAGGATAGGGCTCAGATAAGGGCTAGGATTAAGATTCAGTTAGAGGTAGGGTTAGGGCTTCAGCTAATGTAAGAACTAGGGTTTCAATTAGGGCTAGTTTAGGTATAAGGTTAGGGCTAGGGCTAGTGTTAGGATTAGGTTTAGGTATAGAGTGATGATTTGAGATAGGGTTAGTGTTAGGGTCAGAGTCAGAGTCAGTGTTATTCTTAGGGTTAAAGACAACACTTGAATTAGGGCTAGGGTTAAGGCTAGGTGTAGGGTTAGGTTTTGTGTTAGGCTTAGGGCAAGAATAAGGGCTAGGGATAATGTCATGTCTAGGGTTACTTTTAGGTAAGGGTTAGGGCTATTACTTTGTTTTGTTTTAGGTCTAATGCTTGTGTTAGGGCTAGTTTTAAGATTAGTGATAGTGTTAGCTCTAGTGTTAAGATGAGATTTAGTCTTAGGGTTAGGGTTAGATTTAGAGTTATGGTTAGATCTAGGGTTAGGGCTAGTATTAGGGTTACAGTTACAGATAGGTTTAGTACTAGAAACAGGTCTAGGGTGAGAGTTAGAGTTATTCTTAGGGCTAGGGTTAGAGTTAGGATTATGGTTAGTACTAAATTAGGGATAGGATTAGAGCTAGGTTTACTGTTAGAGTTAGGCCTAGGGTTAGGGCTAGGGTTAGGGTTAGTGTTAGTGTTAGTGTTAGGTTTAGGTTTAGGTTTAGGGGAAGGGATGGGGTTATACCCAGGTTCAGTTCTAGGGTGAAGGTTGAAGTTAGGGATTGGACTATGGTTAGGGTTTGGTTTAGGATTAAGGCTAAATTTAGGGCTAGGGTGAGGGCTTAAGTTTGTATTTGTTTAGGGCAAGAATTAAGTCTAGAGCTAATGTCAGGTCTAGGGTTACAGTTAGGGATAGTGTTAGGGTTAGGTTTATGGCTAGGTTTAGTGTAAGGGATACGTTTAGGATAAGAGTCAGGTTTAGAGCTAGGTGTATTTTTAGGGTCAGTGTTTGTTTAGGGTTTGGTTTATGTTATGTTTTAGGTTTAGGGCTCGTATAAGTGTTAAGTTTAGGGTAAGGGTTAGGATAATTGATAGAGTTAGGTTTAGTTTTCAGGTTAGGTTTATGTAATGATAGGGTTAGTGTTATTGACAGGGTTAGGGTTAGACCTAGGGTTAGCATTTGGGTTAGCCTTATTTTTATAGTAATGGATAGTTTTAGGGTTAGGGTTATGGTTAGGATTAGGGCTAGGGTTAGGGAAGTGTTAGGCCTATGGTTAGTGTTAGGGTTAGGTTTAGAATTATTGTTAGGGTGAGGGCTAGAGTTTTGGCTATATTTTGGATTATATTAGGTCTAGGGCTAGTGTTAGTGTTAGATTTAGGTAAAGGTTTACTGGTAGGGCTAGTGTTAGGATTCAGTTTAGGGGTAGGGTCAGGTTTAAACCTAGGGTTAGTGTTGGGGTCAGAATAAGGGTCATGGTTAGTGTTTGGGTTAAGTCTAGAGCTAGAATTAGGGCTAGAGTTAGGACTAGTAAGAGAGTTAGGGTATTGGGTAAACTAAGGATAAGGGTTAGGACTAGGGTAACAATAGGGTGAAGGTTTGATTAGTGTAGGGATAGGGTTACAGCTAGGGATAGGATTAAGGATAGGGTTAGGGTTAGGGTTGAGATTAAGGCTAAGTTTAGGGCTAGGATTAGAGCTAGTGTTTGTATTGCGGTGAGGGCTAGCATTGGGGCTAGGGCTAATGTCAAGTTTTATGATTGTTTTAGGTTTAGAATTATGGCTAGATACAGTGTAAAGGTTATGTTAAGATTTAGGGTAAGGTATACAGCTAGGAGTATTATTAGAGTCAGGTTCAGGGTTACAGTTTGGGTTAGGTTAATGTTTATGCTTAGGGCTCAAATTAGCATTAGGCTTAGTGTTAGGCTTAGGGTTATGGATATGGTTAGGTTTAGGGGTCAGGTTAGTTTTAGGGTAATGCATAGGTTTAGGATTATGAATGAGTTTAGGTTTGTCCTAGAGTGTGTTAGTGAGAGGTTTAGGATTAGGGTTAGGGTTAGAATTATAGTTAGGGTTAGATGTAGGATTAGGGCTAGGGATAGGGTTAGGGCTAAGGTTAGCACAAGTGTTAGGGTTATGGTAATGGATAGGGTTAGAACTATGAATAGGGCTAGTATGAGAGTTAGTCTTAGGGCTAGGTTAGGTTTGGGGCTAAATTAGGGCTAGGATTATGTCTAGGGTTTGTGTTAGGTTTAGGCCTAGTGTTAGGCTTAGTTTTAGGTTTAGGGATACGGTTAGGTTTAGGGGGAAAGATGGGGTGATAGCTAGGTTTAGGGATAGGTAGAAGGTCAGAATTACAGTTAGGGTAAGGAGCTCTAACTTTAAACTTTAATCTATCCCAAACACTAATTGTGACCCTGATCCTCATAATACACTTAGCTCAAAACCTGACCTTAAGCCTAAACCCAACTCTTACACTAGACATAGCCATTAACCTAACCCTAAAACTATCTTTAAACATAACCCTAGACCTGAAATTAGCCCTAACCTAATCCTAGCCCTAAACCTAGCTTAATCCTAACCCAAACAATAACCAGAGCCCTAACCCTAATTCTAACCCTCGCCACAGCCCTAAAACTAGCTATAACCCCATCCCTTACCCTAAACCTATTTATAACCTTGAACCTAACCATAACCCTAAACCTAACCCTAACTCTTGCCCTAACCCTAGGCCTCACACTAGCACTAAGCCTAACACTAATCATAGCCCTAATAAATTATATCCTAACCCTAACCTTAGCCCTAAGAGTAACTCTAACTCTTGCCCTAGCCCTAGTCCTAGTTCTATCCTTAGCTTTAGCCCTAAACCTAGATCTAAACGTAACTCTAAATCTAAACCTAACTCTAAATTTAACTGTAACCATAAGCCTAAACCAAACATAACACTAGCCTTAACCATAATGCTAATCCTAAAACTTGTCCTACCCCTAGCCCTAGGCATAAAACAAAACCAAGTCATAGGCCTAACCCTAACCCTTAACCTAAACCAAACCCTAAACCTAAACCCAGCCTTAAGCCTAAATCTAAAACTAACCCTGATGCTGAGACTGACCCTAACACTAATTCTAGCTGCAAACATCACCCTAAAATTAAATTAACCCTAACATTAAACCTTGTCTTAACCATATTAAGGTTAAGAATTAGCCTTAATTGTAACCCTAGTTAATACATTAGTCATTGTCCTAACCCTAGTTCTAACCCTAACACAAATCCTACCTGTAATCATAGCCCTGACCCTGGCTTTAACCCTAGTCTTAATTCTAACACTAGCCCTAAATCTAACCCTAACCCTAGCCCTAACCCTACCTCTAACCCTATCTCTTACCATTAAGCCAAACCCTAACCAAAATGGTAATCTTAGTCCGAACCCTATTTCTTAGCCTATCTTAAACTCTAACCAAATTACTAGTCCTATTCCTAACCCTCATTCTAGCTCTAACTCTAACCCTGAAGATTATTCTAACCCTAAAATTAACCCTAGGTCTAAACCTTACCCTAACCCTAACATTAGCTCTGCGTTAACCCTATACCTATACTTAACACTAGACCTAGACCCCAAACTAATCCTAAATATAGCTAAATTCTATTCCTAGACCCAAACGGAAACTTAGCCCTAGCCCTCACAATAACTCTTAACCTAAACCAAACATTTACCCTACCACTAGATCTAACCCTAGTGATATATCTGGCTTTAAATCTAACCCTAACACAAATCCAACCCCCAAACATTGACACTGACCCTAACACTAAACCTAGCTTTAAACATCACACTAACAATAACCCTAACCCTAACACTTGACCTAGCCCTAAACCTAACCCCCAAACTAGCCCTAATCATAACCCTAGTTCTAAATTATCTGTAGCCCTAACCCTAGTCCCAACCTAACCCAAAATCTGGCCCTAATCCTAGAGCTAACCCTAGCTTTAACCCAACCCTAACAAAAACCCTAACCCTAACCCTATCCCTAACCCTAGCTCTTACCCTATCCATTAACTTAAGCCAAACCCTAAACCTAATGCTAACCCTAGGCCTAACAAGATCCATAGCCTAACACAAACCCTACACTACTACTAGTCTTAACCCTAAACCTCATTCTAGTTCTAACCCTAACCCAAACCCAAACCCTAACCCTGACCCTTATTCTGAACCTAACACTAACCCTAGGTCTCAACCTGACCCTAATCCAAACATGAACCCTAACACTAGCCCTACAGGTAATGCTATACCTAAACCTAAACCTAATACTAGCCCTAGACCTAAACCTAATTCTAAATCTAGCCATAACTCTAGCCCTAGACATAAACAACAACCTCGCTCTAGCCCTAGCAATAACCTTTACCATAACCCAAACAATAACCATACCCTAGACCTAACACTAGTCCCAAATATGGCACTAACTCCAAAACAAACGCTAATCTGAACACCTACCCTGACCCTAACATAAACCTAGCTCCAAAGCTGACCCTAACCCAAAACCTAATCCTAACGTAGACCTAGCCATAACCTTAACCCTAAAACTAGCCCTAATCATAAACCTAGCTCTTACATTACTTATGGTGCTATCCCTAGGCCTAAACTAACACAAAACCTAGCTCTAAACCTAGGCATAAACCTAGCTCTAAGAGTAACCCTAAACTAACTCTAGCCCTAACTCTAACCCTAACCATCCTCTTAGACCTAACCCTAGCTCAAAGCCTAACTTTACCCTAAAATAACCCTAGCCGTATCCCAAACCCTAACCTAACCCTAGGCCTAATTCTAACCTTAAACATAACCCTAACCATAGCTCTAACCCTGTCGTCTACTCTAACCTTAGCACTAATTCTAACCATAACACTAGCCCTAACACTAGCTCTAACCCTATCCATTACCCTAACCATAATGCTAACCCTAGGCATAAACCTAACCCTATTGCATTTTCTAAGCCTATCCATTACCCTAAACCTAATCTGAATCCTAACCATAACCCTATTCATTACCCTTTCCCTAACTCTAACCCTAAATCTATTTTGAGCCCTAAACCTAAACCTTAACCTAAACCAAACCCTAAGCCATACCCTGAGCCTAATAATAAACCTAACTCAAAAGTTCAATTTTACCCTAAACCTAACACTTACACTAGACCTAAACATAAACATAACCCTAACTCTATCCCTAACATTAGCCTTAAGTCCTTACCCTAGCCCTACCCCTAACATGAACCCTAGCTCTTGTCCTAGCCCAAAACCTAGCCTTAATCATAACCCTAACCCTAATTGTAACTTTTTCCCTAGCTCTAAACCTAGCTATAACCCCATCACTTACCCTAAGTATAACCCAAACCTACCCCTAACACTAACCCTAGCCCTAATCCTAAATCTGACCCTAACCCTAGCCTTAAGGTTAACTATAACTCTCGCCATAGCCCTAGCGCTATTCTAACCCTATCACTTACCGTTACCTTAATCCTAGCCCTAAGCCTAGAGTAACCCTAGTCCTAACCTTCACCTTACACTAACCCTAGATCTAAACTTAACTCTAAGCCTAAACCTAACACTAACACTGGCCCTAACCATAACTCTAATCCTAAAACTAGCCCTAACCTTAGGCTTCGCCCTAAAATGAAACTGAGCCATAACCCAAACCCTAACCCTTAACTTAAACCAAACCCTAACCCTATATCTTGCCCTAATTCCAGCCCTAATTCAAGTTCTAACCTTAACTCTAAAATTACGCATGAACCTGAATCTGACCCTAACACTAACCCTTGCTCTAAACATCACCCTAACCCTAAACCTAACCCTAACACTAGATCTACTTCTAACCCTATGTCTAAAACTAGCCCTAGTCATAATCCTAGTTCTTACATTAGCCATAAACCTAAACCTAATGCTAACCAAAACTTAGCCCTAATCGGAGACCTAACCCCAGCTTTAACCCTAACCAAACTCTAACACTAGCCCTAAACCTCACCTTAAACATAGCCCTAACCCCAGCTCTAACCCTATCCTTTACCTTAAGGCAAACCCTACCTTAACCCTAATGCTAACCCTAGTCCTAGCCCTAATTCTTAGCCTAAACCAAACCCTAACCCTATTACTACTTCTAACCCTAGCCCTCATTTTAGTTATAAACATAACTGAAACCATAATCTTAACCCTGATCATTATTGTTACCCTAACTCTAAAGCAAACCCTAACTTAGTCCTAACCATAACCCTATAGGTAAACCTAACCCTAATACTATCCCTAGACATAAACCTAATCCTAAACCTAGCTATATCTGTAACCCGGGACCCAAACAAAAACCTAGCCCTAACCCTAATGATTATCCTTAACCTAACCCTAACACTAACCCTACCTCTAGACCTAACCTAGCCCTAATTTACTAACCATGACCTTAATCCTAGCCCTAAGCCTAGAATAACCTAACACTTACACTAACCCTAACCCTAACTCAAAAACTTACTTGACACTAACACTAATCCTAGCTTTAAAACTGAACTGAAACTGAAACTTAACCTCACACTAGACCTAGCCATAACCCTAACACTTACATTACCAAAGCACCAGCACTAGCCCTAAACCTATCATAAAACCTAGCCATAATCTTAGACCTAAACCTAGCCCTAATCATACCCCTAAACCTAATCCTAACCCTACACCTAACAGTAACCCTACTTCTCGTCTTAGACCTAACCCTAGCTAAAACTCTAACCCTAACCCTAAACATAACCCTAGCCCTAACCATAACCCTAACCCTAAACCTAGCCCTAATCATAACAATAACACTAGCCCTAATACTATCTCTAAAATTACCCATAACCCTAAACATAACCCTAACCCTAATGATAACCCTAGTTCTAACCCTAACCATAAATCTAATCCTAGACTTAACTCTAAACGTAACCCTCATCATAGCCTTAACCATAGATGAAACCCTAACCCTTACTCGAACCTTAAACCTAGGCCAAACTCTAACCCTAAACCTAGCCCTAATCCAAGACCAAACCCTAGCTTTAACCCTAAACCTAACCCTAATACTAGCCTTAACCCTAATTAAAAGTAGACCTAACCCTAGCTCTAACACTATCCCTGATCCTAAGCCATTTCTAAACTTAGTGCTACCCCTAGTCCTAACCTTAATCTTTAGCCTAACCCAAACCCTAACCATATTACTAGTCGTAAACCTAGCCCTCATTCTAGCTACAACCATAACCTAAACCTAACCCTAATCTTGACACTTATTATGACCCTAATGTTAACTGCAGGTCTAAACCTGACCCTAACTCTAAACTGAATCCTAACAATAGCACTAGCAGTAAACCTACAAATAAACCTAACTGTAACACTAACACTAACCTTAACTGTAAATCTAACCCTAGACATAACCCTAAACCTAACCCTCATTCTAGCTCTAACCCTAGATCAAATCCTAACCCATACCCTAAACCTAATCCAAACCCTAGACCTAGCCCTAACCATAACCTTAACACTAGCTCTAATCCTAACCAAAATCCCAGCCCTTACACTAGCTCTAACACTATCCATTACCTTAGCCATAACCCTAACCCAAATGCTAAACTTAGGCCTAACCCTAACCCAATCACTATTCCTAATCTCACCCATTACCCTAATCTTAACCCAAATGTTAAATCTAACCCTATCCATTACCCTAACTCTAACTGTAACCCTAACACTAATTAGAGTCCTAATCCTAAACAAACCCGAAGCCTGAACCTGTCCGTAAAAATACATGTAACCTTAATGTTGACACTTACCCTAAACCTAAACCTTACACTAGACCTAGCCATAAACTTAACCCTATAGCTAACCCTAGCTGTAACCCTAAACCTGACATTATCTATAGACTTAAAACTTGCCCTAACCGTAACACAAACCCTAGTCCTCATCCTAGTCCTAAACCTAGCCTTAATCCTAACCCAAACCTAACCCTACCCCTAAACCTAGTTCTAATCATCGCCCTAGTCCTAAACCTAGTCATAATCCCATCTGTTCCCCTAAACCTAACCCTAAGCAAAACCCTAAATAGCCCTAACCCTAGGCCTAAGCCTAACACTAAGCCCAGACCTTTTCCTAGCCCTAATTTAGCCCTAACCCTAACCCTAACTCTAGCCCTAAGACTAAATCTAACTTTTGCTCTAGCCCTATTCCTAGTTCTAACACTATTTCTTTCCATAACCCAAACACTAGCCCTAACCATAGCCCTAACCCTAAAATTAACCATAACTCTAAATCTACCCCTAAGCCTAAACTCACCCTAATACTAGCAATAACACTAATGCTAATCACAAAACTACCTTTAACTTGAGCCTTAGCCCTAAAACCAAACCGAGTCATAGCACTAACCCTAA
Organism: Callospermophilus lateralis; assembly: GCF_048772815.1. Lineage (NCBI taxonomy): Eukaryota > Metazoa > Chordata > Mammalia > Rodentia > Sciuridae > Callospermophilus > Callospermophilus lateralis. Next base: position 29,782,264 of record NC_135322.1, on the reverse strand, counting down.
CCCTTAACGTAAACCAAAACCTAGCCCTACATCTAACCCTAAGCCTACCCCTAATTTGAGTCCTATCGCTAACCCTAAATCTAACCCTGACCCTGACACTGACCCTAACACTAACCCTAGCTCAAAACATCACCATAAACCTAAACCTAACCTTAAAACTAGACTTAGCCCTAACCTTAAAACTAGCTCTAATTATAACCCTAGTTCTTACATTAGCCATATCTCAAACACTAGCCCTAACGTAACTCAAAACCTAGCCCTAATTTGAGCTCCAACCCTAGCTTTAACTCTAACTCTAACCCGAAACCTAGCCCTAACCCTAGCTCTAACCCTATCACTTACCCTAAGTCAAACCCTCACCCTATTGCTACCCTAGTCCTAACCCTAATTATAAGCCTACCCCAAACCCTAAGTTTATTACTAGTCCTAACCCTAGCCCTCATTCTAGCTCTAAACTTAACCCAAACTCTAACCCTAACCCTGATCCTTATTATGACTCTAACACTAAAGCTAGGTTTAAACCTGACCCTAGCCATTATCTGAAACATAACACTAGTTCTACCAGTAACCGTATACCTGAACTTAACACTAACACTAGCCCTAGACCTAAACCTAATTCTAAATATAGACATAACTCTAGCCCTAGCCCTAACAATAACCTTTAACCTAAACCAAACACTAACCCTACCCTTAGACCTAACCCTAGTAAACATTCTGGACTTAACCCTAAATCTAATACTAACCTGAACCCTGAAACTTACCCTAACAAAAACCCTAGCTCTAAACCTTATCTTAACCCAAAAACTAACACTAACACTAGACGAAACCTAAATCTAGCCATAACAATAACTATAGCTCTTAAATTATTAATACACCTAACAATATCCCTAAACCTCACACAAAACCTAGCCCTAATTTTAGCCCTAAACCTAACACTAAGCATAACTCTAACCCTAAACCTAGCCCTAAACCCAACCCTAACCCTCATTCTAGCTCCTACCCTACCTCAAACCCTTAACCTTACCATAAATATAAAACTAGCCAAAACCCAAAACCTCACCCTAACCCTAGACCTAATCCTAACCTAAACCATAGCACAAACCCTAGCTCTAACTCTATCCACTACCTTAACCATAAAAGTATACCTAACTCTAAAAATAGCCCTAACCCTAATCCTATCCCTACCCTAGTCCTGACTATAACCCTAACTCTCACTCCAGCCCTTACCTACCTCAATTTCCTAACCCTTAAACTTAAGCTAACCCTAACTCTAACCGAAGGCCTAACCCTTACCCTAACCCTAGCCCTAATCTTGACCTGAAACATAGCCATAATCCTAACTCAAACCCTACCCATTACCCTAACCCTAAACTTAACCCTAATGATAACACTTGACCTAAAGCTAAACATACCCTTAACCAAAACATAAACCTAACCCTAGAACTAACAGTGAACCTAAACCTAATCCTAACTCTCAGTTAGCTCAAATCCTAACCCTAACCATAAATCTAACCCTAACACTAACCAAAACTTATCCCTAAAACTAACCTGATATCTAAACCTATTACCTAAACCCTAATGATAACCCTAGCCCTAACTCTAACACTACTTCTAACACTAACCCTTACCATAACCTTAGCACTAACCTTACGGTAGCACTAACCCTAGCTCAAACCCTAAACCATTCCTGAAACCTAATCCTAACTCTAACCCACAACATAACCCTGACCCTAACCCTAACTCTAGCCCTAATCCTAACCATACCCCTAGTCCTAACCCTAGGTCTAACCCTATAAATTACTCTAACAATACCATAACACTAATGCTAACCATTGGCCTAACCCTAAACCTATCAGAAACCAAAACCATAACCATTACTCTAAACCTAAACTGAACCCTAACCCTAACCCTATCCATTACCCTAACCCTAAATCTAACCTTAATGCTAATTTGAAACCTAAATCTAAACTTTATCCTAACCCAAACCCAAAGCCTGACCATGACCCTAATAACCATATCCCTCACGCCAATTCTAACCCTCACCTTAGACCTAAACCTACCTAAAACCCTATCCCTAACCTTAAAAATAACCCTATCCCTATCCCTATACCTAACGATAACCCTAGCCCTAATCATAATGTTAATACTAGCCCTAATATTATCTCTAAAATTATTTATTACAATATAACTAACCCCAAACTTTATGATAACCCTAGCTCTAACTCTAACTGTAAACCTAATTCTAGACCTAACCTTAAACGGAACCCTCATCATATCCCTAATTCTAGATCAAACCCTAAACTATACTCTAACACTAACCCTAGCTTAAACCCTAACACTAACCGTAAACCTAAAACTATCCCAACCCTAACCCGACATTTAATCCTATCCATTAACCTAACTCTAAAGGTAACCTTAGCCCTAACCCTTACTCTAACCCTAACCTTAATTCTAGCTCTAAACCTGACCCTTTCCCTAAATGCAACACTTAAATTTGACCTAGCCATAAACCTAAACTAACCTAACACAAAACCTAGCCCTAATCCTAATTTGTTAAACCCAGCCTTAATCGTAATCCAAACTATAACCTTAGCCCTAACACTAAAGCTAATCGTACAACTAGCCCTAACCCTAACCATAGCACTAAAACAAAACCAAGCAACAGGTCTAACACGAAATCTTAACTTAAACCAAACACTAGCACTACATGTAGAACTAACCATAGCCCTAATTCAAGACCTAATCCTAACCTTAAAAATAACCCTGACCCTGACTAATATCCTAACACTCACCCTAGCTCTAAATAGCACCATAAACTTAAACCAAACCCTAAAAGTAACCCTAGCCCTAATTCGAGTTCTAACCCTTACCCTAAAACTAACCCTGACCTGACTCGTATTCTAACACTAACTCTAGCTATAAATATCAATATAACCTTAAACCTAATGCTAACACTTGACCTACCCCTAAACATAACCCTAAAACTAACCCTAATTGTAACCCTAGTTCTTACTTAGTCATTGCCCTAACCCTAGCCTTAAACCTCACAAATAAACTAGCCCTAATATGAGCCATAAACCTAGCTTTAACCCTAACCCTAACCCTAACCCTAAACCTAACCCTAACCCTAAACCAATGTCTAACCCTATCGCTTACCCTAAGGAAAACCCTAATCCTAATGGTAACCTTAGACCTATCCCTAATTCTTAGACTAACCAAATAATAATCCTATTAATAGTCCTAAACCTAGATCTCATTCTAGCTCTAATCCTATCCCAAACCGTAACCGTAACCCTGACCCTCATTTTGACCATAACACAAACCTGAGGTCTTAACCTGACCTTGACCCTAACTCTAAACAAAACTCTAAAACTAGCCCTACTGGTAACCTTATACCTATACCAAACCCTCCCATTAGCCCTAGACCTAAACCTAAGTTTAAATCTAGCCTTAACTCTATCTCTAGACCTAAAGAAAAACCTAGCCATAGCCCTAACAATAACCCTTAACTTAACCCAAACACTAATCCCACCTCTAGACAAAAACCTAGTCCTAATTCTGGCTTTAACCTGAACTTTAACTGTAACCCGAACACTGACCCTGCCTTTAACACTAAACGTACCTCTAAACATTACCCTAATGAAAACCTAAAACTAATTCTAGACACATCCATAACTCTAACACTAAAACAAGTCCTAATCATAACTCTGGCTCTTACATTACCCATAGCCCTAACCCTAGGCCTAAACATAACACAAAACATAGAGCTAATCCGAGGCCTAAACCTAGCCCTAACTTAACCCTACCCCTAACATAAACCTAGTCCTCATCTTAGCCCTAACCCTAGCTCAAAGCTTAAACCTTACCTTAAACATAAACATTGACTTATCACAAACTATAACCCCAACCTTAGCCCTAGTCCTAAACTCAACCCTAGCCAAAAACCTAGCTCTAAACCTACACATTACCCTCATCCTAAACTTATAGATAATCCTAGCCCAAACCCTAACACTAAAGTTAACCCTAACCGGAAAACTGACCCTAGACATAATTCTAAATTTAACACTCGGCATAGCCCTAACCCTAACTCAAACCCTAAACCTAACCATAAACCTAAACATACCCATAGCACTAATTCTAACCCTAAACCAAAATCTAACCCTAACCCTAACCCTATATCTAACCCTATCCATTACCCTAACCCTAAACCTAACCTTAATGATAACCCTAACCCTAACCCTAACTCTAACCCTAGACCTAACCCTAAAACTAACCATAACCCTAAACCTAACCCTAGTTCTAAACCTACCCCAATCATAACTCAAGATCTATTCCTAACCTTAACCCTCGTTCTAACCTAAGCTCTAATCTGACCCACTACCATAACCATAACCCTTACCCTAATGATAACCCTAAGCCTAACCCTAACCCTATTGCTAATGCTAACCCTATAAATTACCCTAAAACAAACCTGAACCTTAAACCAAACCTTATCATTACTCTAACTCTAACCCTAAAACTAATTTGAACCCTAAACCTAAATCCTAACTTAAACAAAACCTGAACCTTCACCCTAATTTAAAAATTCCCCTAGCTCTACACCTTAACTTTAACTTAAGCCTAACCGTTACACTAGATGTAGACCTAAACCTAACCCTAAAATTATGTTTAACCATAACCCTAGACCTGATAGTAGCCCTAGCCCTGATATTAGCCCTAGCCCTAATTCTAGCCCTAAACCTAAAAAAAAGACACTAGTGCTCCTTCTATCCCTAAACCTTTCCTTAATCATAACCCTAACTTTACGCCTAGCCCTATGTCTTCTCTCAACCTAACCCTACATGTAAACCTAGCTATAACACCATCCCTTATCCTAAACATAAACCTAACTACAACCCTATCACTAGGCCTAAACTGAACACTAACTCTAGCCCTAATCCTGGCCTTAACTTAACCCTAATGCAAACCCTAACCCTAATCCTAGCCCTAAGGCAAACTGTAACTCTCATACTAGCCCTATTCCTAGTTCTAACCCTATCCCTTACCGTAACTCTAAACGTAGCCCTAAACCTAGCCCTAACCTTGCCATATCTTTAGTCATAGCCTAACACTAGATCTAGGCCTAAATCTAAATATAACCCTAACCAAAAGCTTAAACCTAACACTAACACTAGGCCTAACAGTAATATTCATCATGAAACTAGTGCTAACCCTAACCCTGGGACTAAAACAAAACCAAGCAATAGACCAAACCCTAAACTTTAACTTAAAACAAACCCTCAATTACATCTAGAATAATCCTAGCTCTAATTTGAGTCTTAACCCTAACCTTAAAACTAACCCTGATCCTTACATATACCCTAACACTCACTCTAGTTCTAAAACATCACTCTAACCTTAAACCAAACCGGACCATAAACCTAGCCCTAATTTGAGTCCTAATCCTAAAACTAACCCTGTCCCTGACTCCTATCCTAACAATAACCCTAGCTCTGAATTCATCCTAACCTTAAACCTGAACATAAACACTAATCTTAAGCACTAACCCTATATCTAACTCTAACTTTAATCCTGATTCATACATTATTCGTTGTCCTAACCCTAGCCCTAATGCTAACACAAAATCTAGCTATAATCTGACCCATAAGCCTAGCTTTAACATTAACCCTAAACCTAACCCTACCCCTAACACTAGCTCTAACTCTCTCCCTAAACCTAAGCAAAACCCTAACCCTAATGATAACCCTAGACCTAATCCTTAGGCTAATCAAAACCCTAAGCCTATAAATAGTCCTAAATCTAGCCCTCATTCTAGCTCTAATCTATCCAAAACCCTAACCCTAAACCTGACCCTTATTCTGACCATAACACTAACCCTAGGTCTAAACCTGACCCTAACCCTAGAACAAACTCTAACTTAGCCCTATCAGTAACTTTATACTAAACCTGACTCTACCAATAGCCCTAGCCCTAAACCTAAACCTAAATCTCACCTTATCTCTAGCCCTAAACCTAAACAAAAGCTAGCCCTAGTCCTAACAATAACCCTTAATCTAATGCAAAGTCTAACCCTAACCCTAGATATAAACTTAGTCCTAATTCTGGCTTTAACTTTAACCTTAACACTAACCTGAATGTGGACCCTGCATTTAACACTAAGCTAGCTCTAAACCTGACTCAAACTGAAAATCTAAACCTAACACTAGACCTAGCCATAACCTAAACCTACAACTATCCGTAATCATAATCCTAGCTCTTACATAACCCACACCCCTAACCCTACACATTAACCTAACACAAAACCTTGAGCAAATCCTAGGCTTAAACCTATCCCTAAGCATAACCCTAACCCTAACTCTAGCCCTTACTTTAACCATAAGTCTAGCCCTAAGTGTAACACTAACCCTAACCCTAGCCCTAACCTAACCCTACCCATCACCTTAGTCTTAACCCTAGCTCAAAGCCTACTCATTACCCTAACCCTGAACTTATTGATAATCCTAGCCAAAACCCTAACTCTAAACCTAACCCTAACCAGAAAACTGACGCTAGACATAACCCTAAATTCAACACTCAGTATAGCCCTAACTCTAGCTCAAACCTAAACTTAACAATAAACCTAAGCATAAACAGAGCCCTAATCCTAACTCTAAACCTAAATCTAACCCTAACCCTAACCCTATATCTAACCCTATCCCTTACCCTAACCCTAAACATAAACTTAATGATAACCCTAGCTTTAACCCTAACACTAACACTAACCCTACCATTATCCAATTCCTAGACCTAACCCTAAATCTAATCCTAGCTCAAATCTAACCCTTACACTAAATAGAACCCTAAACCTAACACTAGCTCTTAAACTAACCCTAACCATAACTCAAGACCTATTCCAAACCATAACCCTAATTCTAACCAAAACTCTAATCTGATCAATTACCATAACCATAACCCTTAACCTAATGCTAACCCTAAGCCTAACCCTAAACCTATTGCTAATGCTAACCCTGTCAATTACCCTAAACCTAACCTGAACCCTAAACCAAAATCTATCATTACCCTAACTCTAACCCAAATGCTAACTTGAGCCCTAAACCTAAATCCTAATCTAAACCAAACCCTAACTTTGATGCTAACCCTAATAATTCACCTAGGTCTAAACTTGACCCTTACCCTAAGCCTAAAGCTTACACTGAATGTAGCCATAAACCTAACCATAAAAATATATTTAACCATAACCCTAGACTTGATATTAGTCCTAGCCCTAATCCTAGCCCTCAACCTAAAACAATCACTAGCCCTCATCATAGCCTTAAACCAAGCCTTAATCATAACCTTAACCCTAAACCTAGCCCTAACTCTACTCTAATCCTCACCCTAACTCTGAACCTAGCTATAATGCCATTCCTATCCTAAACATAACCTTAACCCAAACCCTATTGCTATGCCTAAACTGAACACTAACCCTAGCCCTAATCCTAGCCTTAATTTAACCCTATCCCAAACCCTAACCCTAATTCTAACATATGACAAATGCTAACCATCACACTAGCCCTATTCCTTGTTCTAACCCTATCCCTTACAATTACGCTAAACCTAGCCTTAAACCTAGCACTAACCCTTGCCCTATCCTTATCCTAGCCTAACTCTAGATCTAACCCTAACTCTAAATGTAACGCTAACCTAGTCAAACACTAACCCTAGCTTTAATCCTAGCACAAATTTAGTTCTAAACCTACCCCTAACTATAACCCCAACCATAACTTTCACCCTAGCACTAACTCTAGTTCTAAATCTATCCCTTACCATAACACAATTGCTAGCCATAAACCTAGCCCCAACCCCATTCCTACATTTGTCCTAGCATTAAACCTAGACCTAACCCTAACCCTAAATCAAACCCTAATCCTAAGCCTAAACCTCACCCTAAAACTAGCCCAAACCCTAATGCTAATTGGAAAAGTAGCCCTAACCCTAGCCCTAGCACTCAAACAAAACCAAGTCATAGGCTTAACACTAATCCTTAACATAAACTAAAACCTAAGCTTATACCCAGCCCTAAATCTAGCTCTAATTTGAGTCCTAATCCTATCTCTAGAACTTACCCTGACCCTGACTCAGACCCTAACAATAACCCTAGCTGTAAACATGACATTAAGACTAAACCTGAACATTAGACCTAGCCCTAACTCTAAGCCTAAAACTAGCCCTAATCATAACACCAGTTCTTACATTAGCCATAGCTCTGTGCTAACAGAAAAGCTAGATATAATCTGAGATCTAAACCTAGATTTAAACCTAACCCTAACCTAAACCTAGACCTATACCTAACCCTAACAATAGCCTTTACCCTAGCTCAAAACCTATCCCTTATCCTAGGCCAAACCCTCATCCTAATGCTACCCTAGTCCTAACCCTAAACTTTAGCCTACCTCAAACCATAACACTATTACTTGTCTTAACCCTAGCCCTCATTCTAGCTCTAACCCTAACCCAAATCTTAAACCTAACCCTGATGCTTATTCTGACCCTAACTCTAACCCTAGGATTAAACCTGACCCTAACCCTAAACTGAAACCTAACACTAGCCCTATGGGTAACCCCATACCTAAACCTAACCCTAAAACTCGACCTAGAATAAAACCTAATCCTAAATCTGTCCATAGCTCTGGCATTAGCCCTAAAAATAAACCTAGCCTTAGCCCTCACAATAACCCTTAACCAAACCCAAACACTACCTCTACCTCTAGACCTAAACCTAGTCCCATTTCTGGCCATAATCCTAAAACAAACGCTGTCCCCTTGCTGTAACACAAATCATAGCTCTAAACTTCAGCTAACCCCAAATCTAGCCATAACCCTAACATTAGACCTAGCCATAATCCTAACTCTAGGTCTTAGATTACATATAGCTCTAACGTTAGCCCTAAACCTCAAACAAAACCTAGCTGTAAGCATAACCCTAACCGTAATCCTAGACCTAACCCTAACCCTAACCTTTGCCTTAACTCTAACCCTCGCTCAAACACTAACCCTTTCCCAAATATAACTCTAGACCTAACCCTAACACTAAACCTAGTCCTAATCCTATCTATAACCAAGACCATTACCTTAAAGAGAACCCTCACCCTAATGCTAAACCTAGCTCTAAACTTAACCCAAACCTTAAACCTAGACATCACACTAACCCTAACCATTGTCCTAGCCCTAACCATAACTCAAACCCTAACACTTACCCTAACCTAATGCTAACACTAACCCTAGGCTAAACCCTCACCCTAACCCTAACCCTAGCTCTAATCCTAACCATAACCCTAGCCCTAAATCTATCCATTAGCCTAAACATAAGCCTAATCCAAATGTTAACCCTAGGCCTAATTCTAAACCTATCTCTAACACTAACCCTATCCATTTCCTAAAACTAACCTGAACACTAAACCTAACCTTATTAATTACTCTAACCCAATGCCTAACCCTAATGCTAAATCAAGCCCTAAACCTAAACCATAACCTAAACCAAACCCTAAACAAGACACATACCCTAAAAATACACCTAGTTTAAAACCGGACCCTTTCCCAAAACCTAACCCTTAAAATAGACCTAGCCATTAACCTAACCTTAACACTATTCCTAAGCATAAACCTAACTGACATTAGCCATACACCTAATTCTTGCCCTAAATCCTAACACAAAAGCAAGCCCTCATCCTAGCCCTCAACCTAGCCTTAATCCTAACCTGAACCCTAACCCTAGCCCAATCCCTAATTTCAACCCTCACCCTAGTTCTGAACCTAGGTATAACCACGTCCTTTCTTCTATCCATAACCCTAACCCTAATCCTAACACTAACACTAACTCAACCCTAACCCTAACCCTAAACCTAACACTAACCCTAGCTCTAATCCTAGCCCTAATTTAGTGCTAATAATAACCCTAACTCTAACCCTATCCCTAAGACTAACCCTAACTTTTGCCATGGACCTATTTCTAGTACTAATGCTGTTACCATAAGTCTAACACTAACCCTAACCTAACCCCTAAACCTAGCCCAAGTCCTAACCCTAGATCAATGAATAATTCTAAATAAAACCCTAAACCTAAGCCTAAACCTCACCCTACCACTAGCCCTAACACTATTGGTATTCCTAAAACTAGTTCTAATCCTAATATATCTCTAAAACAAAACTGAGCCCTATCCCTAAAACTAACACTAAGCTAACTGTAACCTCAGACTTGACATTGGATTTAGCCCAAATGTTTTTCCTAACCCTAAAACAAAAACCTAACTCTACACCTACCCATAACTCTAGCCTTATTTTGAGTGTTATCCGTAACACTAAAACTAACACTGACCTTGACCTTGACCCTAACACTAACCCTATTTCAAATCATCACTCTATATAACCTAACTCTAACACTACACCTACCAATAACCCTAACCCTAAAACTAGCCCTAATTGTAACCCTAGTTCTTATATTAGCCATATCCTATTCTAGCCCTAACCTAATCTAAATCCTAGCCCTAAATCTAACCCTAACACTAGGTTTAACCCTAACCCTAACTCTAAACCTAATCCTAACCCTAGTCTTAATCCTAACCATAACCCTAGCCCTAACTCTAGCTCTAATCCTACCTATTACCTTAACCCTAACCCTAACCCTAATACTAATCCTAGGATAAACCTAACTCTATCCATAACCCTAAACCTATTCATTACCCTAAACATAACCTGAACCCAAAACCTAGCCATATCCATGATCCTAATCCTAAACATAATCCTAACCTAATTTGAGCCCTAACCCTAAACCTTAACCTAAATAAACCCTAACCATGTCCTTGACCGTAATAATACCCCTGTCTCTAAAAGTGACCCTAAGCCTCAACCTAATCCTTACACTATACATAGCCATAAAACTAATCCTGAAACTATCCCAAACCATTACCCTAGTCCTGACATAAGCCCTAGCCCTAATGTTAGCCCTTATGCTAAAAAAAAAAAAAAAACAAACAAACAACAACAAAAAAAAAAACAAACAAACTATCATAACCCTAATCCTGGCCCTAAACCTAGCCTTAATCCGAACCCTAACCCTAACACTAGGCCTAACCCTAAAGTGAACTCTCACTCTAGCCCTTAACCTAGCTATAATATCATACCATATCCTAACCTTAATTCTAACCCTAGCCCGAAACCAAGGCCTAGCCCTAATACTAACTGTAGATCTAATCCTAGACCTAATTTAGCCCTAACCCTAAACCTAATCATATCCTTAGCCCTAAGATCAACTCTAACTCTTGCATTAGCCCTATCCCTAGTTCTAACGTTATCCATTACCATGATCCAAAGCCTAGCCCTAACCCTAGCCCCAAACTTAGCCCTAGCCCTAAACCTAGATCTAACCATAACTCTAAATCTAATCCAAACCCAAACCCAAACCCTAACTGTAGCCCTAATCCTAATGCTAATTTGAAAAATATCCCTAACAATAGTCATAGCATTCAAGCAAAACTGAGCTACAGCTCTAATCCTAAACCTTAACCTAAACCAAAACCTAATGCTACAACTAGCCCTTACCCTAGGCCTAATTCAAGTCCTAAACCTAACCGTACAACTAATAATGACACTCACTCTGCTCCTAAAACTAACCCTAACTCTAAACATCACCCTAACCCTAAACCTAACCCAAACACTAAACCTAGCCCTAACCCTAATCTTAAAAATAGTCCTAATTGTAATGCCAGGTCTTACACTAGAAATAGCCCTAACCCTAACACAAAACCTAGCCTTAATCTAAACCTTAACTTTAGCTTTTACCCTAATGCTAACTCTAACCCTAACCCTAACCCTAACCCTAGCTCTAACCCTATTCCTTACACAATGCTAACCCTCACCCTAATGCTACCCTAGTCCTAATCCTAATCCTTAGTGTATCCAAAACCCTAACTCTATTCCTAGTCCTAACCCAAGGCCTCATTCTCTCTCTAACACAACCCAAACCCTAAGGCTATCCCTTACCCTTATTCTGACACTAACACTAACCCTAGGTCTAAGCCTGACCCTAAACCTAAACCAAACACTAACACTAGTCCTATCAGTAAACCTATACCTAAACCTAACCATCACATTAACACTAGACCTAAGCTTAATCCTAAATATAGCTACAACTATAGCCCTAGCCCTAAACAAAAACCTAGCTCTAGCACTAACAATAACCATTAGTATAACACAATGACTACCAATACCCCTAGAACTAACCCTAGTAGAATTGTGATCCTAACCATATATCCAATGCTAACCTGAACACTGACCCTTACCCTAACATAAACCCTAGCTCTAAACTTTATCCTAACCCAAAATATACCCCTAACACTAAACCTAGCCCTAGCCCTAAACTTCACATTTACCTAGCCCTAACCTGAACTCAAACTCTAACTCTTACCTTAAATGTAACCCTAACCCTAACCCTAATACTTGCCCTAATCCTAACTGTAACCACAGCACAAATTCTACCTCAAATTCTATACATTACCTTAAATATAACCCTAACACTAATGCTAACCCTAGCCCTAACTCTAACTCTAATTCTAAACATAGCCCTGACTCTAACCCTAAACCTCGCCCTAGCTCTAACCATAAACACTTAATCTAAAACTAAACCTAACACTAACCCTAGGCCTAACACTTACCCTAGTTCTAATCCTAACTTTAACCAAATCCCTAACACTATCACTAACTCTATCCATTACCCTACACATAAGCCTATCCCAAATGCTAACCCTAGGCCTAAACCTAACACTATCCCTAAAAATAACACTATACATTACTCTATACCTAACCTGAGCCCTAAACATAATCCTATTCATTACTCTAACCCTAACCATAATGCTAATTTGAGCCCTAAAACTAAACCTTAACCTAAAGTTAACCCTAACCTGGACTTTGACCCTAATAATACACCCAGCTCTAAAGCTGACCCTTACCCTAACCCTAATGCTTACAATAGACCTAGCCATACACCTAACCCTAACCATAACCCTAGACCTGACATTAGTCCTTGCCCTAATTCTAGCCCTTACCCTAACACAAAACCTAGCCCTCATCCTAGCCCTAAACCTAGCCTTAATCCTAATCCAATGCCTCACATTTACTCTATCCCTAATTTTAACACTCAATCTAGCCCTGAACCTAACTATAACCCCATCACATCACCTAAAACTAACCCTAATCCTACCAATTACACAAACCCTAACCGTAGCCTTAACCATAGGCCTAACACTAACAATAACCCTAGTGCTAATCCTAGCCCTAATTTAGCCCTAACCCTAACCCTATCCCTAACCCTAGTTCTAAGACTAACTCACTCTCACCCTAGCCCTATTTCAATTTCTAAACCTATCCAATACCTTAGCCCTATTCTTAGTTCTCATTGTAGCCATAGCCCTAACCCTAGATCAAACCATAATTCCAAATCCAACCCTAAACTTAAGCCTAAACTTCACCCTACCACTAGTCCTAATACCATTGCTTATCCTAAAACTAGCCTTAACCCTAGTCCTAGCCATAAATCAAAACCGAGCCTTTGCTCTAACCCTAAACCTTAACTTAAACCAAACCCTAATCCTACAACTAGCATTAACCCTAGCTGTAATTCAAGTCCTTGGCCTAAAACAAAGCATAGCTCTAAATATCACCCTAACTCTAAAGCTAATGCTAACACTAGACCTGCCCAATTCCCATGCCTAAAACTAACCCTCATCATAAACCTAGTTCTTACATTGACCTTAGCCCTAACTCTAGACTTAACCCAAACACAAAAATAGCGCTAATCCGAGTCCTATCACTAGATTTAACCCTAACCCTAACCCTAACCCTAACCCTAACCCTAGTCCTAAACCTAACCCTAACTCTAGTCCTAACCATATCCCTTACCCTAAACCAAACCCTATCCATAATTGCTTACCCTAGACCTAATCCTAATCCTTAGCCTAACCCTATTACTAGTCCTAACCCTAGCACTAATTCTAGCTCTAATTCTAAACCAAAACCTAACCATAACCTTAATCCTTATTCTGATACTAAAACTAATTAGATCTAAACCTGAACCTAACCCTAAACCGAACCCTGAACCAAGCCGTAAAGTAACCTTATACCTAAATCTAACCCTAACACTAGACCTAAACCTAAACTAAATCTTAAATCTAGCGATATCTCTAGCCCTAGACCTAAAAGAAAACTTAGTCCTAGCCCTAACAATAACCCTTAACCCCAACAAAATAACCCTACACCTAAACCTAACCTTGTTTTAATTATGGCTTTCACCCTAACCCTAACAGTAACCTGAACATTGATCCTACATTTAACACTAATCCTATCTCTAAAGCTGAGCCTAACCAACATCTAAACCTAACACTAGACCTAGCCATAATGCAAACCCTATGACTAGCCCTAATCACAACCCTAGCTCTTATATTACCCTAGCCCTAGGCCTAAACTTAACAGAAAACCTAGATCTTATCCTAGGCCTAAAACTAGCTTTAAGCATAACCCTAACACACACCGTAGCCCTAACCATACCCTAATCCTCACCTCAGTCCTAACCCTGGCTCAAAACATAACCCTTACCCTAAATATAAACCTACACCTATCCCTAAAACTATACCTAAACCTAGTCCTAATCCTAACCTTAACTCTAGCAATAAACCAAGCTCTAAAGATACCCATTACCCTAAACATAACCCTAACTATATTGATAAAACTAGGCCTAACCCTAACCCTAAACCTAACCAGAAAATTAATCCTAGACCTAACCCTAAACCTCACCCTCACCTTAGACATAACCCTAGCTCAAACCCTAAACCTTATCATAAACCTAGCCATAACCATAGCCCTAACCCTAAGCCTCAACCTCAATCTAACTCTAACCATAAACCTAAACCTACATCTAATCCTATCTATTACCTTAACCCTAACACTACCCCTAATGATGACCGTAGTCCTAATCCTAACCCTAATCCTAACCATACTGTAATCTTATCCCTAGACCTAACCCTAAACGTAACCCTCACCCTAGCCCTAAGACTAGCTCAAAACCCAACCCTTACACTAACCCTAGATCTAACCCTAAACATAACCCTAACTCAAAGCCTATTTCTAACCAGAACCCTAGCCCTAACTTTAGCTCTAACCCTATCCAGTATCCTAACCATAACCCTTATCCTAATGCTAACTCTAGACCTAAATCTAACCCTATTGCTAACTGTAACCTTTTCAATTACCCTAAATGTACAGAGAAACCTAAACAAAAACCTATCATTACCCTAACCCTGACCCTAAAGCTAATTAGAGATGTAAACCTAAACCCTAACCTCAAACAAACACTTACCCTGAAACTTACCTTAATAATTCCCCTAGCTCTATATCTGACTCTTACCCTAAACCTAACCCTTACACTAGACCTAGCCATAAAACATTCTAAATCTATCCCCAACCGTAAACCTAGACTTCTCATTAGCACTAGCCCTAATCCTAGCCCTAACCCTAACAAAACTCCAGCCCTTATCCTAAATCTCAACCTAGCCTTAATCCTAACCCTAACCCTAACCTTAGACCTCACAATACAACTAAACCTACCTTTAATCTTAACCCTCACCCTAGCCGTAATCTTAGCCCTAATTTATGCCTAACCCTAACCCAAGCCCTAACCCAGCCCTAAGACTAACTCTAACTCTCACCCTTGCCTCATCCCTAGTTCTAACCCTATCCCTTACTGGAACAATAATCCTAGCACTAACTCTAGCCCTATCCTTAGCCCTAGCACTAACCTAGAACTAACTCTAACTCTAAATCTAACACTAACCCTAAGCCTAAACCTAAACCTAACACTAGCCCTAACCTTAATGCTAATCCTAAAAACAGCCCTAATCCTATCCCTAGCCCTAAAACAAAACCCAGACATAGCCCTAAATCTAACCCTTAACCTAAACCAAACCCTAAGCCTAACCCTAAACTTAGCTCTAATTTGAGTTTAAAGCCAAACCCAAAACTAACCCTAACCCCGAATCTGACCATAACACTAACCCTACCTCTGAAGATCACCCTAACCCTAAACCTAAACCTAACACTAGATGTAGTCCCAACTCTAAACCTAAATTTAGCTCTAAATGTAACCCTGGTACTTACTTTAGCCATAACCCTAACCCTAGCACTAACTTAACACAAAACCTAACCCTAATTCAAGCCCTAAGCCAACCTTTATCTCTAACACTAACCCTAACCCCAGCCCTAACCCTAACCCTAACCGTAGCTCTAACCCTAACCGTAGCTCTAACCCTGTCTATCGCAATAACTATAACCCTAACACTAATGCTAACCCTAGGCCTAAACCTAATACAATCCCAAATCCTAACCCTATCCATTACCCTAAACCAAACCTAAACCCTAAACCTCACCCTATCATTACCCTAAAACTAACCTTAATGCTAATTCAAGCCCTAAATTTAAACCATAGCCTATCCCAAACCCTAACCAAGGTGGTGACCCTAATAATACCCCTAGCTCTAAACCTGACCTAAAACTAAACATAACTATCTTTAACCATAACCTTAGACCTGATACTAGTCCTAGCCCTAATCCTAGCCCTACCCTAAAACAAACCCTAACCCTCATCCTAGTCCTAAAACCAGCCTTAATAATAACCCTTACTCTAACCATAGGCCTAACCCCAATTCTAACCCTCACCCTACCTCTAAACATAGCTATAATGCCAATACTTACCCTAAACTTAACCCTAACCATAAACCTAATGCTAGGCCAAAGCTGAAAAATAACCCTAGCCCTAATTCTAGCCCTAATTTAACCCTATCCCTAACCCTAAACCTAGCCCTAAGACTAACTCTAACTTTCACACTAGCCCAATGCCTAGTTCTAAGCTTATCACTTACCATAACACTCACCCTAACTCAAACCATAGACATAAACCTTGCCCTGTCCTCTTATTCTTAGCCGAAACACTAGATTTATCCCTAACTCTAAATCTAACACTAAACCTAAGCCTAAACCTAACATAAACACTAGCCCTAACCCTAAAGCCACTCATAAAACTAGCCCTGACCCTTACCCTAGCGTAAAGTCAAAACCGAACAATAGCCCTAATACTAAACCTTAATTTAAACCAAATCCTAATACTACACTTAGACCTAACCCTAGCCCTAATTCGAGTCCTAACCTTAACCTTAATACTAACCCTGACTCTGAATCGTATCCTAACACTCACCGTAGCTCTAAACACTATCCTAACCTTAAACCAAATTCTTACAATAACCCTAGCCATGATTTGAGTCCTAACCCTAAACTTACAACTAACGCTGACCCTGACTACTAACCAAAAACAAAAACCTAGCCCTAATCTGAGCTCTAAACCTAGCTTTAACCCTAACCCTAGCTCAAGCTCTATCCCTTAACCTAAGCCAAACCCTAATACTGATTCTAATCCTAATTCTAACCCTAATTTTTAACCTAACCTAAACCTGACCGTTATTCTGATCCTAACACTGATTGTAGGTATAAACCTGAACCTAATCCTAATCCAAATTCTAATACAAGCCCTCGACCTAAACCTAAACCTAAATCTAGCCATAACTCTAGCCCTAGACCTAAAAAGAAACCTAGACCTAGCCCTAATAATAACCCTTAGCCTAAGCCAAAAACTCACTCTTCCCCTAGACCTAAACCTAGTCCTAATTCTGGCTTTAATTCTAACCATAATCCTAATCTGAACACTTACCCTGACACTAACAATAACCCTAGCTCAAAACACAACCCTAACCCTGAAACTACACCTAGCCCTAACACTAACCCAAAAAATAGCCTGAATCATAACAAGTTTTTAATTTAGCCATAGTCCTAAACATATTGAAAAACCTAGCCCTAATCCAAGCCCTACCCTATGCTTAACCCTAAAGTTAAACCCAATGCTAACCATAGCCCTGAACCTAGGCCTAAGTCTAAATTTAGATTTAATACTAAGCATAACCTTAGCCCTAACCCTAGCTTTAACCCTATCCATTACACTAAGGATAACACTAACCCTTATGCTAAACCTATGCCAAACCCTAATCCTATGCCTATCCCTAACCATATCCATTACCCTACACCTAACTTGAACCCTAAACCTAAAACTATTGTTAACCTATCACTTAACCTAATGCTAATTCAAGACCTAACCATAAACCATAATCTAACCTAACCCAAACCTTAACTCTGACTCTAAGAATACCCCTAGCTCTAAACCTGACCCTAACCATAAACGTAACCCTTACAATAGACCTAGGTATAAACCTAACCCTAAAACTATCCCTAACTCTAACCCTAGGCCTGACATTTGCCCTAGCGCTAATCCTAGTCCTAACCCTAACAAAAACTTAAACTACATTATAGACATTATCTTCGCCTCATCAAAACCCTAACACTAACCCTAACTCTAACCCTAATTCTAATGCTCACCCTATCACTAAAACTAGGTATAATCTCATCCCTTTCCCTAAACCTAATCCTAATCCAAAACCTAACACTAAACTTAGCCCTAAACCTAACCTTACTCTAACATTAACACTTGCCCTAATCGCAGACCTAACTTAGCCCAATCCTTCACACTAAACATAACCCTCACCCTAAGACTAACTATAATTCTTGCCTTAGATCTATAGGGTAGTTCTAACCTTTTTCATTACCATCACCCTAAACCTCCACCTAATCTTAGCCCTAACCCTAGTCGTAGTCCTAAAATAAAACTGAGTCATAACCCTAATACTAACCCTTAACCTAAAGCAAATCCTAACCTTACACTTTGTCCTAACCCTATCCCTAACCCAATCCCTAATTCTAGTCTAATCCTAACCTGAAAACTAAACCGGACCCTAATTCTAATCCTAAAACTCAATCTAGCTCTAAAATCATTGTAACCATGACCCTAACACTAGAACTAGCCTTAACCCTAACCTTATAAGTAGCACTAATCATAACCTTACTTTGTACATAAGCCATAGTCTTAACCCTAGCCCTAACCTCACCCCAAACCTAGCCTTAATCAGAGACCTTATCCTAGCTTTAAACCTCTACTTAAGCCAAACACTAACCCCAAAAAAGCCCTAATCCTATACAAAACCCTAGCCCTAAACTTAGGTCTAAATCTACCCATTACCCTAATTATAACCCTAAACCTTATGCTAACCCTAGGCCAAACCTAACCCTATCCATTAAATTAAACCACAACTAAACCCTAAACCTAACCCTGTCATTATACCTAAATCTAATACTAACTTGAGTCCTAAATTTAAACCCTAACATAAACCAAACCCTAACCTTGATTCTGACCCTAATAATAACCCTAGCTCTAAAACTGACCCTTACCCTAAACCTAACCCTTACACTGGACCAAGTCATAAACCTAACACTAAATGTATCCCTAATTGTAACCCTAGACCTAATACTAGCCCTAAACCTAATACAAACACTATCCCTTATCCTAGCCCTAAACCCTAGCTTTAAGAATAACCCTTACCCTAACTCTGGCCCTATCCCTAATACTAACCCTTTCCAAGCCCTCGATCTTGCTACATCCCATTCCTTTAAACTAAACCTAACCCTAACTCTAACCCTAAACCTAGGCCTAAACCTAACTCTAACCCTAGCCATAATTTAGCCCTATCACTAATCATAACCGTAAACTTACACATAAGAATAACTCTAACTCTCACACTAGTCCTATCACTAGTTTTAACCCTATTCCTTGCCATAACCCTAACCCTAGCCCTAAACGTTGTCCTAACCATTGCCCTACCTTTAGCCCTAGCACTTACCTTAGATCAACACCTATCTCTAAATCTAACCCTAAACTGAAGCCTAAGCCTAACCCAAACACTAGCCCTAAGTCTAACACTAATCCTAAAACTAGCCTTAACCCTAGCCCTAGCCTAAAACAATACTGAGCAATAGTTCTAACTCTAATTCTTAAATTAAACGAAACCCTAACCATACAACTTCCCCTAACCCTAGACCTAATTCAAGTTTTAAGATGAACCCTAAAACTATTTCTGATGCTGACTCTGACACTAACAGTAACCCTAGGTATAAACATCACCCTTACATTAAACCTAACCCTAAAACTCAATCTATCCCTAACCTTAACCCTAAAATTAGCCCTAAATGTAACTCTTTTACTTACATTAGCCATAACCCTAATCCTAACACTAAATTAACCCAAAACTTAGCCATAATCTGAGCTTTATCTTGAGCTTTAAACCTAACCCAAGCCCTAACCATAACCCTATCTCAACCCTAGTCCAACCCTATCCATTACCACCAACATAACCCTAACACTAATGCTAACCCTACCTCTAAACCTAATACTGCCTCTAATCCTATTACTATCCATAACCCTATACCTAACCTGGACCCTAATACTAAGCCTATTATTACTCTAACTCTAACCCAAATGCTAATTCAATCCCCAAGTTTAGATTTTAACCTATCCCAAACCTTAACCCAGACTTTGTCCATAATAATACCCCTAGCCCTAAACCTGACCCTACCCCTAAACCTAACCCTTACACTAGACGTAGTCATAATCCTAAACATAAAATTATCTTTAAACATAATTCTAGACCTGAAATTAGCCATACCCTAAATCCTAGCCTTAACCTTAAAACAAACACTAGCCCTTATCGTATCACTAAACCTAGCCTTAATCATAACCCTAACTGTAACCGAAGCTCTAACCGTAATTCTAAATATCACTCTACCTCTAAACCTAGGTATAACATTATCCCTTACACTAAACTTAATACTAACTCAAACCCTATTTTATACTTAAGCTGAACACTAAGCAAATCCATAATCCTAGCCCTAATTTATCCATTTCCCTAACCCAAGCCCTAAGACTAACTCAAACTCACACTAGCCCTAACCCTAGTTCTAACCCTATTACAAACCAGAATCTAACCCTAGTCCTAACCCTTGCCCTATCCTTGGTCCTAACCCTAAACCTAAATCTAACCCTAAATTTAAATCTAACCCTAACCCTAAGCTTAAGCCTAACACTAACACTACCCTTAACCCTAACGCTAATCATAAAATTAGCACTAACCCTAACCCTAGCAGTAAAACAAAAGCAAGCAATAGCCCTAACCCTAAACCTTAACTTAAACCATTCTAACACTACATCTAGACCTAACTCTAGCCCTAAATTCAACTCCTAAACCTAACCTTAAAAGCAACTCTGACACAGACTCGTATCCTAAAGCTCACCCTAGCTCTAGACCCCATCCTAACTTTAAATCGAAACCTACCAGTAACCCTATTCTAATTTGAGTCCTAACCCGAACTCTGACCCTCATTCATATACTAACACTAACCTTAGCTCTAAATGTCACTCTAACTTTAAACCTAACCCGAACACTAGACCTACCCTTAATCCAAACCCTAATGGTAACCCTAGTTATTACATTAGCCATTGCCCTAACCCTAGCCCCAACCCTAAAACAAAAACTTACCCTAATTCAATCTCTAAACCTAGCTTTTACCCTAACCCTAGGTCTATCTCTATCCCTTTCCCTAAGCAAAACTCTAACCCTAATGCTAATCCTAGAACTATTCCTAATTATTAGGCTAACCAAATTCCGAACCATTTTAATAGTCCTGACTCTAGCCCTCATTCTAGATCTAATCTTATCCCAAACCCTAACTCTAGCCCTGACACTTATTCTGACAGAAACATTAACCCTAGGTCTAATCCTGAACCTAAGCATAGAGCAAAGCCTAACACTGGCCCTACCAGTAATTTTATATTTAAACCTAACCCAAACCCTAGCACTAAGTCTAACTCTACCTCTCACACTAGCCCTATCCCTAGTTCTAATCCTATTCATTAACATAACCCAAAACCAAGCCCTAAACCTGGCACTAATGCTTGCCCTATCCTTAATCCTTGCCCTAACTCTACTTCTAAACCTAACTCTAAATCTAACCCTAAACCTAAGCCTAAGCCTAGCACTAACACTAGCCCTAACTCTAATGTTAATCATAAAACTAGCCCTAACCCTAACCCTAGCAGTGAGACAAAAATAAGCAATGGCCCTAACCCTAAACCGTAACTTAAACAACTCTAAAACTACATCTAGACCTAACTCTAGCCCTAAAATCGACTCCTAACCCTAAACTTAAATCTAACCCTGAAACAGACTCATAACCTAACGTTCACCCTAGCCCTAGACCCCATCCTAACTTTAAACAAAATCCTAACAGTAACCCTATCCCTAATTCTAGTCCTAACCCTAACCCTGACCCTGACTCATATCCTAACACTAACCCTAGCTCTAAATATCACCCTGGACTTAAACCTAACCCTAACACTAGACCTACCCCTAACCCTAACCCTAAAACTAACCCTAATTGTAACCCTAGTTCTAACATTAGCAAATGCCTCAACCCTAGCCCTAACCCTAAAACAAAAACAAGCCCTAAACCAGGCTCTAAATCTAGCTTTAACCCTAACCATAACTCTAACCCTAACATTAGCTCTAAATTTATCCCTTACCCTAAGCAAAACCCTAAACCTAATGGTACACCTAGACCTATCCCTAATCTTTAGGGAAACCAAAATCCTAATCCCATTAATAATTCTGACCCTAGCCCTCATTTAGCTCTAATCCTATACCAACCTCTAATGCTAACCCTGTGCCTTATTCTGACACTAACACTAAACTTATGTCGAAACCTGATGCTAACCCTAGACCAAACTCTAACACTGGCACTACCAATAAACTTATTCCTAAACCTAACTCTACCACTAGCCTTAGACCTAAATCTAATCCTATAACTAGCCTTAACTCTAGCCCTAGACCTAAATAAAACCTAGTCCTAGCCCTAAGAATAACCCTTACACTAACCCAAACACTACACCTACTCCTAGACCTAAACCTAGTCCTAATTCTGGCTATAACCCTAATTTTAACTCTAACCAGAACACTGACCAGCATTTAACAGTAAGCTTACCCCTAAACTTGATGCAAACTGAAAATATAAACCTAACCCTAGACATAGCCATAACCCTAACCCTCAAATTATCCCTACTCTACTCATAACTCTAGTTCTTACATTACCCACAGCCCTAAACCTAGGCCTAAAACTAACACAAAACCTAGAGATAATCAAAGGCCTTAACCTTCCCTAAGCATAACCCTAACCCTAACCCAAGCCCTAATCCTAACTTAATCGTAGCCTTAGTCCCAACCCTAGCTCAAAGCCTAACACTTACCATAAACATAAACCTAGAACTATCCATAAATCTACCCTAACCCTAGTCCTAATTCTAACCTTAACCCTAGCCCTAACCCTAGCTCTAAACCTACAAAATTCAGTAAACCTAACCCTGAACCTATTGGTAACCCTAGCATTAACCCTAACTCTAAAACTAACCCTAACCAGAAAACTAAACCTAGACTTAACCCCAAACCTAACACTCACTATAGCCCTAAACCTAGATCAAAACCTAACCCTTTACATAAACCTAAACATAACCATATCCCTAATTTTAACCCTAACTTAAATCTAACATTAACGCTAAATCTAACCTAAATCTATCCGTATCCATTGCACTAACCCCAACCCTAATGATAATTCCAGCCCTAAACCTAACTCTTACCCTAAAACTACCATAATTCTATCCCTAGACCTAACCTTTAACCTAACCCTTGCTCTAGCCCTACCCATAGCTCATAACCTAACCCTTATACTAATCATAACCCTAAACATTACCCTAATTCTAACCCACAGCCTAACCCAAACTCAAGACCTAATCCTAACCAGAACCCTAGCTCTAAACTAAATTCTAATTGTATCAAAACCCTAAACATAAACCTTACCCTAATTCTAACCCTAGGCCTAACACTAACACTATCACTAAACCCAACCCTATCAATTATCTGAAACCTGACCTGAAACCTAAACCTAACCCTATTATTACAATAACCCTACTAACACTAATGCCAATTTGAAAACTAAACCTAAACTCAAACCTAAACCAAACCCTAACTCTGAACATGACCCTAATAATTCCCCTAGCTCTAAAACTTTCCCTTACCCTAAACCTAATCCTTAAACTAGACCTTGCCAAAAACCTAAGCTTGAAAATATCCCTAACAGTAATCCTAGACCTAACATTATCCCTAGCCATAATCCTAGCCCTAACCCTAGAACAAACCCTACCCTTTTCTTAGCCCTAAACATAGCCTTAATCATTAGCATAACCCTAAAGCTGGGCCTAACCCTAACACTAACCCTAGCCCTAATCTTAGCCCTAATTTAGCTGTATCCCTAACCCTAACACTAACCTAGCCCTAAGACTAAGTCTAACTCTCACCCTTGCCCTAAAACTAGTTCTAACCCTATCCCTCACTGAAACCATATTCCTAGCTCTAACCCTATTCCTAACCCTAGACCTTTTATTAGCCCTAGCCCTAATCATAGATCTAACCTTAAATCTAAATCTAACCCTAACTATAAGCCTAAACTTAAACCTAACACTAGCCCTAACTCTGACCCAAATGCTAATCCTAAAACCAGACCTAACTCTAGCCATAACCCTAATACAAAACCACGCCATAGCCCTAACCCTGACCCTTAACCTAAAACAAATCTTAACCCTACGCCTAGCCCTAACATTTGCCCTAATTTGAGTTTTAAGCTGAAAACTAAAACTAACTCTAAACCTGACCTAACCCTAAACCTAGCTCTAAACATCACTCTAACCCTAACCCTAAATCTAACACTAGACTTAGCCCTATCTCTAACCATAAAACTAGCCTTAATCATAACCTTAGTACTTATATTAGACCTAACCCTAACCCTCACCTTAACTTAACCCAAAACCTAGCCCAAAGCTCTGCCCTGCCCGTAGCTTTAACCCTAACCCTAAACTTAACCCTAACGCTAACACTAATTGTAACCATAACCCTGGCCATAACCTTAGCTCAAACCCCATCCATTACCCTAACCATAACCCTAACCCTAATGCTTACCATAGGCTTAAACCTAACCCTATCCCTATTCATAATCCTATTCATTACCCTAAACCTAATCTGAAACCTAAACCTAACCCTATCATTACCCTAATTTTAACCCTAATGCTAATTCAGTCCCTAACATAAACTTTAACCTATCCCAAACACTAATAATGACCCTTACCCTAATAATACCCTTAGCTCTAAACCTGACCCTAACCTTAAACCTACCAATACACTAGATGTAGCCATGAACCGAACCCTAAAACTATCTTTAACCATAATGCTGGACTTGAAATTAGCCCTTGTCCTATCCCAAACCATTACTCAAGTTTTAACCTTAATTCTAACACTTGCCCTAGCCAAAAACCTAGCTATAACCCTATCCCTTACCATAAACCTATCCATAACCCTCAAACTAACCCTAACCCATCACCCAATCCCTAGGCCTAACAATAACACTAAGCCTAGCACTAATCCTAGTCCTAATTTAGTCCTATCCAAACTCTAGCCTTAGCCCTAAGACTAACACTTGCCCTAACCCTATTGCTAGTTCTATCATTAGTCCCAGCCCTAATCCTAACTCTAAATATAAACCTAACTCTAAATTTAACTGTAACCATAAGCCTAAACCAAAACCTAATATAGTCCTAACAACAATGCTAATCCTAAAATTTGAACAACCCCTAGCCCTAGTCATAAAACAAAACCAAGACACACTTATTCTAAACCAAACTGTAAACCTACAATTAGCCCTAACCCTAACCCTAAAACTAACCCTGAACCCGATGCTGACCCTAACACTCATCCTAGCTCTAAACATTACCCTAGCCTTAAATTAAGTCTAGCAGTAGAACTAGCTTTAACCCTAATGATAAAAGTAGCCATAATCATAACCCTGGTTCAAACATTAGTCATTGTCCTAACCCTACCTCTAACCCTAACACAAATCCTACTGGTAATCTATTCCCTAACCCTAGATTTAACCCAAATATTAACCCTCACACTACCCCTAAACCTAACCCAAGCCCTAACACTTTCCCTTACCCAAAGCCAAACCCTAACCCAAATGCTAACCCTAGTACTAACCCTAATTCTTAGCCCAACTTTTGCCCTAACAATACTAATAGTTCTAAACCTAGTCCTCATTCTAGCTCTAATCCTTACACTGACCCTTATTCTAACCCTAACGCTAACCCTGTAACTAAACCTGACACTATCCCTAAACCAACCCTAACAGTAGCCCTACCAGTAACCCTATATCTATACTTAACCCTAACTCTAGCCCTAGGCCTAAAGCTAATCCTAAAAATAGCTATAACTCTAGCCCTAGACCCAAAAGAAAACCTAGCCATAGTCCTCACAATAATACTTAACCTAAACCAAACACTAACCCTATGCCTAGACCTAAACCTAGTCCTAATTCAGGCTATTACCTTAACCCTAACACTATCCCAAACACTGACCCTTACCCTAACACTAAACCAAGCTCAAAACCTGACCCTAACCCAAAACCTAAACCAAACACTAGACCTAGCCATAACCCTAACCCTAAAACTAGCCCTAAACATAAACCTAGCTCTTACATTGCCAATAGTTCTAACCCTAGTGCTAAACCTTACATAAAACCTAGCCCTAATCCTAGGCCTAAACTTAGTCCTAAGCATAACTCTAACCCTAATCATAGCCCTAAGAGTAACCCTAACCCTAACCCATGTCTTAAACCTAACCCTAGCTCAAGGAAAACCCTTTCACTAAACATAGCACTAGCCCCATCCTAAAACCTAACCCTAATACTAGCTTTAATCCTAACTTTAGTCCTAGCCCAAACTTTAGCTCTAACCCTCTCCATTACCCTTACCCTAACCCTAATTATAATCCTATCCCTAACATTAAACCTATCCTTAAACATAATTGTAACCCAAGGCCTACCCGAAACTTAACCCTTGCAATGGCCCTAACCTTAGCTAAAACATTAAGCCTTACACTAAACATAGTCCTAACACTAGCCCTAACCCAAACCCTAACCCTAACCCTAACCCTACCTCTAATATTATCCATTGCCCTAAACTCAACCCTACTCTAATTAAAACCCTAGCCATAACCCTAATCCTAAAACTAGCCCTAAACATAACCCTAGCTCTTACATTACCCATAGTTCTAACCCTAGCCCTAAAGCTAACATAAACCCTAGCCATAATCCTAGGCATAAACTTAGTCCTAAACATAGCCCTAACCCTAATCCTAGCAGTAACACTAACCCTAACCGTAACTCATGTCTTTAACCTAAACCTAGCTCAAGGAAAACCCTTTCACTAAACATAGCACTAGGCATATCCTAAACCCTAACCCTAATCCTAGCTCTAATGCTAACTTTAATCTTAGCCCAAACTTTAGCTCTAACCTAATCCATTACCCTTAAACTAACCATAATTATAATGCTATCCCTAACACTAAACCTATCCTTAAACATAAATGTAACCCTAGACCTAACCCAAAACCTAACTTTGCAATAGCCCTATCTTAGCTGAAACATTAAGCCTTACACTAAACCTAATCTTAACACTAGCGCTAACCCATACCCTAACCCTAACCCTAACTCTACATCTAATATTTATTATCCATTACCCTAAACTTAAACCTAACCCTAATTAAAACCCTAGCAATAACCCTAACTCTAAACCAAACAATAACCTTAAACATAAATCTAGGCCTAAACTAAAACCTAACCCTCGCTCTAGCTCTAACCTTAGCTCAAACACAAATCTTTACTCTAACCTAACCATAACCCTAGCCCTAACCCTAACACTTACCCTAACACTAATACTTACCCTAAACCAAACTCTAGCTCTATCCCTAAAGCTAACCCTGATTCTAGACTTAATCCAAACCATAACCTAGCCCTAACCTGAGCTCTAAATTTATCCATTGCACTAAACATAACAATAACCTTAACGTTAACCCAAACCCTATCAATAAACCTTACCCATTCTTTAACCTAAGCCTTAAATGAAACCTAAACCTAACCCTATCCATTATCCTAACCCTAAACCTAAAAATACAACTAACTGAAGCCTTAACCATAAACTTTAGCCTAAACCAAATGCCAACTCTGACTCTAACCCTAATAAAATCCCTAGCTCAAAACCTGACACTTGCACTAAATGAAACTCACTAGAACTAGGCAGAACCTAATCCTGAAATTATCCCTAACCATAACCCTAGACCTGACATTAGTCCTAGCCCTAGTCCTAGCCCTAGTCCTAGCCCTAAACCTAACAGAAACTCTAGCCATCATTCTAGCCCTAAAACTTTCTTAATCCTACCCTGAGCACTACCCATGACCCTAATCCTAATTTTTACCCTCATCCTAGACCTAAAGCTACCTATAACACCACCCATTCCCCTAAACTTAACCTTGACCCTTATGCTAACCCTAAACCTAGCCCTAATCCTAGGCATAAACCTAACACTAGCCCTAGCACTAATCCTATCCCTAATTTAGCTGTAACCCTCACCCTAACCTAAGCCTGGTACTAAGTTTAAAACTAACTCTCTTCCTAACCATATCCCTAGTTCTAACCCTATCATTTCTGGAACCCTAACATAGCCCTAACCCAAGTCCTAGATCTAACGCTAATCTAAAACTAACCCTAACCCTAATCCTAAAACTCATCCTAACACTAGCGCTAAGTCTAACACTAATCCAAAATCTAGCCCTAACACTAGCCCTATCCCTAAAACAAAACCAAGCCATAGCCCTAACTCTAAATCTTAAATTAAACAAAACCCTAACCCTACAACTAGTCTTAACTTTAGCCCTAAAAAGAGTCCTAACCATAAAACTAAAACTAACCCTTACCCTGACTCTGACCCTAATCAGCTCTATAAATAACTCTCACCCTAAAGCTATGCTTTGCATACTTAAGCATTGGGGTATATTCACAAGGAACAAATCAGAGAGTGCTCACAGAGAACTGACAGATTGTGTGAAGTTTCAAGCAACTAACATCAAGCCTGTTTGTTATCCAGCTCCATTTACAATTACACATATTAGTCAAGATGAAGTGAAACCTTAAAACACAAACTGTTCCTGACAGTGAACCATGAACTGAGAAGGCCCAAACATGGGGAATATAGTAAGGCTAGGTAAAAGATGAATCCTCCCTTGTATCAAAAAAATTTTAACAAAACTAACTCTAACCCAAACACTAATTCTAACACTAGCCCTAAACCTGACCCCAACCCTAATCTTAACCTCTTTAGAGAACCTTGGATAATAGAAGACCCATAATTGGGGTGCCTAGTAGGGCAAGGTAACAGATGAATCCTGCCCAGTAAAAAATATCTGACAAAATAATTGGGGGAGGTGTTTCAGTACATGCCTATTTTCCCTGTTTTTTTTTCCTAAGGTGCTTTTTGGATAATGTTCTTTTCATTGCCAAAGCTTTGGAAAACTTTCACTAGGAAGAAAGCAGAGAGTGCCCACAGAGAACTGACTGAGTGTTTGAAATTTCCAGCAGCTAGAACCAACCCTGTTTGATTCCCAGCTTCATTTCCATTTACTCATATAGGACAACTTGAAGTGAAATTTTAAGATATAAACTATTCCTGAAAGTGAACAATTGAAATTAGAAAGCCCAAAACTGGGGAACAAAATAAGGCTAGGTAAAGGAGAAATCCTGGGCAATATAAAAGAAATTTCAACAAAAATAACTCTAATGCCAACACTAGTTCTAACTCTAGTCCTAAATCTAACACTAACCCTAAAATTATCCTGTTTATAAATATTTGATCATACAAGTCCCAAACTTGGGGAACCCAGGGAAGGAAACTAGAAGATGAATCCTGTGCTGTATCAAAAAAATCTGACCAAATAATTGGGGCAAGATAGTTCAGTACATGCATATTTCCCTGATTTCTCATAAAGTGCTCTTGGATAAAGTTGCTTTTGCATGCTTGCACTTAGAGCTAATTTCACAAGGAAGAAACCACAGAGTTGCCACAGAGAACAGTTTGAGTGTGTGAAGTTTGAAGAAGCTAGCACAAACCCTGTTTGTTTTCTAGCACCATTTTCATTTATCTGTATAGGTTCAAATGAAATGAAACCTTAAAACTCAAACTGTTCCTGACAGTGAACCTTGAACCAAGAAGGCCCCAAACTGGAGAACATAGTAAGGGTAGGTAAAAGATGACTCCTGCCCAATATCAAAGAAGTTTGAACAAAACTAACTCTAACCCTAACACTCACTCTAACACTAGCCCTAAGCCTAACCCTAAAACTAACCCTAACCTGTTTAGAGAACCTTTGATCATAGAAGTTCCAGACTCGTGGAGGGTAGTGGGGAAACTAACAGATGCATCCTGTGCAGTATCAATGAAATCTGACCAAATGACTGGGGGACGTAGTTCAGTACATGCATATTTTTCTGTTTTCTCCTAAAGTGCTCTAAGATAAAGGGTTTTTTTCTTTGCATGTTTCAGCTTTGGAATAGTTTAACAAGGAAGAAATCAGAGAGTACTGACAGGGAATTGATTGAGTATGTGAAGTTTCAAGCAGCTAGCACCAACACTGTTTGATTTTGAGATCCATTTCCATTTACCCATAGAGATCAAAATGAAGTGAACAAACAAAATATACAGTGTTACTGACAGTTAACACTTGAACTGAGAAGGTCCAAAACTGGGGAACTTCACAAGGGTAAGGAAAAGATGAATACTGCCAGTCTCAAATAAATTATAACAAATCTAACTGTAACTCTAATACTAGATTTGAGTCTATCCCCAACCCTAACACTAAGCTGTTTAGAGAACCTATGATCATAGAAGTCCCAAAATTGGGGATCCTACTGGGGCAAGATAGTAGATGAATCCTGCACAGTATCAAAGAAATATGACAAAATAATTGGGGAAGGTATTTCAATATATTTATATTTCCATCTTTTCTCCTGAAGTGCTCTCGAATATATTTGTTTAGCATGCTTCAGCTTAGAGCTACATTCACAAGAAACTAACTAGAGAGTTCCCACAAAGAACTGATTGAGTGTGTGAAGTGTGAAGTTTGAAGCAGTTAGCACCAACCCTGTTTGATTTGTAGCTCCAATTTCATTTAGGTCAAAATGAAGTGGAACCCTACAATTGAAACAGTTCCTGAAAACGAACCATTGAATCTTGAAGGCCCAAACTTGGGGAGCCTACTAAGACTAGGTCAAGGATGAATTCTGTACAGTATAAAAGTAATCCGACTAAAATTATTGAAGCTCTTTCAGTACATGTGTATTCTGCTTGCTTCTAAAGCACTCAGAGATAAAGCTGTTTCTTTCTACTTCAGCTTAGGGCTACTTCCCCAGTAAATGAACCAGAGAATCTTCCCTGATAACTGATTGAGTGTGTTATGATTCAAGAAGCTAGCCCAAACCCTGTTTTATTTCCAGGTTTATTGCCCTTCACCCCTATAGCGAAAAAAGAAGAGAAATATGAAAATTGAAACTGTTCCTGGAAGCAAACCCTTTATGTAGGAGGCCCAAACATTTGGAGTATAGTCAAAATAGGAAAAAGATCAGTCCTGCACAGTATCATAGACATTTGAAAACAAAACTAACTCTAACACTAGGTCTAATCTTAACCTAACGCTAACTCTAAGCTGTTTAGAGTCCCTTTGATCCTATAAGTCCCACACTTGTGAAGCCAAGTGGGACAGGCTAACAGATGAATCTTTTACAGTATCAAAGAAATCTGACCAAATAATTGGGGAAGGTAGTTCAGCACATGCATATTTCCATTTTCTCCTAAAGTGCTCTCACATACATTTTTTTTGCATGCTTAAACTTAGGGCTACTTTCACACAGAATAAACCAGAGAATGCCCATAGAGAACTGGTTGAGTGTGTGAGGTTTGAAGTAGCAAGAACCAACCCTGTTTGATTTCCAGTTCCATTTGATTTACCCACATTGGTCAAAATGAAGTAAAAACTTAAAATACAAACTGTTTGAGACAGCTAACCCTTGACCCAACAGGCCCAAACCTAGGGAATATAGTAAGGCTATGTAAAATCTGAATCCTTCCCAGTATGAAAGAAATTTGAACAAAACTAAATTTAACAAAACACTAGCTGTAAACTTAGCTCTAACCTAATACTAAACCTAACCTATCCTGTTTAGAGAACCACTAATCATAGTAGTTCCCAAGTAAAGGAGCCTAGTGGGGCAAGCTAACAGATAAATCCTGCACATTATCAAAGAAATATGACCAAGTAATTGGAGGAGGTATTTCAGTAAATTCATATTTCCTTGTTTTCTCCTAATGTGCTCTTGGTTAAATTATTTTTTCATGCTGCAATTTATGGTACTTTCACAAGGAACAAACCAGAGAATAACCATAGACAGCTGATTGAGTGTGTGAAGTTTCAAGCAGCTAGTACTAACCCTGTTTGATTTATATCTTCATTTTCATTCACATCTATAGACCATAAGAAAGTGAAACCTAAAAATTCAAACTGTTCCTGACAGTGAACCGGTAAACCTTGAAGACCCAAACTTGGGGATCCTACTAAAACTAGAAAAAGGATGAATCCTGTACAGTATCAAAGCAATCAAGCAAAAAAGTTGAAGCTTGCTCCTAAAGTGCTCACAGATAAAGCTGTTTCTTTCTACTTAAGCTTTGAGCTACTTCCACAGGAAAAAAAAAATGAGAGAATGTGCACTGAGAACTTATTGAGTGTGTGATGTTTCAAGCAGCTAGCACAAACCCTATTTCAGTTCCTAGATGTCCCAAACGTGGGGAGCTTACTGGGGCAAGCTAATAGATGAAACCTGTGCAGCATCTATGAAATCTGACCAAATAATTGGGGGAAATTGTTCAGTACATGCCTATTTTCTTTTTTCCCCTAAAGTACTCTCAGTAAAGTTGCTTTGCATGCTTCAGCTTAGGGTTTTATTCACAAGGAAGATACCAGAGAGTGCACACATAGAACTGATTGAGTGTGAGATGTTTCAATAAACTAGCACCAACACTTTTTAATTTTGATCTCCATTTCTTTTTACCATATAGGTCAAAATGAAGTGAAACCTCAAAACTCAAACTGTTACTGTCAGCGAATCATTGAACTGATAAGGCCCAAACCTAGGGAACAGAGTAAGGGTATGTAAAAGATGAATCGTTCCCAGTATCAAGAAAATTTGAACAAAACTAACTCTAAACCTAACACTAGGTCTAAACCTAGTCCTAACCCTAACTGTAACCTTAACCCTAACCTGTTTAGATAACCTTTGATCATAGAAGTCCCAAAGTTGTGAAGCCTAGTGGGGCAAGCTAAGAGATGAAAAATGCACAGTATCAAAGATACCTGACCAAATAATTGCGGGACGTAGTTCATTACATGCTTATTTCCCTGTTGTGTTTTACAGTGCTCTCGGATAAAGTTGTTTTTGCATTCTTCTCCTTTGGCCTATATTCAATATAAAGAAAGCAGAGAGTGCTCATAGAGAACTAATTGAGTGTTTGACGTATCAAGCAGCTAATACCAACGCTGTTTGATTTCCAGCTTCATTTTCATTCACACCTATAGGCAATAATGAAGTGACACCTAAAAATTCAAACTATTCCTGACAGTGAACCATTGAAACTAAATGCCCCAAATTGGGGATCCTATTAAGTCTAGGAAAAGGATGAATCCTGTACAGTGCCAAACTAATTCGACCAAAAAATATTGAAGATTTCTCTTAAACCACTCCACAGATGAAGCTATTTCTTTCTGTTTCAGCATAGGGCTACTTCCATAAGAAACAAACCAGAAAATGTACACTGAAAACTGATTGAGTGTGTGAAGTTTTAAGCAAACTTTCAAACCAACTCTGTTTGATTTCACGCTCTATTTTCATTTATCCATATAGGTCAAAATGAAGTGAAAACTTAAAATACAAACTGTTCCTTACAGTGAACCACTGAACCCAGAAGGCCCAAACTGGGGAGAATAGTAAGGCTAGGGAAAAGATGAATCCATCCCAGTATCAAAGAAAGTTGAACAAAAATAACCCTGGCACTAGCTCTAAACATAAACCTAAACCTAACCCTAACCCTAACCCTTACCTTTATAGAAAACCATTGATCCTAGATGTTCCAAACTTGGGTAGCCTAGTGGGGAATGTTAAAGATGAATACTGCATAGTATCAAAAAATCTGATCAAATCTTTGGGAGACTTATTTCAATACATACATATTTCTGTGTTTTCTCCTTAAGGGCTCTCAGATACAGTTGCTTTTGCATGCTTCAGCTTTGGCCTACCTCCAAAAGAAAGAAACCAGAAAGTGCCCACTGAGAACTGATTTGTGAAGTTTCAAGCACCTCTTACCAACCATGTTTGATTTCCAGCTCAAATTTCATTCACATCAATAAGCCACAATGAAGGAAATCGTAAAATACAAACTGTTCCTGACAGCGAACAATTGAACCAAGAAGGCCCAAACCTGTGGAGCATAGTAAGGCTAAGTAAAAGATGAATCTTCTGCAATATCATAGAAATTTGAAGAAAACTAGGGCAACATTGGAGTTCTTTGTGCCGATGGAAGTCTCGGCTGTGTGGTTGCTCTCAGCTCAGTCGGAAGTCGGAAGTCTCAGCTGCGCGTGAGCTCTCTGCCCAGATGGAAGTCTCAGCTGAGCATGTGCTCTCAGCTCAGATGAAAATCTCAGCTGTGTGTGAGCTCTTGGGGCAGACAGAAGTCTCGGCAATGCAGGTGCTCTTGCCGCAGAGGATAGGTAGCACAAAACACAGAGGCTTTGCTTGAGTTCACCAGACCAAGCTCTGGACACGGCCAAAGGTCACCCCAGAACCATCCACTTCACCAAACACCCTACACAGGTAACAGACGGAATCCATTTTGGAAAACCTTACTTACCATCTATTGGTGGCCATGGCTACCAGCTCAGTTCTGCGGCTCCTCAGGTACCCTGTTTCCAACTCCCCTACCTCCAGCTGTGATAACTCAAGATTTTTCTCAAAAGCTGTTTTGGGGACGTAGCTATCAATGCAGAACAGACACTGTACAGGTACCTCATTTCCGACACAGAGATTAAGAGTAGGGAGGCTCCAGGTAGAAGCTCAAGCCCTCTCAAACTGACTACCTCCACCACCCTTAGTACAGTGACTCAAGCTAGGAATAGACAACTCCACCTACTGGAAGAAAACAGAGTTCTAATACACTTTTCTATTCCCGCTCTTATCATCTATTCTCCTCTACCCTTCCCCATCTGGCCCTCACAATCTCAACATACGTGACACCAAGAACTTTTCATGAAATTGGACATAAAGAACTGAATCACCAGATGCAAAAATCTTCAATAAAATTCTGGCGAATCAGATACAAAAATGCATCAAAAAAAATTGTGCACCATGATCAAGTAGGATTTATCCCTGGGATGCAAGGATGGTTCAATAAACGGAAATCAATAAATGTTATTCACCACATAAATAGACTTAAAGTTAAGAACCATATGATCATCTCGATAGATGGAGAAAAAGCATACGACATAGTACAACATCCCTTTATGTTCAAAACATTAGACAAACTAGGGATAACAGGAACTTACCTCAACATTTTAAAAGCTATCTATGCTATCCCTCTGGCTAGCATCATTCTGAATGGAAAAAAATTGAAGATAGTCCCTCTAAAATCTGGAACAAGACAGGGATGCCCTCTATCACCACTTCTATTCAATGTAGTTCTCAAAACACTAGCCAGAATAATTAGGCAGACAAAAGAAATTAAAGGCATAAAAATAGAAAAAGAAAAACTTAAATTATCACTATTTTCGGACGACATGATTCTGTAACTAGGAGACCCAAAAGTGTCTACAAAGAAACTACTAGAACTAATAAATGAATTCAGCAAAGTGGCAGGATATAAAATCAATACACATAAATCAAAGGCATTTCTGTATATAAGCGACAAAACTTCTGAAACGGAAATAAGGAAAAACACCCCATTAACAATATCCTCAAAAAAATAAAATATCAGAAAAAAGTATAATAATGTAGAGGAATTGCATAGGCCCACCTCACCCCCCTTTATTTTCTCTTATTTTCATTCTCCCTCTCTTTCTTTCTTTCCTTGCTATTTTCTTCTTTTTTCTTCCTCCCTCTATCACACTTTCAACATCCTAACTTTTACTATTTATACATAGGGTAATTTTATGAATACAGATAAGGAATTTGAATTTTACATTCTTCCATAAATAATCCTGTCTATTCATTACAGTTCTTTTCCAATTTGCTAAGATAGGTTAATATTATACCCTCATTCTTTTCCCCTTTAACATAGCATCCTATCCCAGACCATCAGTTCTCTATATATCACCAAAACTGGTATGCCTTTTATGAAACTAATGACTATATGCTAAATAATAATTAAAGCCAACATCTGTAGACATAGAATCTAAATATAAATGTATTTATAATGGTTAGGCTTAGGCTTCAGGTTAGGGTTAGATTTAACGTTAGGATTTGATCTATGGTTAGGGCTAGGACTAAGGATAGGGCAAGGGTTAGGACTAGGGTTAGGGCTAGGGTTAGGGTCATGGTAAGGGATAGGGTTAGAACTAGTGATAGGCTAGTGTGAGAGTTAGAATTAATCATAGGGATAGAGCTAGGGTTATGTTTAGGGATAGGGCTAAATTAAGACTAGGGTTAGTGTTAGGTTTAGACCTCAGGTTAGGGTTAGAGTTAGGGTTACATGTAGGGTAAGGGAGTCAGTTATAGCTAAGTTGAGGGCTAGGGCAAGGGTTATTGTTAGGTTTAGGGCTAGGGTTAGGGTTAGGGTTATGATTAAGGCTAGGCTTAGGGCTAGAATGAAGGCTAGTGTTTGTGTTAGTGTTAGGCCTAGTATTAGGGCTAGGGCTAATTCCAGGTCTAGGGTTACAGTTAGGGATAGATTTAGTGTTAGGTTTATGGCTTCCTTCAGTGTAAAAATTAGGTTTACGGTAAGGTTCAGGTTTAGAGATAGATTTATTATTTGGGTCAGGTTCAAGTTTAGGGTTTGATTTAGGTTAGGGCTAAGGTTTAGGGCTCAAATTAGCATTAGGTTTAAGGTTAGGGTTAATGACAGGGTTAGGTTTAGGGTTTAGATGTGGTTTAGTGTAATGGATAGGGTTAAGTTTAGGCCTAATGTTTAGCATAAATGTTAGGGCTATCATTTGAGTAATGAATAGTGTTAAACCTAAGATTAGGGCTAGAGATACGTATAGGAATAGGGTATTTTTGAGGGTTAGGGTTAGGTTTAAGTTTAGGGTTAAAGCTAGGTTTTGGACTTGGATTAAGCTGGGTTTTGGGTTACGTTAGGGCTACGGTTAAGGCTACACATAATGTACAAAGTAGGGCTATGATTAGCACTAGTTATAGGGTTAGGGTTAGGGCTAGGTCTAGTGTTAGGGTTAGGTTTATGGTTATGACAATATTTAGAGCTAGAGTTAGTTTTAGGTTCAGAGCCAGTTGCTGGATTACTTTTCAGGTTAGATTTAGGACTAGAATTAGAGATAGGTGTAGGGCTAGGTGTAAGGTTAGAGTTTGGTTTAGGTTAAGGGTTAGGGTTAGGACTATGACTCGGTGTTTTTTTAGGGCTAGGCATAAGGTTAGGGTTAATTTTAGGATTAGTTTTAGAGTTAGGGCTAGTGTTAGTGTGAGGTTTAGGCTTAGGTTTAGGGTTAGATGTAGAGTTACGTTTAGATGTAGGGTTTGAACTATTGACAATGTTAGGTCTAGGGTTAGGGCTAAGTTTAGGGCTAGGTTTAGGTTGATGGTAAAGGATTGGGTTAGAACTCGGTATAGGGCTAGAGCGAGAGTTAGATTTAGTCTTAGTGCAAGGGTTAGTTTTAGGGTTAGGACTAGGGTTAGGGCTAGGGTTAGTGTTAGGTTTAGGGTTAGGGTTAGTTTTACGGTAAGGGTTGGGATTATAGCTAATTTTATGGCTAGGGTGAGAGTTATAATTAAGGTTACAGTTGGGTTTATGATTAATTTGAAGTTTATGGCTAGGATTTGGGCTAAGTTTTGTTTTAACTTAGAACTAGTATTACAGGTAGCACAAAGGTCAGATGTAGGGTAACAGGGATAGTTTAGGGTTAGGTTTATGGCTAGGTCTATTTTAAGGGTTAAGTTACGGTTAGGGTCAAGTTTAGAGCTAGGGGTATTAATAGGGTTAGGTTCAGGTTTAGGGTTTTTGTTAGGTTAAGGTTTAGGTTTAAGGCTCAAATTAGCATTATTGTTAAAGATAGGTTAATGATAGTTTTAGGTTTAGGGTTCAGGTTAAGGGTAGGGTAATGGATAGGGTTAGGGTTAGGGATAGGATAAGGGTTTGACCTAGGGTTAGATAAGGGTTAGGGTTATCATTAGAGTAATGGATAGGTTAGAGCTAGGGTTATGGCTAGGGTTATACTAAGGATTAGGTCTAGGCTTAGGCTTAGGATTAGGGTTAAGGTTATGGTTAGGACTAGGATTAGCTTTAGGGTTAAAGCTAGGGAAGGCCTTGGATTAGCGCTAGGTTTTGAGATAGGTTAGGGCTACAGCTAATGTAAGAACTTGTTATGATTCAGGCTACTTTTAGGGTTAATGTTAGGGCTAGGTATATTTTTAGGGTTAGGTTTAGGGTTGGGGTGGTGTTTAGACCTAGGGTTACTGTTAGTGTTAGGGTCAGGGTTCAGGTTAGGGTTATGGTTAGAAATAAAGCAAGAATTAGGTCTAGGGGAAGAGTTAGTGTTTGGCTTAGGCTAATCATTATTGTTAGGGCTATGTCTAGGTTTTTCATTAGGTGTAGGATTCTAGTTATTGCTAGATTTGGGATTAAGTTAAGGTCTAGGGCTAGTGTTAGTGTTAGATTTAGGTATAAGGTTACCAGAAGGGCTACTGTCAGGGTTCAGTTAGGGGTAGGTTCAGGTTTAGACCTGCAATTAGTGTAAGGGTCAGAATTGTGGTCAGGATTAGGGTTAGAATTGGGTTATGGTTAGAAATAGAATGAGTGCTAGGGTTAGGACTAGTAATAGAGTAAGGGATAGGGTTAGAACTAGGGTTAGGGCTTCAATGGGGGCAAGAGTTAGGGTTAAAGTTAGGTTTAGGGCTGGGTTCAGGACTAGTTTTCTGTTAGGTTTTGGGATAGGCAACGGCTAATGTAAGAACTACGGTTACAATTTTGGTAAATTTTGGGGTTATGGTTTGTGGTTAAACCTCTAGTGATAGGATTAGGTTTAAGGATAGGCTAATATTTAGAGTTAGTGGGGTTAGTGCTAGTGTTAATGTTAGGATTAGGATTAGGGTTAGTGTTAGAGTTAGATTTAGAGTTAGAGTTAGAGTTAGATGTAGGGTTAGGACTAAGAATAAGGATTAGGCAAGTAGTATGGCTAGTTTTATGGCTATGTTTAGGGCTGGGGTTAGGGTTAAGAAAAAGGATAGGGTCAGCACTAGCGATAGGGCTAGTGTGAGAGTTAGAGTTAGTCTTAGGGCTATAGTTAGCATTAGAATTAGGGATAGGGTTAAATTAGGGCTAGGATTAGGGCTAGGGTTAGTGTTCAACTTAGGTCTAGTGTTAAGGTTAGAGTTAGGATTAAGTTTAGAGTAAGAGATGGTGTTATAGCTAGGTTAGTGGGAAGGTGAGGGTTAGAATTAGGTTAGAGCTATGGTTAAGGTTAAGGTTATGATTAGGGCTAGGTTTAGGGCTAGGATGAGGGCTAGGGTTTGTTTAAAGTTTAGGGCTAAGATTAGGGCTAGGGATAATATCAGGTCTTGGGTTATGGTTAAAGATAATTTTAGTGTTAGGTTTATGGCTACATGTATTGTAAGGGTTAGTTTTAGTGTTAGGGTCAGGTTTAGAGCTAGGAGTATTTTTACAGTCAGGGTCTGGGTTAGGGTTTGGGATAGGTTAAGTTTTAAAGTTAGGGCTCAAATTAGCATTAGGTTTAGTGTTAGGTTAATGATAGGGTGAAGTATAAGTCTAGGTTTGTATTAGGGTAATGGATAGGGTTCGGATTAGGGATAGGTTTAGGTTTAGGACTAGTTTTAGCATTAGGGTTAGGATTATGTTTATGGCAATGGATATGGGTAGAGCTAGGGTTAGGGCTAGAGTTATGTTTATGATTAGGGCTAGGGTTAGGTTTAGGATTAGGTTTAAAACTGGGGTTACGGCTCAGATTAGGGCTACGTTTTTTGTTAAGTTCATGCTAAGGTTAGGGTTATGGCTAATGTAAATACTAAAATTATGTTTAGGTCTAAATTTAAGGTTAGGGTTAGGGCTATGTCTAGTATTAGATTTAGGTTTAGGGTTAGGGTTATGTTTAGAGCTAGTGTTAGTGTTATGATCAGAGTCAGAGTCAAGATTAGTTTTAGGGTTCGATTAAAACTCAAATTAGGGTTAGGGTTTCGTTAAGGTTAAGGGTTAGATTTAGGGCAATGGTTCAGTTTTGTTTTGGCTAGGACTAGGGTTAGGGCTAGTTTTAGGATTAGCATTAGGGTTAGGGCTAGTGTTAGGTTTAGGTTTAGCCTTAGGGTTTTAGTTAGATTTAGAGTAAGGGTTAGGGTTAGGGTGAAGTTTAGGGTTATTACTAGATTTAGAGTTAAAGTTAAATCTAGTTAGGCCTAGGGCTAAGGATAGGGCTAGGTTAGGGCTACGGTTAAGGTTCTTGTAAGAGATTGGTTTAGAACAAGTGGTGGGGCTAGGGTGAGAGTTAGAGTTAGTCTTATGGCTAGGGTTAGGGCTAGGGTTTGGAATAGTGCTAAATTAAGGCTAAGATTAGGGCTAGGTTTGTGTTAGGGTTCGGGCTAGTGTTAGGGTTAGAATTAGGAGTAAGGGTATGTTTAGTGCTATGATAAGGGCTGTAATATGTGTTAAGTTAAGGACTAGGATTAGGGCTAGGGCTAATGTCACGTCTAGGCTTATGGTTGGGGATAGTTTTAGGATTATGTTATGGCTAGGTCTAGTGTAAGTGTTAGGTTTAAGGTAAGGGTCATCTTTAGAGTTAGGGGATTTATTAGTGTCAGGGTCAGAGTTAGAGTTTGGTTAAAGTTAGAGTTTAGGGTTAGGGCTCAATTTAGCATTTGGGTGTGAGTTACGGTAATGATAAGGTTTTGTTTAGTGTTCAGGTTAGCTTTAGCTAATTTTTAGATTTAGGGTTAGGTCTAGGGTTCGCATTAGGGTAAGGGTTAGGGTTAGTATAATTGACAGTTTAGGGCTACATTTTGGTTTGGGTTCATGGTTAGGAATAGGCCTTGAGTTACAGTTAAGGTTAGGGTTAGAACTAGGGTTAGGGTCAGGGTTATGTTTAGTGCAAGGGTTAGGTTTTGAGCTAAGTTAATGCCTAGTGTGAGTGTTAG
Source organism: Callospermophilus lateralis (assembly GCF_048772815.1). Lineage (NCBI taxonomy): Eukaryota > Metazoa > Chordata > Mammalia > Rodentia > Sciuridae > Callospermophilus > Callospermophilus lateralis. Next base: position 29,740,860 of record NC_135322.1, on the reverse strand, counting down.
GTTTAGGGTTAAGTCTAGGGTTAAGATTACAGTATGGTTAGGGTTAGGGTTAGGATTAGGGCTAGGCCATCATTAGGGGTAGGTTTAAATTTAGGGTAATTGATAGGTTTAGATGTAGGATTAGGGTGATAGTCAGTGATAGAGGTTTAGGCTTAGGGTTAGAGCTTTGGTAATATTTAGTTTTATGATAAGGGTTATGGTTTGAGCTAGGGTTAAGCCTATGGCGATGTGATGTTGGGGGATAGGTCTAAGATTAGTTTTCTAGTTAGTTATAATGTTAAGTATAGGCCTAGGATTATCAATAGGTTTATGGTTAGGTTTAGGGTAAATGGTAGTTTTAGGGCTAGGGTTAGGTTAGGATTAGGACTGGGGTTAGGGTTATGTTTAGTGATAGATGTAAGTTTATAATTAAGGTAAGAGTTAGGCTTTGAGCTAGGATTAGGACTAAGGTGAGGGTTTGGTTAAGGTTTGGGTGAGGTTCAGGGTTAGGTTTATGCTTAAGGCTAGGTTTAGGCCTTGGATTAGATCTAGGTTTTTGGTTAGGTTTAGGCCTAAATTTAGAGCTATGGGTAATGTAAGAGCTAGTGTTATATTTAGGGCTTGTTTTATGGTTAGGGTTATGGCTAGGTATAGTGTTAGGTTTAGATTTTCGTGTAGGGTCAAATTTTGAGATAGGTTTACTATAAAGGCAGGGTCAGTATTCTGATTAGAGTTAGAGTTAGGGTTACAGCCAGAATTAGGACTTGGTTTAGGTCTATGGGTAGGGTTAATGTTTGGGTTAGATTCACGGTTATTTTTAGTGGTAATGCAAGGTTTTGTTTAGGTCTAGGGCTAGAGTTAAGTCTGAATTTAGGATTAGGTTTAGGTCTCGGGCTAGCGTTAGGGTTTAGTCTAGAGTTAGGTTCAGGTTTAGACCTTGGGTTAGTGTTAAGATCAGAATAAGGATCAGAGTTAGTATTAGCATTTGGGAGAGGATTAGAGATAGAGTGATGGCTTGGTTTAGGACTATTAATATTGTTAAGTTTTTAGTTAGCCTAAAGATTAGGGATAGGTCTAGGGTTACCATTAGTGTTAGTGTTTGGCTTAGGGTAACTTATAGCCTTAGAGCTAGGGTTAGGGCTAGGGTTAGGATTAGGGTTAGGGTTAAATCTAGGTTTTGGACTCAGATTAGGGCTAGTTTTCATGTTAGGGTTAAGTAAATGGCTAATGTAAAAACTAGGATTTACAATTAGGTTTAGTTTTAGGGTTAGGGGTAGGGGTAGGTGTACTGTAAGTGTTAGGTTTAATGTTAGGGTAATATTTAGAGCTAGGGTTATTGTTAGGATGTGAGTAAGAATCGGAGTTTGTTTTAGGATTAGGGTTAGGACTCAAATAAGGGCTAGGGTAACTGTTAGGGTTTATTTTAAGATGAAGGTTGTGTTTAGAGCTAGGGTGACTGTTAGGATATGGATTAGGGTCAGGGTTAGTTTCAAGGTTAGTGTTATGACATGAATTAGGGCTAGGGTTACTCTTAGGGTTTTGTTTAAGTTTATCATGGTGTTTAGAGCTAGGGTGAGTTTTAGGATATGAGTCAGGGTCAGGGTAAGTTTTAAGGTTAGGGTTAGGACTCCAACTAGGCCTAGGGTTAGGTCTAGGTGTAATGTTAGGGTTTGGTTTAAGTTAAGGTTTACGGTTAGGGGTATTGCTCAATTTGGTTTTAATCCTAGGTTTAGGGTTAGCACTAGTTATATGATTAGCATTAGGGTTAGGATTAGTGTGTTAGTGTTAGTCTATGCTTATTGTTAGGGTTAGATTTGAAGTTAGCATTAGATCTAGGGTTTGGGATAGGTCTAAGGATAGGGCAAGGGTTAGGGCTAGGGTTAGGGCTATGGTTAGGATTATGGTAACAGATAGGTTTAGAAATAGGGATAGGGCTAGTATGAGAGTTAGAGTTAGTCATAGAGTTAGGGTTATGGTTAGTTTTAGGGGTAGGGCTAAATTAGGACTAGGATTACAGCTAGTTTCAGTGTTCAGCTTAGCCCTAGCATTATGACTAGGGTTATTGTTATTTTTAGGGTAAAGGATGGCATTATAGCTAGGTTTAGAGGTAGGGTGAGTGTTAGAATCAGGGTTAGGCATAGGGATAGGGTTAGGGATAAGATTAAGACTAGGTTTAGGGCTAGAATGATTGCTAGGGTTTGTAGTAGGTTTAGTTCTAGAATTAGGGCTAGGGCTAACGTCAGGTCTAGTGTTACAGTTAGGGGTAGATTTAGTGTTAGGTTTGTGTCTAGGTCTAGTGTAAGTGTTAGGCTTCGGGTAAGGGTCAAGTTTAGAGATAGGTGTATTTTTAGGGTCAGGATCAGGGTTAGGGTTTGTTTTAGCTTTATGGTTAAGGATAGGGCTCAAATGAGCATCAGGGTTAGGGTTAGAGTAGTTGAAAGGTTTCAGAATAGGTTTAGGGGAATGGATAAGTTTCGGGTTAGCAAAAGGTTTAGGTTTAGGCCTAAGGTTAGCATTAGGATTAGTGTTATCATAAGGATAATGTATATGGTTAGAGCTAGAGTTAGGGCCAAAGTTATTATTAAGATTAGGTCTAGAGTTAGGCTTAGTGTTTGGGTTAGGGCTAGTAACCCTAGCTTAGGGTAGGTTTAGGGTTAGGTTTAGGATAAAGTTTAGGTTTTGAGCTAGGGTCAGTCCTAGGGTGAGGGTTAGGTTTAGTGTTAGGTCTAGGGTTAGTGTTATGTTTATTATCAGGGTTAAGTTTAGGGTTAGGGCTAGGGTTTTCATTAGGGTTAGGGTTAGGTTTAGGGTAATATATTGGGTTAGATGTAAGGTTAGCTTTTGTGTTAAGGTTAGATTTAGGGTTACGTTTAGTTTTAGGGCTAGGTTACTGTTGGGTTTAGGGTAAGGTTTAGGGTTTGAGTTAGGGTTAGTGCTACAGCAAGGGTTAGGTTTAGGGTTAGGTCTAGTGTTA